>NC_067164.1:29493425-29836759 GCF_903995435.1 Acomys russatus | reverse complement strand
TGCAACCCTTCCACCTGGTGTGTTGAAGGCTGAACTACTTTCCGATGTTTTGGTGGATCCATTGTTTGGAAAAGGTCTCTTTAAAATATAGACTGTTGAGTGTAATAACAAGTGGTCAACCACCAGCAAATAGATTTGGATGAAAGAAAAGGAAACCACGAAAGGCCAATTGTTCATTAGTGATTTCACAATATACCAAAGTAAATTGCACATAAAATATCTATGAAGAGAGAATTGCCAGCAGGAAAAAGAACAACATTAACTTCCCTGTGCAATGGGGCCATAGAGTGTTTGGCCTGGATCAAACAGCAGCTTACAAAAAAATGCATAGCAACAGGGACATTGAAGGTCTGGATGTGATCTATTTTAAAAGAAAGGTTTTTTGTTTTTTTTGTTTTTTTTTTTTTTAATAGAACAAACTTGGGAATAAAAAGACAGCTGAAACGGCCATGCCTGTGCTGTGGTAGGCAATTACAGGGAACCAAAGTGGCTTCCTGATTTAGCGTAGTTGCTTTTTATAAAGTGTTTCCTTGATTACATTCTTCTTGGAAAAGGCTGTTTAAGTAATTTTAGAATTAAAAAAAAAAAACACCCTGAAAATGTGCAGTCAATTATAATCACAATGGTTTTCATAGCAGACATTTTTACGAACTAATGAGCAGATTTTATTACTTACCACTTGTCTTCTAGACGATTAAAGTCACACAAACATCCTATCCTTCCCGAATAAGAAGACACTGATATCATGAAGAAGCAGGAAAGGCACTACCCAGCAGTGCTTACATGAGCAGTGCTAAGAGGAATGCTTCATCACACAGATTGCTCTTTCTTTTTTTTTTTTTTTTCATAGGAAAGCATTTGGAGTCAGTGGGTTTTTTTTTTTTTTTTTTTTCATAGTTTTACATTCCTTCATTTGAGTCCATGAACTTCTGGAAATGTACAGCACTCAGAGCACTCAACACATCAGCCTTTTTAAAATGCACGTCAAGAATACAAAAAGTATAATGCCACAAATGACTATCACTTAGCATAGAATGTCTTTTAACTGTTGTGTTAATTTTTAATATCAATGATTATAGAAGCACCTTGATATGAATATTTAGGGTTTTTTATATTCAAAACCTCAAGACGCCACATTTTATTAAAATAATGATCATAAGCACATCGTCCCTTAGATTCTTTCATTCACTTGGCAACTTTCAATACATTGAGATTGATCTCTTATTTGCTTTGACAACCAGACAAAAACGTGTATAAAAGTGTAAATGGTACGACATCATGCACCATCATACTGCTACTTGCTCCAGGAGAGTAGAGACACGAAAGGGTGGTGTTCTCTGCCTCTCTGTTATTCAAACTTACCTGCCCTGCAGCTTGCCAGGTAAAATTCATGGAGTGGATATTGACAGGAATGGCTGGCATTCTCTGCTGGGCTTTCCTGAAATCATGTGTAAAGGGGGCCATTTTCCCCTCTGAGACAATCAGTATATCTTCTTCAAATCCTGTTGTGTAAATAATAAACACAACTATCAAACTTGATGCACTTCAAAGAACCGAGCGTTTCATGCAGAAAGCAAGACCCGAGAGAACCAGTGTAGGCTCCTGTTTTACAGAAAGCACCTGCCTTTTGGTACCAAGAGTACCGAAGTTACTTTCCGTGTCTGTGGCAAGAGCTGTGCTTGCTAACACACAGTAGAGTTGTCTGGTGTTACAGAGTTCCTGTACCAACTCTGCACTTAGGACTAGCTTGAGTAGGGTTGGAACGGTGGGTCGGCTTTGCTTTTTTTTTTTTTTTTAAAGAAACACATAAGCTTCCAAGTGGAAAATACTTATTTTAAAAGGAGGAAGCAGTCACCCTGGAAGTTGTTTTAAAACACACTCGGTGCGTGTATCTCTGCACTGAGGACCGGACTGGGAAGACGCCTTACCTATAAGCACTCTTGCCTGATGGGCGTCTATCCACAGGTACAAGCTCTCCTCAGGTGGCTGCCCCGCATCGGCTCGCAGCAGGAGCAGGCAAGGTAGGATGCTCCAGAGCTGGAGCGCGAAAGCAGGGAAAACATTTCTCCGAGCCATGCTGCGCAGGACCTTCCCGCTGGTGGTGCAACTCCAACCTGCGCTGCTGGTGAAGTTCTCGCCTTGGCTGCAGCGGCTCTGGCTGGAACCTACTTAAACGGCTGGGCGAGTTAAGTCTCCAGTCTCCGGAGCGAGTGAGCCTGGGAGAGCTAGAGAGGAGGGAGTGGATGTGCGGCCGCGCAGAAGGAGGGGGCCTGGAAGGAGAGGGAACCGCAGAGACACGCTGCTGGCAAAGCTGGCGGTGCCAGCACGTCCCGCAGCGCCAGCAGCTAGAGGATCACATACAGGAGGGAGGAACCGCGGGAACCGCTGGCACCAGCGCGCACTGAGAGCGCCGGTGAGGCGCAGGCGGTCGCCACTAGGGGGCGCTGTGGGGCCCCGTGGGCGGGGCCGCGGTACCCGGGAGACCACGCTCGCAGGCGCCAGGTGAATGAAGTGAGCGCCCCGCGTTGTGTGATGGGGACACAACCTAGAAATGGACCTAAAGCGACTTCTGGGTTGTCACTAGATTCTCCTTCCACCAGGAGAGACGTGTGTGGGTGGCAGGCATGTGGTGAACGAAAAGAGCGGTCAAAGACGGTGATAACTCCGTTTCACCCCGGGGCTAACTGAACGCACATAGTCCACCCTTTCCTTTCGAACTACATTTCAGACTGTATCTCAGTGTGCCTGTCTGCAGACTCTTGCTGACAGTTTGCGCTCTCCTGGGGAGTTAAACACCGAGACTTCACAGGCTAGTAGGACTGGTGCAGGCGCTGGTCTTCCCACAGCGTTCATTTCTGCGCTGGACCAATACCCGACAGGTGGCGTCGTTTGTCTTTACAACCCATTCTTGATAGTCCGGAATAGTTTCCTACGTCCTGGATACCTATAGCTGATCCCCTCCACCCTGCCCCATGAAACTAGAACTCTCCTTTAAAAAAAAAATGGATTTTTGAAAACAAAAACAACCAAACAAAATAACTGGAGGCGCGTGCCCAGTCCCTGAAATCGTAGGAGCCTGGGGACAAGACCGAGGGTCCTTTGGGAAGAGAACTTAGTTGGCAGCGGCTTCCAGCATTGCAAGAAAAATTTCTGCCTTTTGCCTGACTCCTTCAACGTGCAGAGAAAAGCAAGCAGAATCACTGTTTTTCAAAAACAGAAAAATTTCAGACTCAGGAAAAGCTTTGTTTACTTCTTTCCGGTTTTTTTTTTTTTCCTTGTTTGATTAGTTCGTTGGTTTTGGTTTTGTGTTGTTTGGTTACTTTTTTGGTACCCAGTAGCTGTTCAACAAATGTGCCCCCAAGGATCTAGACTCTGGATCTGTGCTGCTGTTCCACCCAGTCTTTGTAGAGCAGGGAAAAGCAAACAGAAAATACAGATAGAATTCTGGCTGGATGTATGCCTGTAAGTCACTCACAGTTTTTAAAGGAGAAAGGAGAAGGAAGGAAGGAAGGAGGGAGGAAAAGAAAAAAGAAGAGGAGAAGGAGGAGGAGGAGGAAGAAGAAGAAGAAGAAGAAGAAGAAGAAGAAGAAGAAGAAGAAGAAGAAGAAGAAGAAATGTATAACTGTGTAATATGTGCCCAGATATCCAACAGATAAAAAACGGGGCGGGGGGGTATTGTGTAGGGAGGCAGTACATAAAAAGACTGTCCATTGTGACTGTACACTCCACGTAGCTTCATTTTAAATGTGCTTTGCAGTGTTTATTTCTTTCATCTTTGCGGTAGCTACTGTTACTATTCTCATTTTACTGATGGGGAACTAAAGCTTTAAAAGTCCCGTAAATATTCAGCTGGCGAGCGACAGGAGTCAGAATTCAAATCACAATCGCTCCGACTTCAAAGCCCCCTTATTGTTGTGAGCAAGTCGCAATTAGGGCATTTGCCTCAAAAGCCTTTCAGCCACTCTTCCCTTAAAACAAAACATTTAAACTGGTTGTGGTAGCACACGCTGTAATCTGAGCGCTAAAGAAGTCGAGGCACAGGCTTCAGGAGCTCTTTGTTAATATAAGCTACATATGGAGTTCAAGCCAGTCTGGGCTACCTGGGACCCTGTCTCAAAAAACAAGATTCCCCCCCCCCCCCGCACCCCCGTCCCCGCCCAACATTTCATTTTATTGTTGCAGGGAATATTCATTTGTGTAATGTTTTCCTGCGTTAGGCAAACGTATAACCCTTTGACACCGTAAAGCCAGCATCACTCAGCTAAAGGCAACAATTTCGCAACACAATAGACAGTTTGACTTGGAAGGGGGTGAAGATTTTTCCCCTAGTATTGCTCAGACCGCTATGGCTCTTGGTGCAAGGACGCCCTCTACAGGCTGTTCTTGTCAAATACTAGCTGAGAACTAAAAAAGAATAAATTCTCTCTTACTACCTAAGTGATGAATTTACTTCATCAGTTGTGTTTGGTCTTGAAACAGCAATCTATTCGGCTATGGGGACATTTACCCCTTTTGAACAATTGTTTTGTTTGCCGTGGTAGCAAAAATGCTTGTTATCCCAGAATTCAGAGGTAAAATCAGGGCGGTTTCAATGAAAATGAGGCTACAGAGAAAGTAGCCCGTGCCACATCTTCGCCGTCATCGTCGTCGTCGTCGTCGTCGTCGTCGTCGTCATCATCAGTAGCAGCAGCACCACAGCCACCATCACCAAGACCACCAACAATAACAACAACAACAACTTTTTTCTGTTCCCTTCTCTCCAGCAGGAGACCTTATATTGTATTTTTAGAGGTGTATAAAATGTTGTTTTTAAAAACGTATTGGTACCACAAATATGTCTAAGCAGTAAGGGATCCACCACAAGGACTTGAGCTCATATCCCTGGCAAACACAAAGCTGGTGGAGGGGGTGCGCTCCCTGACTTCCAGTGCTGAGGTGCTGAGGCAGGAGGATGCCTGGGGCTCACTGACTGTTAGCCTAACTCTGGGCTTAGTGAGAATCCCTGCCTCAGGGAATAAGGTGAAAAGTGATCCAGCAGGATAGCTGATGAGCTCCTCTGTCCCTGTGCATTACTCGCACCTGTGGACACACATGCGAACACACACACACACACACACACACACACACACACACCTGAATTTAAGCCAGGTGTGGTAGCACATGACACCTTGTGATTTCAGCCCTCTGCAGCCTAAGGAAGAGGAGCAGAGCCAGAGTTCATGGCTAGCTTGGCCTTCGAAGCAAAATCCTGTCTTAAAGGGGAGAAAAAAAAAATCTGTGATTGAGTAACTTTTGGGTTTTACAAAGTCAGCTATTTAAAAAAAAAAAAAAAAACAGTTATAGAGTGTATCTTTATAGAAAATTCATTCAATAACTGAATTTTATTCCCTCCCCCCTTTTAAATCAAGTATAAATCAAGTAAATTAGTCATTTAAAATAAGTATGCTTTTTAATTTTTTTCTAGTTAAAAATATGGTCCCATTGCCTGCTAAATGTTGTCTATAATGGCCTGGGAGTCATTGTGTTTGCTTTGAGAATTTTCCAATATATGTTCTACTCTAGTCTGCTCTCTTTCCTTGTGTGATTCGACCTTA
This sequence comes from Acomys russatus, assembly GCF_903995435.1. Lineage (NCBI taxonomy): Eukaryota > Metazoa > Chordata > Mammalia > Rodentia > Muridae > Acomys > Acomys russatus. The sequence goes on along the minus strand of NC_067164.1, from coordinate 29,831,165 downwards.
TTGTTTGTTGGTGGCCTCATTTATTTGTTCAATAATTTATTCACTTAGTCATTAAGATCTGCTAAATAATTGTTGATTGACAGGCACTAACCTAGAACTGGAAAACCAGGACTTGACCCCAGCTCTCAGAATGCCAAAGTTACTATACTGCACAGCGACAGTATAGAGCAGAACATAGAAACTTCTGACAAAACTTCAAAGAAGAGATCTGGAATTTTAAACATTGTTTCATCTATCATTCATTTAAAACATTCTTAGGGTTTATTATGTACAGGTACAGGGATAGGAAGGCAATTTATTTATTTATTTATTTCGAGACAGGGTTTCTCTGTGTTAGCCTTGGCTGTCCTAGACTTGCTTTGTAGACCAGGCTGGCCTCGAAGTCACAGCGATCCACCTGCTTTTACCTCCCGAGTGCTGGCATTAAAGGCGCGCGCCACCATGCCCTTCTAGGAAGGTAATTTAAACAGGAAGAATGAGGGTGGTTTCTTCCTGACTGAGGGGCCTTTCTGTACTTAGGTCCCAGCTAGAATTATCTTCGTGGCTACAGGTGTTGGGTGGAATCTGGGCATAGTTCTATCTTAATGGAAAGGAGCCCCATGAAAAGACATTTAAAAGAACCAGGTATTATGCATAATATAGTTTTGTCTTTAGGAGACATTACACATGATCTATATAATAATACAAAGACTAGATTTACCTATCAATCTATATTCACATTTATTTCTGTATACCACCTGGAAGACTATACACTATGATATTTCCGGTGGGCATCAATGAAGCATGGGAGTGGGAAGAGAAAATGATTTTTCCCTTCATGCGCAGATAGACACGTAGCATCTTCTTAACAAGATGCTATTGTAGTTAAACATAGTTTTAAGAATAGAGAAAGGATTCTTCTTTCGTGCTCCAGCTGGTCTCTCCTCATGTAGGCAGCCGTCACCTGCCCATACTTGATCAGCTCAGAACTGTACGTCACCACACATGACAGCTCATTACTGAAGCACGCGTGCGCGCTCGCGCGCACACACACACACACACACACACACACACACACACACAGCAAGCATCCTCATCACCCCACGAACATTCTTGCACTGCTTTTTTCAGCCAATTCCACCGCCTTGCATATCTTGTCTCCCACAGATCACACTCAAAGTGTCTTGTTTATCTGTGCTGTTCACCCCTAGGGTACTTAACAAAACCATTTTCTTATGATAAGGAGGAAAACGGAAAACAATCTCACTGCCTAACATTAGAAGAATAGTAAAACATATTAGGATAATTTTTTACATAAAATGTTTTATCCTTTTAATCATGTTTTATTGCTTAAGACAATTTAAACTTAAGTATATCTTGAACATACTTGTCCCCTCCCCCAAGTCCTTCCAGATCCTCTCCCCCTTCCAATTCACCCAAGTTTAAGTTCTTTCTCAAAAAAAAAAAAAAGAACAAAAACGCAGTATAACAAGAAAACAAAATAAAACCACACTCAAAAAGAAAACCAAAAGCACCCTATCAGACTGTAACCAAATAAAAGCACACACACACACACACCATACGTGCACACACACACCCCAAACTAAAACCGTGGAGTCCATTATGTATTGGCCCACTCCTCCTCCTGAACATCAGGCTTGGCCTGGAGTGGTTGGCATAGCCAGCGTCACTCTGCTGGGGTAAACTTGTATTTCCATCCCTCTGCTGAAGCGGAAGGGTGCTGTTCTCAGGGGGTTCCCTTCTCGTTCCGTCGCCAGCGTGAAACTAACGCAAAGTAAACGTCAGCCCTCACCTTGCAGTGCCTCTTAGGTTTTCTAAGAAGAAAAAGGGGGAAAAACAAAACTGGCTTTCGTAAACAACAAACACTGTTCACACTCCTCAGAGAAAGGCTCTGTGAGGACAGAGGACGCCCCCTGTGTTTTTATAAGGCCTCTGCAATAGCTCAGTGCTCTGACTCAGCTGTTAAAGAATTGTTGGTTTTGTGTGTGTGTGTGTGTGTGTGTGTGTGTGTGTGATATTTATCATATATTATGTAGCTTTCTGAAATAGGTAAACTTTAACATGTAGAAACAGTTCACTTACTGTAGGCAATTAAAGTAGTTAAGAGGGAAGATTAATAAAGGCTTTAATTTGGATGGCATTCAAATAATAGGCATGAAAATCATGACTTAACAGCTCTTTAAATGATCTCGCCCAACAGTTGAGCTACACGAGAAAGCAGAAGTAATCTACCACGGAAACAATCACCCACTGATACATAGGCTAAAATCCTGAAGTTTAAATCCAGTGTGCATGGTTTTCTAAAAGCAAAACCAAATAAAAAGTTGGGTTAATGATTTGCTTATAGTAACTGACGCTTGAACTGGGTGAAAAATCAAATGGCTTGAAACATAAAACCCAAATCTTTGATGATTGTAAACTGAGCCATGGATTTCAAGGTGGGATGAAGGCAGCTCCTGCTGGAAGTGCAGCATTTCAGCACCCAGGCACACTCAAAGCCTTTGCACGTGCTCCTATGACAACCACTCGTAGATTTGTTTCCAATTCTGTCCACCCGTAAACTTGGCTGTTTCTTTGACATATGCATCTATACAGAAATGAAATGATTTGCGGAGGTATCAATAAAATGGTACTGTTTGAAGTAGGATCCTCTGCCAGCTACAATGGAGAAAATGCTGCTGTACTTATCTCCTCAAGGAAAACAACTAGAAAATAAGAAAGATGTCTTTTAATTGTCCTAAGACATTGCACAATAGATAATACAATACTATAAACCTTAAAGGTGAAGGAACCTGCAATCGCAGCACTCAGGGAGGCAGAGGCAGAGGCAGAGGCAGGTGGATCTCTGTGAGTTCGAGGCCGACCTGGTCTACAAAGTGAGTTCAGGTCAGCCGAGGCTACACAGAGAAACTCTGTCTCAAAAACAACACTACACAACAACAACCAAACAAACAAAAACAAAACAAAACAAAACAAAACAAAAGGAAACAAATTATTTAAGTCCAATGACTTAAAAGGCACATTTCTGTTTAGAGTGCGAGGTGATGAAATCCACAGACAGCAAACAAGTCTCTAAGGAGAACGAGATGGAGTCAAGGCAGCCAAGAGTTCTGTAATAGGAGCCTTAGAGGAGAGGAGAGGAAAGAATGGAAGTGGGGAGGAAGAGAGCACTCTGGAGAAAAGGCCCCTTCCCCCTGTTTACGAACACCAAGCTGAGAAATCACACAGCTGCTTACGGTTTGAAGGCTGTAGGATGAAGATTCCTCAGGTCCCCTTCAGCAATAGGAGGAACTGGGTTCTTAACAAGCCACGTGAGGAGACCTCACTGAGTATGCAAGGCACTGGGAGAGCCTCCAGGAGGACACTTTAATGGTATAGTAAAGCGTGTTACTCTAGGCTCATCCTAACAAAAATCTGTGCGCTTCAAAGGATGCTCAGTGGGAGAGTGCTTGCCTACCGTATGCTACAAAGGCCCTGGGCTCAAGGGGAAAAAGCAAAAGCATCAAGCTAATCTGCAAGTAAATCTACCAGAACACATGTTACTCGAATTAATAAGAGTAAGTGAAAAAAAAAAAATCTAAAGGGCAAGTAGGAGAAAAAAATAAAAAAAAAAAAAGAAGAGAACAAAAGATTGATTGGTTGATTGATTGATTCTTTACAACCCTCACAATGTCTGCTTGCCTGAAAGGGGTTTCATGCCGCCAATATAAACTGCAAAAATTCCAACCTAGAGCTCTATATGCAAAAATCTTCTTAAAATAATAACATGCAATGAATCGGGGAAACTTGTCACCAGAAGACGTGCATTATAAAAAAGAATTAGAGGGAGTTGTCACGTGTAAGGAAGAGATCCCAGGTGGAAATCAGACTTGCCAAGCAGGTGGATAAACACAAAGTGTCTTTTACCTTTTAAAAGTTTCTTTTAAAGTAACTAGCTCTTAAGTAAAGAAGAATAAAGTGCACTGTGACTTTCATCATAGGTTACGAGTAAGGACGCAGTGACGACAACACAGAGGGTGAGGAAAGGAGATGGGTGCACACCTTTGCAAGCTTCTTGACTGTGTGTGGAATGTTCTATGGAACAATGTAGAAGAATGTTAATTCAGAACATGGCTGCTCTGGCGAGAGGTCACATCCAAAGACCTCCTAGGTCTGTGTGACCTGGCTGGGACACAAACACGCCTTTAATCCAGGAGATGGAGGCAAACAGACCTGACTTTTTAAACACCACACTAACTTCAGGACAAGAACCGTTAACAGACACAACTGGTAATGTGAGGGATTATGTGGCTGTTTACGACGCTAGTCACTCTACTTTTGTATATGCTTGGCAATTCCTTTAATAAGAGCATCATAAACGAAAAGAGGAAGCCAGGCACGGTGGCTCAAGCCTTTAATCCCAACACTCAGGGAGGCAGGGGCAGGCGGATAGCTGTGAGCTCAAGGCCAACCTGATCTACAGTGTGAGTCCAGGACAGTCAAGGTGACATAGAGAGAGAAACCCTGTCTTTAAAAAGCTCCAAAAAAATTTTTTAAGGGGAAAATATGTGTTCTGATGAAGGCTAGGGATGCAGCACAGGGGCAGGCTCCTTGCCTTGCATGTACAAGGGTCTGTATTTAATCCCTGGGGCACCAGAAACCAAACAGTAAAGAAAAGTGGAGGACAGCAGAATCAGGTAACCATCACTCACCTCTATTCATTTTTATATAAAAATTGCTTTTACTGGGGCTGGAGAGATGGCTCTTCCAGAGGTCCTGAGTTCAAGTCCCAGCAACCACATGGGGGCTCACAACCGTCTATAATGGGATCTGGTGCCCTCTTCTGGCCTGCAGGTGCATATGCAGGCAGAGCACTGTGTACATCATAATAAATAAATAAATAAACTTTTTTAAAAAATAGCTTTTACTATGCTTTCTATTAACAGCCTCTAGAGATCAACTCCTTTTTTTTTTTTTTAACTCTTGTCTCCCTGTAATGATTATGTTACTCATATTTTTGAAACAATGATACTTAATAGGCATTCGGGGAGGTTCATCCTTCTCCTAGAATGTGGGTATTGGTTCTGGAAAGCCATGAGCGGCTTTCAGCTTTCAGAGTCTTCAGAGTTAGTGCATGCTGAAGTATGGTTGTTAGCGCATACTTCATATTTCTAATACATCAAAACATAAACCAATATTTCCCCCTTCTTTCCTTCCTTCCGTCTGTCCTTCCTCTTCCCTCCCCTTCTGTTTCTACAAAACCAAGAAGCAACTTGAAACAAACTGTCCATCATTTACATAACAAGACAGCACAAGGAAACCAACCCACCTGGCGTTGAGCAGACTTCAAAAACAGTTCTTATCACTAGGCTTCCTTCCTCTCTGTTATGTCTCATTTTCGCGAGGGTTTCACACAATTTATCGCAGTCCTATATTATTCCTAGCCTTAGGCAGTTTTCTTTATGTAGTGGGAGTTTTGGTTCCTTTAAAAACTCAGTTATATATAATAAAAACATACCAATAAAAAAGAAAAAAACAAACAAAAAACTCAGTTATATAAACATGTTGTTTTAATCCCAGGTGTGGGATATGAGGCTGCTATAGTTTGCCCACAGTTGTTAACTAGGATCCTCTCTAGCAGGAGCGTGATCTGTGCCGGCTGCACATAGTTTAATTCTGGAGACTCTGAGAGGGTATAAATGTCAGAGCCCAGAGAGGGACAGGGGCACATGAAGGAAGGCAGCTGCTGCTCTCCCTGCTGCTGACCACTTCCTGTGGCTGGTGCTGCGGACCACTTCCTGCTGCTGCTGACCACTTCCTGTGGCTGCTGCTGCTGCTGCTGCTGCTGCTGCTGCTGCTGCTATTGTGTTTGCTGTTGCTGATTTGCTGATCTGCTGGTCTGCTAGACTGCCAGACTTCTGGATATGCTGACTATGAAGATTGGATTTACCCCAAGGTACAACATCCTTAAGCAGCAGGAAGTAGCTAAAGAGACATACGCTGCCCCGTTCCTCTTTAACCTTCTCTTTCTCCTACCTAGTGTTGGGGGTGTGTGTTGGAAGGTATTAGGGTGGATAAGGGTCAGAAGGGAGGTAGAGGTATTAGAAACCCAAGTAAAATAAATGTTTTAAAAAGATGCCAATATCTATAGCTATATAAACTTCATATCTATAAATTAGAAACAAAACATACCTATGCATATTTTTTTCTAATTCACTAGTTATCACCTAATTTTCCACCAAGAACTGAAAGATAATAATAAACAGATATTCTACATTAGGCACACAGCATTTTGTTATAACTTTAGTATCTTGCACTTTAAAGAAACAATACAAACATGTCTGCATGGTAAGTCGCGAACATTTATTTGGGAAATAGCACGGGCCAGGGATTTTCATGGGCACTGGTTTCCATGTTTTAATTTATGAGCTGGCTTTTTGAACAGGAATTTCAAAGTGTTCTACGAGATATCATATGACTGGACTGCAGACATTTTCAAGCTGGGAACCGCTTACTATCTAAATCAGAAGACATCATTTGCTGCTTTCCTCAAAATCTGGGGAGAGCTTCCTTTCCCACCCAGGGAAAGAGCTTTTCTTTCCTTGTTTTAGACAGGGTCTCTTTACATAGCTCTGGTTGTCCTGGAACTCACTATGTAGACCAAGCTGGCCTGGAACTCACGGATATCCTCCCGCCTTTGGCAAGAGATTAAAGGCGGACACCACTGTGCCTGGCATTTGGCTCTCCAGGTGTTTGCCCTGTTCCCATGGGTGGAGCCTGTCAAGGCTATGTACTAGAGCTACCTGGAACTCTCAAAGCCTTGACAAGGTCTGTTTCAGCCCCGTTAAATCATCTGGGCCGCATGAAGCGGGAGGAACCCCAGGGCACTGGAGCACGCCATGGTGACTCTGAAAAGCTGCCTTATAGTATTTTAACACCAGGTTTCCCCAGCACATACGTTTCCCTTACAAAACGCAGCCCACCAAATCATCACCTTTTACTTTCCCCCTACAGCTCATGTCACTATAGAGCCAGGTGAATCTAATCCTGCAGCACTTAGGGTACACTCCCAAGTCAAGGCTTCCAAAGCATCTTGTATACCCTATGTCTGTAACACCGATTACCGGGCATTCGACACTCTTGCATTCAAAAGTCTTGCATTCGGGATGCTTGAATGCACCCACCACTCTTTTTTTTAAAAATATTTATTTGTTTATTATGTATACATTGTTCTGCCTTCTTGTACCCCTGAAGGCCAGAAGAGGCATCAGACCTCATTATAGATGGTTGTGAGCCACCATGTGGTTGCTGGGAATTGAACTCAGGACCAGTCAGTGTTCCTAACCGCTGAGCCATCTCTCCAGCCCCTTGCCCACCACTCTTGTTTCTTTGCTTCCTCCACAGGGCGACCACACTCATCTTACTCTGAGAACCTCCTGACTCTGAGGCCACGCCTCTTCCCTGCTCTAGCTCTCCATCGCCCTTTCCTGCTTTATTTGGATTTTTTTTTTTTAATCTCTATTTGTCCTTTACTTAGGTGTTTGTTCATTCTCCCTTTGTCTGATCTCCCATCTCCCTGCCCACAAAACTAAGTTCTGCAAATCGAGCTTCCTTTTCTTCTGCCCACTGCTGTATTCTCAGAGAAGAGGACAGTGCCTCACACTTGAATGAGAAACATGTCCACGGAAGCTGAAAAACTAGAAATAGGCGCTTGACAAGGGACTTGGAGGAGATTTTAGGGAGGCGGGGAAGAAATGACAGTAGGAAGAAGAAGAAGAAGGGCACAGACAGGTTGTAAGTCATGGGGATGGGGAACAAAAGGCTGGCGGAGGGGGTCGGAGTGGGGTCTTAACAGGAATCAAGTGTGCATGAAGAAGTTGCTTGGGAACCTAGGCTCTTGCAACCCAAGCACAAAATATAAGGAGCACAGACAAGGGTGGGTGTATATTGGGGGCTACAGGTTTAACAAGGGATGGGGACAATGGGGCAGGAAAAGGAGGGGCTGATAGGATTCTGCCCCAGTCTGCCTACCTGTGATGTCATAGCTTACCTGCCACTGGGTGTGGCCCTGCTCAGTATATAAAAGGACAGGCCCACCTCGCCCCTCTTACCTCTTCTTACTTCTCTCTCTCTCTCTCTCTAAGCTAATAAATATATATTAAAAATAAAAGAGGTGTGAACAGAAATATCCTATATTAGTAAACAATGCCCCTATTGGAAGACATGGAATATTAGATGTATATTTCAGTACTATGCATGGGTTACTTCCTACAAGTTATTGGTTTGGGGGGCCCCCAGAGGTACCCTAAAAAAATACAAGCTTTGCCTTTGCTTTTGACTGTCCACCAAAACTACCAGACATAGACATTAAGACACCCCATACTCTGGCTACAGGATTCATAGGAATCCATCTTGAATAGACCAGGGATCTCTCTTCCTGATGGTTTCAGCACACTTCCATAGGTGTGCTGGAAGGTGCTGGTCAAGCTGCTGGTGAAGAAAAGACATCTTGACAAGGGCTGGACCCTGCATGTGATAAAACCAACCTGCCAGGCAAGATATATCCACTTTTGCAATAGTGGCAAAACTGTTTATGGGGTAAACAACTGCTTTCTTGGTTGGATTTGAGGCCTGCTCCACAGGTACTGTAAATGTGCTAAAAACAAAAACAACAACAAAAATAAAATAAAAATAAAACGTGGTTTGGGGAAGTTATAAGTCCTAAGAACCTATTGGTTTTGTTTTTCTGAATGGTCATTGCACTAGCTATTTTTATGTCAACTTGACATAAGCTATAATCATTTGAGAGGAAAGAACATCAGTTGACAAAATGGACCTCTGAGACCAGGTTACAGGCAAGGCTGTAGGGCATTTTCTTAATTAATGATGGATGTGATGAATGAATGATTGTAAGGGATGCATGTCCCTGGCTGGTGGTCGTGGGCTCTCTAAGAAATCAGGCTGAGAAAGCCATGGGGAGCAAATCCGTAAGCAGCACCCCTCCATGGTCTCCGCATCAGCTCCTGCCTCTAGGTTTGCCCCCTGTGTGATTCTCTGTCCTGACTTCCTTTGGAGATAGACTTATGTGGGAACGTAAGCCCAGCAAACCGTTTCCTCCCCCAACTTACTCTCGGCATGTTGTTCTTTTCACAGCAACTGCAAACCTAAGACAGCCATGTTGTCAAATTACCTTCTAAACATATGTACTTATTTGCACAGGTTTGTGCCCCTCCCAACCCTCGTCAGAAGAACGTCTTATCATAGGGTATGGTGGTTAACGCAGGTACTTGGTCAGAGTGCTCAAAAGAGCAATAATGAGCCATAGACACAACATCTGTATCAACTTCACATCTAACCCAGGTGACCAAGGCTCAGGTGCATCAAAGAGGAGGGAGCAGGGAGAATGTAAGAGTCAGAAGATGGGCTGGGCAGTGGTGGCGCACGCCTTTAATCCCAGCACTTGGGAGGCAGAGGCAGGTGGGTCGCCGTGAGTTCAAGGCCGACCTGGTCTACAAAGTTAGTCCAGGACAGCCAAGGCTACATAGAGAAATCCTATTTTGAAAAAACCAAAAAAGAGTCAGAAGATGGGAAGGGTACTGAGAAAACACTGTCCTCTGGATATAACATGGCTGTGGCACACACAAACTCACAGTGGCTCTGATAATTTGCACAAGATCAAACCTCCTACCATGGAGGAGGAAGGGCTCCTCAGGCCCCACCCTACCTGAGGAGCCTTTGGCAGCTGATGGTTGTGGGAAGGGGTAGGGGGGAAGTGAATACAACTTCTCTTTAGAGGTATGGCCATTGGTAGGTTTCCCACAACCCAGTGGATGGCTCCACGTGCACGCGCATCAAGACAGCACTAATGGGATTTATTGGGCTAAAACTGTAAATGATTAATAAAAATACAAATGCAGAACAAAATAAAATTTAAAAGCACAAAAACACACCGACGCCAAGTGCCACATGGAAAAAGAAAACAGCATGTGATGTTTCATGTTGTCTCTATTCCTGCACTACTGAGACAGGTAGGGGCCACCACAAGGGGACAAAACACAAATAATGCTTTGAAATGCTATCCTGTCATCTGTTAAAAAGTGTGCGTTAATGCTTCTAACAGTTTCAGTAAAATAAGCCACGAGGCCAAACTGTTTACAAAGTAGGATTGCTTTCTGGCTAAAACGAGTGGACTTCAAGGTGGATATGAAAGGACTAAATGGAGGTGTAATTGCTTCCAAGAAAAAAAAAAATTGCATCCCACAAAATGTCCCTAGTGAGGCTGCCCCGCCTTCTGCCCCAAGGCAACTCAGATGTCAAGATCCCTGTTGGAGTGGAAGACTCTCTTGCTGTTGCCTTAGAAGCTCAACTTCAGAGACTTCACAGCAGGACAATGCACTATTAGCTTCTCACTACCTTTTCTGTAAGATAACTTCTTTAATGTCTGGCTCACGATAACAGATGCCTGTGTTACTTCATGGGAATCTGAAGGTCACCTTTGTCAAAAAAACACTAACTTTTCTACTGGACTTCAGATAGCCTGATGGGTGACTAAACTGTGAGAAGAGGTTTGGCATCTCTGCTTTCACATTCACTCTGTCCCCTTTGTTTTCCTAACCCACAGGACAGAGTCTATTCATATCTATCTGCATGTAGACAAGTGACTACTTAGAAGATGCTTTATCCAGAGCTATGGTACAGGGTGTGCTTGGTCTAATGCCTGTTGGAGTTTATGGATGTATGCTTCTCCTGTTCTGCCCTTGTGCTTCTCAGCAGCTCAAGCACCCAAAGGTTGCTCATTCTTACCTTAAAGCTGAGAGCAAAACAGGAGGCCAGGACTTTTATGCAAGATGATGTCACAAACTGGAAGATTAATTAAACAGTTCGTGGGCTAAGTCAACCACCCATCAACCTGTGACCGTTGAGGCTAGGATGCTTACGCTCAGGAAGAACAATGTCTTTTGAAACTCTTCTCATGACCAACGGACAAATAGATGACTTAATCAACACAAGAGAAGCCACCAGTACCAGCTGTCCCCTTTGGTAAGTAAGCATCCTGTCCCCAGTCTTAGCACCATTCTGCTTGAGATCTGAAGTCCCAGTAAAGAAGCTTGTCTTGTTCATAATATATGGCCTGACCTTATTGCTACTCTTTCTGGCTTAGGCCCTGTTGCCTGGTATCACTGAAACGTAGATTTTTTTTTCTCAGTCTAACGTTACTAAGGCTATCTCCCTCTATTATACTATAGATACAATCTATACCACGGAGCATCTTGCTACTCATTTCCGCCTGCAATTCTACATCTGTTGCCATTATCATGTGCTGCTTTATGACTCCACCAAAATGTCCTCCTGAGCTATCCTCAGGAAGAAGTGGGTGAGGGCAGACCACATTCCCCACTGCTGGGTCTTTATTCTCCATTCAACTTCTTTCGTGTAAAAAGTAGATATATTAGGGCCAGAGAGGTGTCTCAGCAGTTCTTCCAAAGGACTCAAGTTTATGTCCTAGCATCCATGTTGGATGGCTCATGACTGCCCAGCTCCAGGGAATATGAAGTCCTCTTCTGGTCCCCATGGTCACCCTCACACAAGAGGTGCACACACACACACACACACACACACACACACACACACACACAAAATAAAAAAAATTATATCTTTAAAAAGCTGATATCTGTCTATCTTAAGTGACTCTGTATTTACATCAAAGAATTTGAATAGGCTTGCATATTAGACATCTCTTTTCCCAAAATATTTTTATTAGTTCATCCTACATGTCCCATTATCCATCTTTCTGCTCAGTTGAGGTTCCTGCCATGTTCTCTCAGCACTTGTTTTCTCTCCTCCCTTTCACAGTCGTCTTCATTATTATTTTTTACTCGTTTTCCCATTAGACACATTTTAACTATTTCTTTAATTAAAGTATCTTCTTCTGACCCTGCCTATTGGGTCCTCCTTGTATTTCACGCTCTTTGAAAACATACTTTTTTTTTTCCAAATAAAAATACCCATCCGTTTTCTCTGAGATGATAGTTAAGAACTATGGTGACAGCTATAGAAATAATTTTTTCTACAATTAAAGATCTATAAAGAAGGAAATGAAGTTAAGTGGCTTATCCATGATAAAGTGCCTGGTAACCAGAATCCAAACTAGATCATCTTTATTTCTTAAAATGCTCATAATAAGGAAGTCCTGAGTTGGACAGAAATTGGTGAGGCCATTTCCCAACGGAAGGTACCAGCCCTCCCACCCATCCCTTGTTCAGTTTTCCTCATAATTGTGAGTTAGCCTAAGACTTTTCTTTATATCAAACTATAATAAAGGCTAAAAAATATCTTATGTTGAGAAACTGCAAGTGCAGTTATATGAGTGTATTAGGGAAATGTGTGACTATAGCTAGAAGTCACATACCATTGACCAGGAGGCAGGCACTAAGCATTTAGGCTGTGTTAGTCACTCATGAGCTTTGTGACAGCCCTGTAAAGGGATAGTTAGTAGCAGCTCCATTTTCTTTTTCTTTTTTTAAAGATTTATTTATTATTTATACAGTATTCTGCCTGTATGTGAGCCAACAGGCCAGAAAAGGGTACCAGATCTCATTATAGATGGTTATGACCCCCCCCCCCCCATGTGGTTTCTGGGAATTGAACTCAGGACTTTTGGAGGACCAGACAGAGTCCTTAACCTCTGAGACATCTCTCCAGCCGGCAGCTCTATTTTCTAATCAAGGTCCCATAGTAAGTGGTAAAGGTGGACTGTGGGCGCCAGAGTGTGGACTCTTAATACGTTTGCAATATGAAGGTGCCATCTCTCTTAAATTCTTGCCACTCACTGCCTGCCAGACTGCCTGAGTGCCTTACTGATTGAGCTTGTTTACACATTCTTGCTGCTACAACAGAGTACCTCAGACTGAGAAGAACAACTTTGCTCCTATGGTTCTGGAGCTTGGAAAGACTAAGGTCAAGACATGAGCAAGTTCATTGTCTGGTGAGCTGTGCTCCCTGTCTCCAAGATGGCTCCTTCAATATGGCTTATTTTGTTTTAAATAATAAAAATGTGGGAAAGGAGCTACATAGTTTCTTTGGGCCATTTTATATTAATGTTTAATTGTGAGAGAAGTGCCTTCATCCCAATTGATTTCTAAGTTCACTCCCTTTAATGTTATCAACTGGTAATTTAGTTTCAACTCATGAACTTTGGGAGATTCAGATATTAACCGATGGGTTGTCTCATTTAATCCTTACAAAATCCTGGTAAGGTGGGTAATATTAGTGATGGTCTATAAAGAATGAGGCCAGGTCTCACAGACATTACATACTCATATGAACTCATGGGGCTAAGATTTGAAACTATGTTGTACTTACGACATCATATTCACTTCTCAGGCTACATGGCACATATATAAATTACACATTGTCTTAGTCACTGCTCTGTTGCTGTAAAGTGGTTCCACAGCCAAGGCAACTGTTATAAAATAAAGCATTTAAGGAGGGTTGGCTTGATAATGTTTAGTCCGTTACCATCATGGTGGGGAGCATGGCAGTACCCATAGCACTGGAATAGTAGCTCAGAGCTACATCCTGATCCACAACAGAGAGAGAACACCGGGACATCCTCAGTGACACACTACCTCCAACATGGCCACATCTAATCTAAACTTGTCAAATGATGAATAAGCACCCAACTGTATGAGCCTAAGGAGGCCATTCTTAATGCAAACCACCGCACACATGGACATACATGCACACCGCATGGAGTCTAAGTTCTCAGGAAGCTTACACGATCAGAAGGCAAACATGCGAACAGCCAACTTTGTTTTCATTTTAAAACATGACCAAAGTATTGGAGCCATGGCTGTGCTTGACTTTAGGGCAAGGACAGTGCCCTTCTTTATAGCTCCCGATCAAGCATAGTGTTGGTGGGTGACAGGGTAAATACTTATTCGCATAAAGTAGGATTTGCTTCTTAAATAGAGAATTTGGGATATGGCAAGGGATGCCTGTGCTGGCTAGTCTTACCTCAACTTGACACAAGTGAGATTTATATGAAAGGAGGGAAGTTCAGTTGAAGAAATGCCTCTAGGAGATCCAGCTGTAAGGCATTTTCTTAATTAGTGATCAATATGGGAAAGCCCAGACTATTGTGGGTGGTGCCATCCCTGTGCTAGTGGCCATGGAAGCTTCTAGTCTCCACACAATCTAACCTAGGCCTTGAGTGTTTTCAGTCTCTGAGGCTTATTGCTTAATTAGCTCCCCCCTATTTTTTCTTTCTGAGCTCATAGCTGACTGGTTCAACTCAGCTGTTCTGGCTCAAACTCCTCTCCCAGCTGACTTATTTAACCTGGCTTCTCTCTTGGCCTCAAATTGTTCTGTGTGGCCTCAAATTAACTCAGCAATCTGCTCTAATCTTTTGGCTCCCTCTTATTCTCTTGCATATTCCATCTTCACAAGCTCATGTCTAGCTTGTTCTTTCATTCAACATCTCCCTGTAAAACTCTCCCAGTAAGGGAATAGGGCTTCCTCAAGACCCAGCTATTCCACTCCTTGGAATATACCCAGAAGATGCTCCAGCACACAACAAGGACATATGCTCAACCATGTTCATAGCAGCCTTATTCATAATAGCCAGAACATGGAAACAACCTAAATGTCCCTCAGTCAAAGAATGAATAAACTATTGTACATTTACACTATGGAATACTACTCAGCTATTAAAAACAAGGAAATCCTGAAATTTGCAGACAAATGGGTGGAACTAGAAATGATCATACTGAGTGAGTTAACCGAGACTCAGAAAGACTCACATGGTATATACTCACTTATATTTGGACACTAGCCCAGGGGGCATGTGCCATGAAAGTCTTCACTTACCAGGAAAGTGGGTCAGAGGGGAGGACACCCTATTGGGACTTTAGGTGAGAGAAGCATGGGAGTGATGGATCTTGGAGACTTGCACCCAGGTTCTAGAGAGAAGTCTCTGAGGAGAAGCAGGGTGGTGCATGATCAGAGTCCCTGTGGGGAATTTCCAAGTGAAGCTTTGAAGGCAATGCTCAATAGAGACTCCACGATGTTATCCACGCCAGGCCATGAGACATCGGCTGAGGAAAGCCACAGGTGAAAAGGAAAGCCAGATGTACAGATCACTCATGTGTGCTGCCTGCCGACAGGGAAGGATCTACCAGAGCCTGGAGTACAGAGACGTCACCACGTCCTGTCTGCCAGACGTGGAACTACAGGACTTAATGCTAGCCGGCCCTACGTTGTCCAACCTTTTCGTGCCGTCTCCCCATCCCTTCCTTTGGGATGGGAGTATATACTATGTGCCCTTGTGTGTTAGAACTGTACACCTTTGGTTTTTGTTATAGAGCGGATCTGTAGGGATTTGAACAATGTTGAGACTGTGAACGCCACGGGAGTTCAGAAGTTAGAGCGAATGCATTGTGCAGTGTGAGAAGCCCAGGAGCTTTGGAAGCCAGAGGCTGTTGTTCGGGTGTGAAATGACCATCGCAGGTTCACGTTCTGAATTCTCGGCTCACACCTTGTGACACTGTTTCGAAAGTTGTGGAGCCTGTAAGAAACGCAGGCTGAATGCCCGAGGGAGGTCACTGGGAGCTGACCACCGAGATTGTACCTACTCCAGGTTCTTGCCTGCCTTCTGCTTTGTGGTCTACGACTTAGAGACAGCGGCTGCCTCCCAGTTCTCCTGCCCCTACTGTGGTTTCTCACCACATGATGGGCTAAAACCACTCTGAAACAATAAGCCCAGTTAAATCTTTCCATTTAAACCAGTGGTTCTCCACCTTCCTAACGCTGCGCCCCTTTAATACAGCTCCTCATGTCATAGTGACCCCCAACCATAAAATTTATTTTTGTTGCTACTTCATAACTGCAATTTTGCTATGGTTAGGACTCGTAATGTAAATGTGTAGGATATTTGATATGCAACCCCTGTGAAAAGGTAGTTTGACCTCCAAATGGGATTGCGACCCACAGGCTGAGAATCACTGTTTTATTTAGTCACAATGATGCTAAAGTGTCTAATACAGTTTCTTGTAATTGCTCCATAGTTTTACCTCCCATCTCTATTTTTTCAAGAGATTATTTTTCCCATTAGCGAGTGGGATGGCTATGGATGTTTGGATTGATTCCGCTGTTGTGTGTGTCTATGTTTCATGTCATCATTACACCGCTGTGGTTATTATGGCTTTGTAATGATTCTGAAATTAGAAATGTATTTCCTCTTCTTGGTTTTGCTTTTTCCATATTGTTTAGACTATTTCGGGTCCTTTACACTTTCATAGGATCTTGGGTTAAGCTTGAGGCTTCAATAGGGATTACACTGAGTCTGTAGGCCAACATAAAAAGTATTTGTCCTTTCCTTATGTCTCTATTTTCATTATAGTATGGCTAGAATGTATGATTTCATAATTCTGTTGTTTACATTTATTGAAATAATCTTTGTTTCCTGATCCAAAATCCATGTAGTTAATAATGTCCAAAACCATTTAAAAGTAAGATCTATAATCATGTATGTGCATATATAAGAACATACTATATATTATATGATTATCTTTTAAATGATGTTAAGTAAATATTTGAATTTTTGTTTCCTTGACATGTAAATTTATTTTAAAAAGGGTTCTTTATAGTTTTCATTACAATAGATTTTCAAAAATGCATATTTCTAAGAAGTTATTAGTATGTATTTTAGAATCATGTGCTTAGATTATCAACAAATAGCAAGTATATCATCATAGTCACTTAGGCTTTTTCATTTGAAGTCATTTCCAGTCATTTGAAGACATATCAGATCCATTTAAAAGTTCTTCATAACACTGGATATCTGCTTTTCTTCTTATCCTATTTTTTTATTATTTGAAACAAAACTTAAGCCAGGTGATAGTGGCTCACACCTTTAATCCCAGCAGAGACAGGTGGATCTCTGTGAGTTCGAGGCCAGCCTGGTCTACAAAGAGAGTCCCAGAACAAAAACCTTGTCTTGAAAACAAAACAAAACAACAGCAACAAAAAGCAAAATTTAAATTTAAATATATTTTGATCATAATCTTCCCCTCCTCCAAATCCCTCCAAACCATCTTCCTCTCCCTATCCACCCTTATTTATGTCCTTTCTCAAAACAAAAAAACAGCAAACAAAAACCCAATACAACAACAAAATCCCCCAAACACTAAAATAAGACCGGAAAAGAAGGGAAAAGACACAAATAAAAGCACACACACACATAAGCTGTGGAGTTCACTGTATGTTGGTCCACTATTCCTGAACATGAGGCCTCCCCTGGAGTGGTTGATCTACCCAGTGCCACCCCATTAGGAAAAAACTGACTATGGGTTTCTGGTTTAAGAATTAACGTTTGCAGTGACTCGCCGTTCCTTTGAGGAAGATAGTAAAATCTGTGTTCTTTCCACTCCCTTTCTCTGTCCTCCTCCTCACCACTGCTAACTGTGAAATCATCTAGGATTCTATTTCTGGAAAATTAACTCTCATAGTGTTTATTAATAATTAATTAGTCATACTGATAACTCACACTTTTCTTTATTGTGGTAATTAATACATGGGGAGTTCCTGGCATGGTTCCCGGTGCACACTAATTACTAGACAGTATTTACAAGGATGATGGTGAGGGCTATCAATACCCAGGGACTTTCTCCCTACAGCCTTGAGTTTGGTGAATGTACCAATATCTCTCGCTAGCTCTGCTATCTGGATGCTTTATGATTCCTCATCATGGCTTCTAGGCCCCCTTGTTTATTTTCAAATTCTGTTACATATTGCCCTCTAAATTTCCCACCCAAACACCAAGCTTACCACATCTAAATGAAGCTGGCTCCTCACATCCTAATTCTGGTGATAAAACAAATGTTCTCCTTTCTGACCAGGGAGCCTTCCAGAGAGCATTGCTTCTCTTGTCTTCTTGCCTGTTCCCCTTTGACTCCAGTGTTCCGGTGGGCACTTGGCTAATGGTTTCCTTCTTCCTGCTCTTTAGCTTCCCCTCCCGAAAGATTTGCTAGTTTTTGTTATTATTGTGTACAAGTATGTATGTCTCTGTGCGAGAGTGTATGTGGTACGTCAAGGGATTGTCTGATGCTGGAATTACAGATGGTTGTGAGCTACCATGTGGCTGCTGGGAATCCAACGTAGGTCCTTTGCATTGAACTTGGGTCCTCTACAAGAACAGCACATGCTTGTAACAACTGAGCTATCGCTCCAGCCCCTTTAGTTTCTTTCGTCTTCATTTGTCTGCTTGTTTGCCTACATTTGCGTTAGACTTCTAGGCTTCCTCTTTACATGGGGCTTCTTCTAGCTTCAATGGGCCTTGTAGTTTGGCCTAAACATAAGGCCAAACATGCGTTTGTTATGCTCTGTGTAATGTGCTTCTTTCTCTGAACACAAATTAAGCTCCTTCAGCCTTCCATCCCAAGTCCTCTAGACCCGACTCTCACCTACTTCCACCCCCTGACACTTGATGGACTCCATGCCTCAGTTTAACACACAGATTCCTTTCCAAAATTTTCCGGTATTTTCTGGACTCTTTGGCTTTATCTTTAATATCTCTCCAAACATAAAGCATCTCTGCCTATCAAACTCCTGCATCAATTTCCAGGATCTCCTTTAAAGGCTCTCTGTCCTCATAATTTCAAGCCTGTCATCCCAGCATTTAAACCACCACATCCCAGCATAGGCTCCTGGGTTTAAATGATTGGTCCTCAGTTTGGTAAGGATTAGGAGGTGTGGCTTTGTTGGAGAAGAGTGTCACTGGGGGTGGGCCTTGAGGTGCCAAAATCCTTCACTATTCCTAGTTGAATAGCTGCCTCCAACTTTTAGATAAAAATGGCGGCCCTCAGCTACTGCTCCAGCACCACTGTGCCCACCCACCTGCTGCCTTGCTCCCTGTCATGATGGTCATGGACTCACCCTCTGAAACTAACTGTAGGCAAACCCCTAAGTTAAATGCTTTATTTTATAAATTGCCGTGGTCATGGTGCTTCTTCCTAGCAATAGAAAAGTAACTAAGACAAGAAATTTAGGCAAAAATATTGCTTTGAGTTCAAGGCCAGGCTGAGCTACAGTGTAAGTTGAAACCCTGTTTCAACACACAAGCAAGCATATCAACAAACAGAACTCAGTGATAAAGCTTTGATTAACATGGCATAAATGGGGTGTCCCTTCCCAGAGTTTCTACAACTTTACATATGTCTCTTATAATGACAATTGGTTTTTGCTTTCGATTATAGAACTTTTTTAGAATGTGTTGATCTTTCACAAGATTGTAAAATACTTGTTTGTCCTGTTTGTTTAATTTTAGTACAACATATTTCACAACATTGTTCTCAATAGATATTTAGAATTTAACAAAGATCACATAATTAAAGACAAAGTGACTTGTCTTTCAAGAAGAGGTGCCGTGAAAGCCACTGTCTGTGTGCCTGAGAGTGAAGTGACGCCTGCACACCTCAGGGAGATTAAACATAAATGTGTGATTCCGAACCATACAAGGATTATCAGAAATCATAACAGAAAACTTGAAGACCTCACCAATTAAATGTGGCTGGCCTGGGTCTTACTATATAAACCAGGCCGGCCTTGAACTCACCGAGATTCACCTGCCCTTGCCTCTGAAGTGCTGTGGCTAAAGGTGGTCATTTTTCAAGTGAAATTTGTACAAGTGTTTTGGTACCAAAACCATATTCAGCAAAATATGAACGGACAAATGAAATTGCCTCAAACTTAAAAAAAAGAAGGAATAAATAGTAAGGAGATAATCCATGAAACATGAGACACTATTTTTTAGCTACTTATCTTATAAGGTGATTGATTATACTCCAAATCTATATGGAATCTGATGACTCAGCAACTCAAACCCACATGACCAGATTAGACATAGCCGAAGGACTCAATAGGCATTTCTCAACTCGTTGTGCACAAAGAAGTAGCTAATTTATGTGTGTTGCCCAAATATTAGTGAATGGTCTTAAACACTAACTTTTGAAAGGGGCAAAGGGTGAAAATTTGACGTAAGACTAGGAAGATATGGGGGGGGGGTGGCGTGGTGAAAAGAAAACTGAATTTAACAGGGGTAAAAGGAGTAACCTTACCAACATATCTTGTCTGGACTAGATTTTCCCCTAGCATCTAGGAAAATAGTTTTGAGGTGTTTAGCATCTCCCAGGTTTGTATTAGTATAGGGGGAAAAGTGATAAAATGATATGCTCCAGGAGAGTGTCAACTGGGGATGAGGCAAGGACTGTGACTAATGCTTGTAATCCCAGTACTGGGGGCTGGGGGGGGGGGCAGGGGGGCTGAGGCAGCAGGGTGCTAGATTCATGGTCTACTTGAGTGACATAGCATGACTCTATTTTAGAAACAAAATGAAGAAATAAATTGGGGCATAATTTAATGGTTGGAAATGTGTGTACTACAATAGCTTGTAGAGGAATTTTACTTCAGATCATGGCTGCTCTGGCAGGAGATCACATTCAAAGACCTTCTAGAGACATGCCTTTAATCCCAGCAGACAGAGGCAAGCAGATCTCTGAGTGTAAGGCCAGCCTGGTATAGAGCAAGTGTCAGGTAAAGAAAAGCTTAGGTCCAGGTGTGGTGGTACACGCCTTTGATCTCAGTACTCAGGAGACTGAGGCACGCAGATCTGTGAGTTCTAGTCAGTTCTATTCAGGCAGTTCGGTTGAGACTGAGTTGAGAGGCAGTGCAGTGGAGTTGGGTTCATGGAAGTTCAGTTTGTGAATTCAGAGCTTATACTGGTAAAGTTTTATAGAAACAGGTTGAAGAGAGAACAAGCTAGGCACAGGACGAGTCAGGGAACAAGAATGAGCCAGAGGATTAGATCAGCTTGCTAGAGTTGGTCTGAGGCCAAGCAGAGCAATTCAGTGAGTATCTGAGAGAAGCCAGTTTAAATCAGTCAGCTTGGAGAGGAGTTTGAGCCAGAACCTGCCAGAGCTCAGAAAGAACTGAACAAGGAGAGCTTATTCAACAGTAAGTTTCCGAGGCTGGAAACATTCTAGGCCTAGATTGTACAGAGGCTAGAAGCTTCAAAGACTAGGCCTGGGTTAGCAGACAGAGGCAGTAAGCCTCTGAGACAATTATAACAGGTGACTAAAAGTTAATTTAACAATAGCTTTTGTATGGTTTAAATTAACATTATTAGTGTATAAATTGCACTAAAAAGTTAGCAATTGAAATGTTTTCTTAGATATAGTTTGACAAAAAAAAATCATGTATATACTATGTATGCTCCAGTCACAATAAAGATACTTTTTTATTCTCTCCAAACATGTCCTTCGGTTGTCAGTCCTTCTCTGCCCCTACCCAAAGGCATTCTGCTTTTTTTGTACCTATGAACTAATTTTTCTTTAATTTTTTTACATAACATAATACAATATTTACCTTTTTATGCTGTGCTTATGTAATTTAAAAGACTTGAAATATGCCTAGATTAATGTGCACGTATAAGTCGTTAAATACTTATGATTAATGAGCAGTTCAAATAAAGTTGAATTTAGTGTTTCTGTTAAAATCTATTTATACTTTATTCTGTTGTTAGAGCCTGCCACCACATTTTGCCATGAATAAAGCCATGGTAGCATTCATTGTCACCACTTTGCCTGGATGTCTGTTTCCATTTCTCTTGGGCAAACTCCCAGGAACAGAACTGCTAGACTATATATGTAACTTCCAAAATGGTGTGTGAGGTGGGCGCACCATTTTACAACCCCTCCAGAAACACATGAAAGCATTTACTGTTCCATATTCTTACCTATACCTGCTCTGGCCAACTTTTAAAACTACCCATTCTAGTTGGTATACAGTGATATTTCATTATGCTTTAATTTGTCTATTATCATAATTATTAATGGTGTTCAGACTGTTTGTTATATAATTACTGATCATTTCAATATCAGTTTATGAGGAGTGTTCAAATACTTAGCTCATTTTAATTGGGTCATTTTCTTTCTTATTGGACTATAGAAGTTTGAGATACCAGGTTATTATAAGACTGTAAATATTTTCTCCAAGCCTGTGGTTTGCTTTTTCATTTTATTAAAAGTGATGTTAAAACGATAGAGGTTTTTTTGCTATAGTAGCATCTAATTTCTCAATCTATGTATTTATTTTTGTTTTTTAAAGACAAGGGTTCTCTGTGTAGCCTTGGCTGTTCTGGAACTCACTATGTAGACCAGGCTGGTCTCAGACTGAGAGATCCTCTTGCCTCTGCCTCCCAAGGAATTAAAGGCATGCACCACCACCACCCGACTTAATTTCTCAATTAAAAAAAAAATGATCAGAGCTTTTAAAGCTCCAGCTTTCAGGAAACACAAGGTTCAGCTTTGCTCTTAGCCGGTGGGGGAGGGTAGTTTGGCATCCAGGTGAACCTTATCAAAGTCCAACAGTGGGATAGCTATTTGCATATATGTTAACAGCTATGATTTATATGGTGTACTATCTTTTTTCTAAAAAAGATTTATTTACTTATTACATTTACAGTGTTTTGCCTGCATCTATGCCTGCATGCCAGAAGTGGACACCAGATCTCTTTATAGATGGTTGTGATGCACCAAGTGGTTGCTGGGAATTGAACTCAAGACCTGTGGAAGAACAGACAGTTTCCTTAACCTCTGAGCCATCTCTTCAGCCCCAGAGCTTATGAGACTTCAAAGCCAGCTCCCTAGTAACTGGCTTCCTTCAACAAAGCCACACCCACTCTAGCAAGGCCACACCTCCTGGTAGCGCCACTCCCTACGCACCTATGGGAGCCATTTTCTTTCAAATCACGACTTCCAACTTTGTGGGGGATTAGTTACTTTTATATTGATTTAATTAATCTGCCTGCCTCTGCCTCTCAGAGTGTTGGGATCACAGGCGTGTGCCGCTGCACCTAGCTCTTAACCTTGAAATGTTAAATGCACATACATTATATACATATTTTATAAAACCTGATAGCTCATGTTTTCTAATTATATTGTAAATGGTATTTTAAAATTATAACTGACATTAAATTTAATTTCTCAGAGCAGCTTACTGGTCTACAAAGTGAGTCCAGGATGGCCAAGGCTACACAAAGAAACCCTGTCTCGAAAAACCAAAAAAAAAAAAAAAAAAGCTTATTGCTTATATGGAGGAAAACTTATTTTTAAAATTGACCCTATGTCCTTCAGCCTCGCTGTATTTACTTAGCACATGCAATGTTTTTGACCTTGTGGGGTCTTGATAATTTGTCATATACAAAGTCATATTATTCCTTTTTAAATTGGTTTCCTGTATAGCAAGCTATGGCGTTTTCATGCATCTGCGTCATTACACTGTGCTCTAACTTGCGCCCTATTTCTTTCCTTATCACCCACATCTTTCTGTATATTTTCTTTGCTTTAAGAGACTAATTAGGATTTTCACTACTCATGACATGATGTGAGGCATATGACACTCAGCATTTATTTCCCTTTCTTCCTAGTGGGACTTTCTACAGTCAAGTAGAAGGGAAACTAAATACCAAATTTATCACACTTGTTTTTTTTTTTTTTGTGGCCAGGGTCTATATTTGATCGGTCACCACCAATTCAATGCACCCACACTTCTAGGATGCTGCTGCCCTTGCCCTCCTTTTGCAGGCGACAGAAGACGGGTGTAGCTGTAGGCAGGGGGCGGTCTCTGTAACACGGAGTCCCTAGTTTCCCGGTTGCTAAGAGGGTCTGCAGTGGCAGGGGAAGCAGGCTCGCTCTTCCTGTGTTATGGCTGCAGCACTTTGTGGGCTTTGTTTTGTTTTTGACTTAAATAGTTCTGAGAAGAGATTCTTGATTCCCTGTCTTCCTCATTACCGCAGAGGAGAGTTTCCGAGAGAGAGAGAGAGAGAGAGAGAGAGAGAGAGAGAGAGAGAGAGAGAGAGAGAGAGAGAGAGAGAGGTGTGTGGGGGTGTGGGGTGGGGGGGGTGGGAAGAGGGAGAGCACCGTGTCCTGAGTCATTCCTGGATCTCAGCTCATCACTTAGCCCCCTGGCATTACTGGTGATTTTGTAATGACCTAACTTAAATTTTTTTTTTTTTTTTTTTTTTTTTTTTTTTTTTTTTTTAGTTTTAAGGTATGCTCTCACTATGTAGCTCTTGCTGGTCTAGAACTCTCTATGTAGACCAGGATGGCCTTGAACTCACAGAGATCCCTCTGCCTCTGCCTCCAGAGTGATGGGATTAAAGGTATATGCCACCATGGCTGGCTCATTCTTGATATTAAACCTATGTAAAATAGTTCAGGTTCTATTTCCATTTTTGAACTCTAACTAATACAAGTGATGCGGACAGATAGTCAATAAAAGTCTAGACAGTGAATTGTTAGTGGAGATAAAGACAAATGGTCACTTTAACTAAAACTAATTAAATTGATAGGCAAACGGGCTAACCAGGGTCTGCAAGAGAAGACAGAGCACGATCCAGGTTACCATGGTACCAGAGTACCCAGTTCACAACAGGCTCGATGTTGAGGTGGGAACCTTCATCCTGGGGCTCTTAAGCCCACCTCCCCTTATCTCCTGTACCTCAGAAAAAGCTTGGTCTCACAGAACCAAACAAAATGGTCTCTGTTGTGCTTGGGGACCCAGAAAGATTGTGCCTGCATTCAAGACGAAGCTCCCTGAGCGGTGACAATCAGAGGGGTGCAGGGGCTTGAAAGTGGACAGTTTACAAACTAAGAAAATCATTTTAAAGATAAGTAAGAGACGAGCTGCGTTAGGATATCAATATGTTTATATATATATATATGTGTGTGTGTGTGTATGTATATATATATACATACATATATATATATACATACACACACACACACATATATATTCAATACTCCAAGATGTGGGATACTTACAGAAATGCCTTTTCCTTATGAAGAACCCTAAGTAGCCAAACAAGTTATGTAATCCCTTTGTTTGTAGATCATTAACCCCCCCACCAATATTATTCAGCAACAGTGTTCTAGTTCCTGGGTGACAAGTTCTTTGAGTGACAAGATGTTTATTATTTCTCCAACCTGGCTAGTCCATTCCTTAAGTCATCTGAAAATATTTTTATGTCCCATAAAAAAAATGCGCCTCCATAATTTCTCTGCCGGGGAGGTAGCACTTACTCTTTTGGTAAAGTTATGGCTGGTGTCTCACAGAGATTTGCCTTAGGCAATTACATCATTTTTATCATCTGGTGTTTTCACTGGAGAAGACCTGTGGGGGTGTCTCCCACTTGGGAACCCTCGTGAAACCTGGCATGTGGCCTAGGCTTGGCCAGCTGTTCACTGTATTAGTCACTGTTCTGTTGCTGTGGTGACCAAGCAGCTCAAGGGAGGAGAAGGTTATTTTGGCTCACAGTTTTAGGGGTACAGTCCATTGTAGCAGGGAAAGTGTGCCGATGTTTAAGGTAGCAGGAGTATGTGGCTAAGATTTCTCACACCTCAATGGATCAAGGCTCAGAGAAAAGGGCGATGCCGATGTTCAGCTTACTTTCTTTTGTCTACTTTTTAATTTAGTCAGGACTTCATCCCATGGGAAGGTGTGGCCCTTGTTTGAGACGTGTCTTCTCCCCACAGTTAATCCACTTTCAAAACAAGATAACAAACATACCCTAAACCCTGTCTCATTAAAGTCCTACACATTCTTCAAACTGATCAAGTTAACAATGACTACATTCAAACTGAGATCAGATGGCTGCATTCTGAAATAAACAGTAACCAGGGTAACACAGTTGAGTTGGAAGCAGAAAGAACAGCAATTGTCTCATCATCAGAATGGGCGGGACCTCTATGTTGAGGGACCTCCAATCAACCCTTCAATTTATGCCACATTTTCTCAAGTGAGTTCCAACATTAAAAATATCAACAAATGTATATGATAGATCTTATTGGTTATAATGGGCAGAACTCACTCTGGCTGAATGAAAGTATACCAGCAAGAAGGAAGCCATAGTGCCAACCGACTCTTCAAATGTGAGTTTAGGGTGAGTCGCTCTCCTTTTCTAGTTAGTGGGACATCTTGTTCTTAGACCAGTGTAATAATGTAATAGCAGCTGTATGCTTTGTGATTTATATTGCTAATTTCATAGGTATTTTGGAATTCTATTTTTCTGACAGTTACAAATCTGTGTCACTGAGTCAAATGTGATGGCAGAAGAGAGAAGAAGGGAGGGGAGAGGAGGGGGAAAAAGAGGGGAGGGGAGAGGAGAGGGAAAGAGAGGTGAAGAGAGAGGAGAGGGCAAGAGAGGGGGGTGGAGAGAACATATTTCAGTGCTGACCACCTGTTCACAGGATGAAAACTTTCCTTGCCTGTCACAGAAAGATTAGCAATCAATACCTGTTCCCCTCCTCACTCCTCTTGGAGGTCCTGGTGCTATCCTTTGGACCAGAGAGATGTAAAGCATACATAGTTCATATATATATATCCTGATACACACACACACACACACACACACACACACACACACACACACACGAGAGGGGGCGTGGAAATCTCACTATTCCTGGGCTAGCCTGGAACTCACTATGTACATAAAGTTGGCCTTGAACTCACGGAAATACACCTACCTCTGCTTCTGCCATGCCTGGTATATGCTATATCTTTTTAACTATGTGAAACACAATCCAAATTATAATATGTCTCAAGTGCAGGTGCTTTTCTGTTCCTCTACTGCTGTTACTCTGGTCTAATCAGTTCTCAACTCTTGCCTGGATTGCTGCAATAACCTCTTCTGGTTTGTCTGCATGCTACCAGCATGCCTACCTGTCCCAGTTTCTTCTCAGTGGAATGGCCATGGTGATTCTTGAAAATACGTTTTGATATGTGGCAGTTCCTCTCTCTACCCATAACCCTCACCATGGCTCCCAACCTACCCTACCCAGGTCCCATCCAGCACCTTCACAGTCATGAAAAGACCATTCTTACTGTGCTATACAGAAAACACCCAACCGATTTGTAATGAGTGAATTAAAACCTTCTTATTCTTTTCAAATTAATACACTAATCCTACAGAAGCTTGTCGAGGGTCTTGCAGATTTCTACTCTGGCCAGCTTCTACACACCTTTAACTTTCAGTAGTCTAAAAATGGCCTCAAACCCCAAGCAAAGCAGTGGCTTTTCCTGAAAGCCTTCCATCCCAGCTGTAGGCTTCACTTGCTCTTTGGCAATGTGTGACATCACTGGGTTGTGACATTTCCAGTGAGAAAATCACACACCTTTACCCAGCAACTGATATTAATTTGGATTGTTCCCTTTGCTCTTGGGCAGTTGGTATTTTCAAACTATGTAAGGACAGACCCAAAATGATCTTGTTTCATAGAAGTTGATTATTTTTGTTCAAAGAAATTTGCATCAATGTCTTTAATTGCCCAGTTTTGCTACTATGGCAACACTTTTGCTTGTTCTTACTCTTTTTTAGTCACTGCATTTCCTACCAAATCCCTCTTTACTTTTCAACTGATGTCTATCATAAAAGTTTTTTATTGCATTTTCAGCTAAGGCCATTTTGATGGGCCATTTTAACATTTTTTCCTAATACGACTAATTGTGGGAAGAAAAGAAAAATTGGTTTCAGAAGACCCAAGCACTGTCTCATCTGTTCCTTTTGTGAGCTTAGGGCAAACATTAAACTCAACTTCGCAGTTTCATCACCTGTGTAGGATGATGATAACACACAGTTGTTATTCAAGAGCACGATTCTCAAGTTCAGAGGCCATGAACGGTCTAAAAAGGATCACTGACGTAAAGCAAAGTCGCCAGAGATGCAGAATTGAATCACAACCAGATAAACTTCTATTCTGTTACTGTGTGTGTGTGTGTGTGTGTGTGCACGTGCACCTGTTTGTGTAAGCAGGTATACACAGCTGTGTATGCTGGTCCCCATGTTCCTGTGTGTGGAAGCCAAAGTACAACCTTGGGTATCAGTCTACTGACATTCTTCTTCTTTTTTTTTTTTTTCTTTTCTTCTCTTCTTTTCCTTCCTTCCTCTCTTTATTTTTCCTTCCTTCCTTTCTTTTCTTTTTCTCTCTTTTTTATTTTGAGAGAGAGGGTTTCTCACTGGCCAGGAATTCTCCAGGTATGCTAGTCTGTCAGGCCAGGAAACCTGAGAGATGTTTGCCCCCACTTTCCCAGTGCTAAGAAGACAAACATGCACTACCATGTCTGTTTTTTGGTTTCTGTGCTCCCCACCCCGCGGGTTCTGAGCAGCAAATTTCACGCTTAGAAGTCAAGCTTTTTACCCACCGAGTGATCACCCCAGCCCTGTGTCCTTTTATCTTTAGAGTAGATCTTCATGGTACTGAGGATTGGTGTTTAAGCGTACCTGGATTTGCATCTCAATAATTAGTTATGCAAATTAGACAAATAATATAATCCAACAGGCTTTGTTTTCTTAACCTAAAAGTAACAGGACTTACTGACATATTAAGATACCCCTTAGCTCTTAGAATTTAAAGGAAATTTTCTGTGAGCCACACAAGAATATCACGCACCTTATTTATACTTTTGTCTTTGGCAGGATACACTTAGGTGAGATATTTGTGTTACACTGCAAATAGGAGCAGAGGTGCCGTCCCTAGGAGAGTGTAGTCCTAACGGGGTCCTAAAACAGGCCACCGACACCAACAAGGTTTAGCTCAAATAATTCAAACCACCATGAGCAAAGCTAGAAAGAATTTTCTGCTTACTGAATATTAATGTGGTAGCTCAGCTCTATACCTCAAGACTTTAATAACATTAATGAATTTCTTTAAAATGAACACAGTTTAACCCATGGAATTTTAAACAGATAGTGATCATTTTTTTCCTTAGGGGGAAAATGTATTATTTGAACTTTTTTTTTTTTTTCCCTGAGACAGGGTTTCTTTGTGTAGCCTTGGCTGTCCTTTGTAGACCAGACTGGCCTCAAACTCAGAGATCCACCTGCCCCGCCTCCCTGAGTGCTGGGATCACAGACATGTGCCACCCCACCCGGCTATCACTTGAACTTTCATGCAGAGAGAATCAGAATGCTAAGAACAGAAGTTAAGTGGGGACTGATGGGAAAGAATGGCTGGTTAGGACAGCAGGTTCATTTTGTGCAGCTTTTTTCAGTGAGCAAATGATTAGATACACAAGACAACTAAAACAGATATTAGTCAGAACCTCCTTCTTTAAGTGTATGATTAAATGCTTTTGAACTTTATTTATTATTATTGGTAGTAGTATATGTATGTGGGTGTGTTGGGTGTGACATGGAACCCATGTTGAGGACAGAGGACAACTTCATGGAATTGGTTCTCTCATACTTCTGCATGGGTTCTGGTGTCACATTCAAGGTGCCAGGCTTGCACAGGATCCTGGCTGGTGTCCTGTCAACTTGACCCAAGCTGGAGTCATTTGGAGAGAGGGAGCCTCACTGAGAAAAGTGCCCCTGCCACCAGATTGGCATGTAGGCAGGCCTGCAGGGGTATTTTCTTAATTAGTGATTGATGTGGGAGGGGCCAGCCCTGGACACGTGGCCCTGGGTGTGTAAGAAGGCAGGCTGAGCACGCCTGAGAGGATGAACCAGTGAGCGTCATTCCTCCATGGCCTCTGCTTCAGCTCTGGCCTCCAGGCTCCTGCCGTGCGTTCCTCTGATGATGGACTGTGATGTGGAAGTGGACGCTAAATAAACGCTCTCCTCTCTGGGTTGCTTAGGGTCTTGGTGTTTTATCAAAAACCAGAAGCCTAAGGCCCACACAGCCACCAGCTTTATCTGCTGAGCTCTTTTCTGCCCTCTAAATGCATTTCATTACTTCTTTGTTTTGTTGTTGTTGTTGTTGCGACAGGGTTTCTCTGTGTAGCCTTGACTGTCCTGGACTCATTTTGTAGACCAGGCTAACCTTGAACTCACAACGATCCACCTGCCTCTGCCTCCTAAGTGCTGGGACTAAAGGCGTGCGCCACCATTGCCCGGCCATTTTACTACTTCTTAATTAACAGACATATATATGATTTATTTAATGTTTTGGGCGTCATCACCCTCAGACTTTGGTGGAGAAAATGCAGAACAAACCGGATGAATGCATGACTGAGGAAAGGTTTCCAAACCTCCAGTTAGCTGCTTTCAACACATGTCTCTCCCTCGGTTTCCGTCTAGCTCACTACCAGCCAGTTGTCACCCTCATTCACAGGGTCTTCCTTATCTTGTGTTACCTCTAAACGTCAACTATAGCAAGGATCAGTCTCTCTCTCTCTCTCTCTCTTTCTTTCTTTCTATTTTCTTTTTGGTTTTTCAATACTGGGTTTTTCTGTTAGCCCCGGTTGTCCTGGAACTCACTCTGTTGACCAGGCTGGCCTCGAACTTACAGAAATCTGCCTGCCTCTGCCTCTGAGTACTAGGATTATAGCTGTGCACCGCCGCCATCACCGCCCAGGCCTTCTCTCTTGTCTAATCTCCTTTCTCCCATAACTTTAAAATTTCACTGTGTGACACTGAAGCTCATGTCCTATTCCCTACCCACCACGCCTCCCCAACCTCTCAGGGCTCCCCAGCCCCCAACCCTTCCCCCATCCCCCAACCCCCACCCCAGCTCTACACTCAGCAAACAGCTGCCTCTAGGGTGCTTTTATTTGGTCACTGCAAACTCACATATCCAAAGGCATCTATCTCTTGCCTCCTCAGGAAACTTACTGAGGTAGGCTGAGTCCCCTCTGCAGGCAGAGTCTGCTTTGCATCTTCTCTCTCAAACAAACAAACATGGAGGTAGAGGGGTCAGGTGTATTGCTGGGTGTGAAGTTACAGGCCGATGGAGTGGTGAGTTCTGGTGTGGTCCTCCTGAATGGCAGAGTCAGGGGACTTAATCCCAGCACTCGGGAAGCAGAGGCAGGTGGATCACTGTGAGTTCGAGGCCAGCCTGGTCTACAAAGTGAGTCTAGGACAGCCAGGGCAACACAGAGAAACCCTGTCTCGAAAAACCAAAAACCAAAAACAAATAAAAAACCTCAAACAAAACAACAACAACAACAACAAAAAACCTCAACCAAGTACATACTGTACGGAAGGATTTTTGAATGCTTTCACAATTAGAAAAGATAAATGTTTGAGGAAATAGATATGGATAACTTGATTTAAACATCACACTTTATATGCATGCGTTGAAACATGAAATGGCATCCTATAAAGATGGGAACTTTTAATGACTTCGTTAACACACACACAAACACACAGAGAGCGAGAGCGAGAGAGAGAGCAAGAGAGAAAGAGAGAGAGAGAGAGAGAGAGAGAGAGAGAGAGAGAGAGAAAGAGAGAGAGAGAGAGAGAGAGAGATTTTAGAGGGGGATATACACCAACATTTAAAATAAAGAGTGGATGTACACCACTGCCCATATGATGTGGGACAGGAAAGCATGTCATTAAAACACTTGCTGCTTAATGAAACTAAATTCTTAGAAGTGTTCTGAGCTTCTTTCAGGCATGTTTCTTAAACTTTATACTCAATCCACAACCCATCCTTCTCTGTTTCCACAGGAGACCCAACTCCAATACAGTTCTTCTTTACACGGCACCTGAGACTCTTCCTAATGCTATTTTGTAATGGTCTAACTTTTTGACTGATCAACACGGCTGTGTTGTTATCTACTGTATAGATGATAAGTTAGAGACCGAAGGATGACACTTCCAAAAAGACACCAAGAGCTGAGAGGCAGAAACAAGGCGAGAATTTAAACAGCCACATCAGTTAGTTGTGAAGAAGGTGCCATCCAGTGCTTTGGCTCTTGAAGGCGTCTTACTGGTTAAAGCACTGTATGCCCCAGCACACCATATAGATGAGTTAACCAAGAGCAAGTCTTACTGGTTAAAGCACTGTATGCCCCAGCACACCATATAGATGAGTTAACCAAGAGCAAAAGCTCCAACAACTCACTTTGTACAATCTGAGTGAGACTGGGGAAGGCTGGGGGGACAGTCGGTTCAGGGGCTGGCAACCCAAGAGTGCTTTTGGGTTTTAGTCCTCCTTTGCTTTACAAAAGACAAGCGACAAACTTCCTATGCTTTAGCTTTCCCACAACTCAAGCTATTGTGTTAATATTTTTATGAGAGTGGGTGGAGAGATGAAATGACCTAATAACGGATTTTTGTAGGCTATGAGGCAATGAGAAATAATACTGCAATGAGTTGTAGACCTGGAAACAGCATTTAAGTTTAACACTGAGACCCTCATCCATTGTGTTTTACAGTGAAATGTTCTCTGTAACTTTTTGCATATGACAGAGGCAATTCACTCACATAGTTACAGTAGGATATAAATATCAGGCGTGGCATATGTGTGCTATTTACTTGGGTCCCGTGACTGCGTCTCACCTGTTTGAGTTATATATAGAAAAGCAAGGCAGATGCTCTCATGAGTAAACTTGGTTGGCAAATTCTCCCACTAACATAGGATAAGAATTTTGTCTAACATTTCTTAATACCATGTTGTATTTCCAGCATGTTTATTCTGGCTTCTTCCTTAGAAGTGTTAGCATTTAAATAGAAGTTGAGCAATTAAAAAGAGAAATAAATACCAGGAATTTTTGTGGATTAAAAATTAGCAAATGCATCCTTGAGGCACCTCGCAAGGAGTTCCAATGATAACATCAATCTAACATTGTGCCTTTTTTTGATCTTGCGGAAAGCGGGTGACTGTGCTTTTAGGTTTCTGTGCTTTCTTTCTGGTAGCTGCATGCAGCAACAAGACCAAGAGACAAGGCAGTTGCAAAAGGCTTTGCCTTCCTCCTCAACCCCTTACAGATTCCTTCCTCCTCAGTGTGGGTCAGAAGAGTGGGGCCACCTTGCACGGAGACTTTCACTTTACTGGTAAAGATATTGGGGTAACCTTGAAATGGTGGGAGGGCTTTTCTATGCGGGCTGTACCTTTCAGCTTCCATCAGAGCCTCAGAAAACTGGTTCCTTGTAACATTTGCTCAAGGGACCTTAGCAATCAGGAAGAAGCCTACTTCCCAAGGCCCCCTTATGCGTTCGTAGACCCCATTTCCCGGTGTCCTTTTCCTCCAGCCTTACTGACACAACTCACTTTCACCACCTTTGCGCCACAAGACCAGCTAAAGTCCTCTGGCACTGGCTGTCTCCCTGGTCTTATCATCTCTCCTCTCTTTAAGTCTTCTCTCCTCAGTATTGGTAGGGACCACTTAAGCACCCCTTTCCTATTCCCCCCCCCCTTCGAATCTAACTCAGCTGCCATCTGTTTGCTCCTAGCCCCCCACCCACACACATACTTTACTAGTTTTTCTTTGGCACCAACAGTGTTTGTGTAGCTCATGTGCCATCCAGCCCCTTCTTGCCACTCGGGGCACGCACACACACACACACACACACACAGACACACACACACACAGATCTATCTCACCAGGTCTCAGCAAAAGCCTAAAGAAGTTTCAGATCAGCTTGATCAAGTTTCAGGAAAAACTTGATTCTTTGACTGTTGTGGTTCTTGAATTGAAGAGGTCTAGACTCCCTGGCTGCTGCCTACGGAGGGATTTGCACCCTTCTCCAGGGACAATGTAGCCTCTACATCAACAGATCCAAACCCGTTCAAGAAAGGACCTAAAGACTTAGGGACCTAGCTCAAAAAATTCAGTAAGACATTTCTTTCTTTTTTTGTTTTTTAAGACAGGGTTTCTCTGTGTAGTCTTGGCTGTCCTGGACTTGCTCTGTAGATCACGATGGCCTCAAATTCACTGCGATCCACCTGCCTCTGCCTCCTGAGTGCTGGGATTAAAAGCATGTGCCATCCACTGCCCTGCCAATGCATGGGCCATGCTGCTTGGCACAATAAGCGCTTCCCCTTTTTTCTTTTCTTTTGTTCTTTCGAGAAAGGGTTTCTCTATGTAACAGCCCTTACTGTAGACCAGGCTGGCCTTGAACTCACAGAGATCTGACTGCCTCTGTCTTCCAAGTGCTGGGATGAAAGGCATGTGATTTTGTTGGACAGGCTTTTGGCTCCTCCCACCCTGGCTCTGCCCACAGCTACCCCTTTCATCCTTACTATACTCACACTTAATTTGTCCTATCTTTTAAACCATTTACACAAATTCCTCTTGGATTCAATCACTGCCATCACTTGGTCCACAGGACGCGATGAAGTAGAAGCAATTCTCTTAGAGTCATTCCAGGTCCCCAAACCTCCAAAAAGATGATTTTTTTCCCCCAGCCAGCCAGAAAACAATTCCACTGCCTGCCCTCTCCCACTGCCCCTCCAACCCCCATCAAAATGTGCTGCCTATGGAATTCTGGGAAGCAGCTAAAACCCAGCATGTGCCCTGGAGCCTAGAGGCAAGGTGACTTTATACTAATTTTCTCTCCAGGTAATTATTCCAGCCCTGTTAAAAGTGGGAGCTTACTCCCAGGAGAAAGTCTGAATATACTCAAGCGAGTTCTGTTCTTATGACTCGCACACCTCCCTCTACTCTACCAGAACTGAACTGCCCACACGAATATACTGAGGAACTAAACATCAGCATAGACTTTGGTGGGAACAGACCGTTTTCAAACCATAGCAGTTAGCTATGAAAAACCGAAGCTTCAGTTTGCTATATAAAAGCTCTAGGTATGGGGACAAGAGCAGGCTAATGTCTTTCTTTTTTCTTTCATGAACATGTTTATACATTTTTGTAATCTGCAAAATTCCAGTATATACTTACCACATGATTTGTTATTCCATTCTGAGGCACATACTCAGATTTGAAAATGGTTCTTAAACAAACAAACAAACAAACAAACATTTATGATAACATGATAAGCAGTAAAAAAATGTAGACACGGCCAAAATACTCATCATATTACAAAGATAAATCTTGAAGACATGGTGAGTGAAGGGAGCCAGGTAAGAGGCCACATTAACTTCTGATTTTTCTCACATGGACTATCCAGAAGAGCTTTGTTCGTAGAGGCAGGAATCTGATAGCGGTTGTCTGCAGATAGGGCTAGAAGGGCATGGGCAGAGCCGCAAATATTGTGGGAGTAGCTGGAGGCGGTACTTGTGCAATAGTGTAGATGTCTAAAATGCCGTTTGTATACTTAGAATGCTAATTTT
This sequence comes from Acomys russatus, assembly GCF_903995435.1. Lineage (NCBI taxonomy): Eukaryota > Metazoa > Chordata > Mammalia > Rodentia > Muridae > Acomys > Acomys russatus. The sequence goes on along the minus strand of NC_067164.1, from coordinate 29,796,120 downwards.
ATCTTTGTGGAATTTCATTTCAGTAAGGAAAATAAACCCCAACCAAAACTAAATCTAATGATCTGGGAAAACGGAACTATTTTTAGTACCAAGAGCAGAAAGAATATTCTTCTAGGAAATAAACCATAGTGTATCTTTAATTATAATACTGGGTTGCAAAAATTCTACACAAAGCTTTTCAGTGAAAGCTGATGCCAAGATTGTATAGAAGAGCGGACACAAATGCCTCCTTCCATCAGATTTTTGGAAGCCATGGAACCCAGTAAGTTGGAGACTTAATTCCCTGTCAATTAAGATACTGCGGCACACTTTAAACCTCAGCCAGCCTGGAAGCTGGAATAAGATCGTTACAATGAGCACTGACAGGCCTGAGGCTGGGAAGGTCCTCCCGAGGAAGTGAGTGTCCTGTCTGTTTAAACACCAAAACCACAGGAATTACAACCCCATATCGTTCCCTGATGAATTTTGAATTAGGCTGAAATTAGGCTGAATGTCAGACACTCAGCATTTTCAAAGGCATGGTTGTGTTGTAATCATTTGTTTTGGAGAACAAATGAGAGCATGTTTACAAAACTTTTTGTAAAATATAAATTTGTATATTATATAATTGCCATAGTTTTTAAATGTGTGGCAGTGACTAATATGCAAACACCATACTTGGTTGTCATGTTATGTATTATTCATCTTTCTCATAAAACTTTCTTAAATACTAGTAGTTTGCCAAGTAGGGAAGGCAATATTGTTAACATTTTCAAAGGACAAACTATGATTCTAAGAGCTTAAGATTTGTTCCTAGGTATGTAGCTGGAGACTGGAGTCCTTTAGTTCCTAGTGCAGTCAAAACCTAAAGTACTGCCAGGTGTGGTGGCACATGCCTTTAATTCCAACACTTGGGAGGCAGAGGCAGGCGGACCTCTGTGGGTTCGAGGCCAGCCTGGTCTACAGAGTGAGTCCAGGACAGCCAAGGCTACACAAAGAAGAGAAACCCTGTCTCAGGGAAACAAACAAACAAACAAACAAACAAATAAACAACAACAACAAACAACAAAACCCAAAACCCCCAAACCAAAAACCCTAAAGTACGGAAATGACTAATATCTGTGATACCTAAAGTCTTTCATCCTTATTAATTCATAATGTAATTAATATCTTGGGCATAGTTTGAATAATTTTGTCTGCACAGTAGTATTTTGATTTTTGCTATAGGGACTTGCCAGGAACCATACAACTAAAACACACACACACAATGACTGTGTTACTATAACTTGCTGAGTGTACATTGTGCACTGAGCGTGGTGCTGAGTACCATAAGGGCATTTAATCTCTAAGATCGTCATCTGTGAAGGATTTTGTGTATACAGAAAGGAAGGCTCAGAAACAGTTAGTAATTGACCCAAAGTTACAATTTAAATGTTCGTGGTGGGCCAATAGATACTGTATAAGTTACCTTACACAGTGCTGAGACAAAAAACGTCTGACCTCAGGAACTTAATGAAGGGAGGAGGAGGGGCTTAGTTTGGTTTATAGTTCCAGGTTAAAGTTCATGGCAGTCACGGACCTAAGCAGGAGCCTGAGGCACCGGATAATGTTGCAACCATAGTCAGGGAGCAGAAAGTTCTGAATTGTTTGTTCTCAGTCCCCTTTCTCCTTTGTTTGCAGTCAGGTAACCCGGGGCCTGTGGAATGCTCCATCCTTGAGTCTAGATGGGTCTTCTCCCACCAATTAGCCAAACCCAGTTAATTCCTTACAGGCAGGGCTACATGCCTGTCTCCTAGGTGATGCTTAGACCCTGTCAGGTGGACATCGTTAAGCACCACAGACACCTGGGATTCCTACCTAATGAGCCAGCAGGGTGGAGAACAAATGTGGAACTAAGACGGAAAATAGCTAAAGGGGCGGGGCCGCTCTCCACTTGTTAACATCAATGCTCCCAGGTGAACTGCTCTGCTATACTGAGACACAGGTCTAGTAAGTTTGCCATAATTTGATTTCCCACCCCGAAACTTAGGTAGTCAATTTGAGTCATCCTAACCACTATGATTTAGTGTGTCGGACACTCTTGTAGGTGCTTGACGGTCATAGACTCAGGAATATTTGTGACATTTAAAGTCTCAAAGCAAAGGGGGAAGCGGTGTCCCACATTCAAGCTTCCTCTTGAAGACAGGGCAAGAGTCGCTAGAAATCCAGAACTGAGGTCAAGAAGTGTATCTCTGTTGTGGGATGCTGGGTGTGGCAACGCTAGTATTTGTGCTTTTGACTAACCTATTCTGCAGAGATGTTTTTATGTTATAGGGTAAAGCAATGCAGATGAAAAATAGGCTAGGATTGCCTAATAGCTTGTAGGGATTAAGTACTCCAAAAAATATTAGCTATGCCAGGATTGTGAAAAAAGGAGGCGCTCTTTATCAAAGTTGGCAAATATCTCCTCTCTCAGATTCATCTTGTATTTTGTGAACAAGAGGGCAGAATTTCCAGTTGTTGTTCTTGTTATTATTATTATTATTTTCTTGGGGGGGGGGGAGTTTATCGACCTCACCAGCATTTCCCCCATGCCCCAAATTTTAATCTCATTCTATTAGTTTGCGGTTCACGATCTCATTCAACAACTGTTTACTGCGCTTCTGGTGTTGAAAATAATTGGCACAATTTTCTTCTGTACATGGAGCTTACAGTCACAGGAGCAATAAAATATTTCAAAATAAGTAATATTTTTAAAGTATTGTTTGGATAGGTGCTAGGAGAGTAGTGGAACGGTGAGCTTGCCTTTCTTCAGTCAAAATGGATCATGTGATAGGCTCTTTCATTTCTCCAAAAGACGACTTTGTAAAGTCATACTTATACGACAAAACAAAAAAGTTCCTTACGTACACCCAAGAGTGGCTATGACTTCTGAAAACCATACTGCGAACGATCTATTTCTTCCAAAAAGGAGAGGACTCTCGGAAAAGTCATCAATATAAAGTCAAAGAAAGAAAGACAGAAAGAAAGAAAGAAAGAAGAGTCAAACGGAAAAACAAAATAAAAAAGGGAACCTAGGAGTCAGACAGCAACACTGCCAACCTGGGGTCTCTACTCAGGGATCCGAGGAAGACGACTATCGCCATGAACTTCAGGGCAGCTTTCCCCTTGCACGCCTGCAGCAGGGCGGCAGGACCCTGGGACGAGGTCAAGGTGTGGTTGCGAAAGAGGCGGCCAGCGGATGGCTAAGGGAAGCTCGGGCCGCCGGGGACGGCGACAGCTCACCCGCAGCCGGCGGGCTCACAGCGGCCACGCTGCCCCCGGGGCGAGCCGCGCGGCGCTCAGGTGGCGCTTTCCCGCTCAGGTGAGCTCCTCCCGCGCCTCCCATTGGCCGAGGCGCCCGTGGCGCTGCAAGGGCGACGCAGCCCGGTCTAGTTCAGGGTCTAGGGCGGCGCGTCACTTCCGGTAGCGCGGAGCTTGTAAAACACCCTGGAGAGAAAATGGCGGCGGCGGCGGCTTCGGCGGCGGCGCCTCAGCAGCTTTCGGATGAGGAGCTCTTTTCTCAGCTCCGCCGTTACGGCTTGTCTCCGGGTCCGGTGACAGAGAGCACTCGGCCGGTGTACCTCAAGAAGCTGAAGAAGCTTCGCGACGAAGAGCAGCAGCAGCAGCAGCAGCAGCAGCAGCAGCAGCAACAGCAGCAGCAGCAGCACCGGGCGGGGGGCCGCGGCAACAAGACGCGGAACAGTAATAACAATAACACGGCCGCCGCAGCCGCGGGACCGGCGGCGGGGATGGGGGTCCGGCCGGGCTCGGGTGACCTCTTGTACTTACGGACCCCTGCGGCCCTTAGCCGCTTGTCGGCCTCGGTTCCGGAGAGCCCCCTGGGAGGATCCGGGGGCGCGGCGGCGGCGGCGGCGGCGGCGGTGGCCGTCCCCGCGGCGGGCAGCAAAGTGCTGCTGGGCTTCAGCTCCGACGAGTCGGACGTGGAGGCCAGCCCGCGGGAGCAGGCGGGCGGCGGCGGCGGCGGCGGCGGCGCCGCGCGGAGGGACCGGGCTGCGCTCCAGTACCGCGGGCTCAAAGCGCCGCCGGCGCCGCTGGCCGCCAGCGAGCTGACCCACGGCGGCGGCGGCGGCGGCGGCGGCAGCCCGGCCGAGCGGAGGAAGCCCCACTCGTGGTGGGGGTCGCGGAGGCCAGCGGGTCCCGAGCCGCAGCCGCCGTCCGGGAACGACGGAGCCGCGGAGGACGTGGACGAGGAGGTGGCGGACGGCGAGGACAGGGATCACCCCGAGGCCGACGAGCCGCTGTGGGCTAGCCGAGCCGTGAACGGCAGCCGCCTCCTGCCTTACAGCTGCCGGGAGCACTATTCGGACTCGGAGGAAGAGGACGACGAAGACGACGGCGACGACAGCAACGTGGCCTCCGCCAGACAGGTATTAAAGGACGACTCCCTTTCCCGGCATCGACCCAGACGGAGCCATAGTAAGCCTTTCTCCGCGCTGACTGCTAAATCTGGCGGCAGCCGGCAGGAGACTTCTTCGGTTCAGGGAGGGGGAGGACTCGCGATGAATGACAGGGCGGCGGCTGCCGGGAGTCTAGACAGGAGCCGAGACCTCGAGGAGGCGGCGGCGGCGGCGGCGGCGGCCGAGCCGGGAGGAGGGTGCGATCGAATGGACTCCACCCCCATTCCTCGATACCGGGCTGGCGGGAAGAAGCTGGCCCCGCTCCTGTCCCCACCGATTCCGGACGTGGACTCAACCTTGGAGTCGCCCACAGGTTCCCTCCTCAAAACCAACAATCACATAGGCGGCGGCGGCGGGGCCTTCAGTGTGGAGTCCCCGAGTATATATACTAACAGCCTCCCTCCCAGCGCGGCCGCAACCGCCCCTGCTTCGCTCAGGATCAACCACGCCAATCACACTGGCTCCAATCATACCTACCTGAAGAACGCGTACGGCAAGCCGAAGAAGCTCTGCGAGCCTGAAGAGGAACTTCTCCAGCAGTTTAAACGTGAGGAGGTGTCTCCGACGGGCGGTTTCAGTGCTCACTACTTGTCGATGTTTCTCCTAACTGCTGCCTGCTTATTTTTCCTAATATTGGGACTGACTTACCTAGGAATGAGAGGGACGGCAGTGCCCGAGGACGGAGGACTCAGTAAGTATTTAAGTAAAACTCTGAGGGCCAGATTGCCAACTGCAACGTTGCTAAGCGGTGACCTTTACCTGCAAGCAGTTTGTTTAGACACGGAAAGTACCACAGAACACATGCGTCGCATTTCTTTTGAGAAGCAATAGTATTACCAGTATCCGGAGTGCTGTCTTAGGGCCGGTTTTTAAGGTTTTTCTGCATGGTGTATTGTTCAATTCAAAACAACTTACTGAAGAAGAAAGCATTATGAGCCTGTTAGTAAAAAGGTGCCTGCCATTTGCTCATGACTTTTGAAGTACTACCATTTTTAAGAGTGCCATACATGCATTTCCTTATTTTAAAATCTCTTACTGTTCTAGGAGATGGTGTGCCGTTTCTTTAGAGAGAATGAGTGAGGCAGCAGGGCACGCCTTATGATTCACGTCTCAGCCCAAAGCACTTGCGCTTTCAGCCATGAGGAAAGTCAGGGTAGCTTAGTAGAGGAACTTGGAGTCAGGTTTACTTGGTAAGTGACTATAGGGAGGCATTAAGGCAGCGTTGTCTTCTGCACTGAGAATTAAGACACAACAGTGATAGGTCAGATCATTCAAAGAAGATAACCATTTGCGTGCCCCGTGAGGACGGACATAAGGATGAAGTAAGTGGTTTGTGCTATTTTAGATGGACAGAGCTGGTCAACACAAGTAGCATTGCAGAGAGACAGAACATTCCTGGGCAGGGCTCACAAGAAGGAAAGACACTGGCCGTAGTTCCCCGTGGCTGTTAGAACGCCTTTCCTAGCCTAGACTTGGATGAGGTTTACTAAAATTGGATGGCAGTTATATCATATAACGGACTGTGAAGTTGTGTCTCTTAGTGGCTCTTCCCGTTCCCCCTCAAGATTCTCCCAGTGTGACTTCACAGTGCTGTGATTTGTACGAGCAGAGCTGCCTTCTATGGAGTTTACTCCGCAGCTGTGGAACAGATGCAGCGAGGGACTGAGTAGTGTGAGCTTTGATTTCAGTGTAACCAAGTCCAAGATAGTGAACAAATAAGTTACTACAATATTGTTTAGTTACAGGGGTCACAAGAGTAGTCCTTACTGTAATTGGCAGTCTGGGGGCAAGAGTGAGCGATATACTGTGTCCTGCCTTAAACATTTGAGCGGGGCAGGAAACCACTCTGGAAATGAAACTCGGTAGTTAGATGACATTATTACCTGTGTGTGGCGGGGGGGAGACCGGCTTTTGCTTCGGTTTGTTTTTTCTAACCACTGTGTCATCCATCTGGCCATGACCTGAAACCTAAGTGCTTTACACAGTGTCTTACTCAGTCTTCCCAACACCTCTCAGGGAACGGCGCTCTCTTCAGTGTACGGACACTGAAATTCAGGTAAGTTAAGACGTGTCCAACTGAACATTTAGCAAGTCAGGGGGCTGTGAGCCCGGTTTAGATTTTTTTTCCTAACGACAAAGCCCATTTTCTTATTATTTTGTGTGACTTGAAAAGTGTGTTACCTTTATTGTGCTTAAGAAAATAATAGAATACTTGATAGGACTTCATGTGAAATTATTGATGACCCAAATTATTGAAGGTCACTTTCATGTGTTTTATCACCTTAAGGGGAATGATTGTTTTATTGTGTAGAGCTGGATAGAAATGCCAAGGTTTCTTTTAAAACAAAACAAAACAAAACCAACCAACCAACAAACAAAAAACCCTCCTTACCTTCATTCATAAAGACACTGCAACATGGATGTCCTTGATGGAAAAAGCAAGGGGTAAGTAGTTGAGATGACTAATGGTTTGGCTGAAAGAATCAAACTCTTGTTTGTAACCCTCCCTCTTACATGCTAAGTGGTAGAAGTATCTGCCAACTTTGTCATTTTGAAGGTCAAATGAGAGAATTTATTAAGCATGGGATGATACTTATTTAGAAGTTCTGATGAAATTTGTATTTCTGATAAATTATCTATGTAATGAAATAGTTAGCACAAATTATGTTCACCGTGTTTTTAAAGTCTATTTAACATTTAATTACCAGTTCCATTAGGTAAACCTTGAAGCAGATGATGCAGAAGTCTGAGCCAAAGTATAATGAATTGATGATGTACTTGACATTGTAAGCCGTGGTGGAAAGTTGTGCCGGCGAGGTCAGTTAGTCTGGCCACGTAATGTCAGGGGGTTAAGAGTGAACTCTCTCCACTCTCTGTATTCTGAATCTTTTCTCATAATGTTTGCCCATAGCATTCATTGGTCAAATAGTGTAAGTTTTACCTCAAGTGATAATTTCACCAGAAGATTGTAGGTTATATGTGCAAGCCTAAGTAAAAAGTTCTTAATTATTTTAGTTTTTGCAGTTTTTTCATTAGCATCTTTTTTATTAAGTTACTTTCACTCACCACATTTCTGAGTTTGCCTTCATGTCTGCAGAGTTAGGTGTCAGGTGAGATGGTCTGAGCTTCTTCCAATTCCAAGAATTAACCTTCAACTTTAAACTACTATCAGAACAGCTCACACACTGGCTTGCAATAAAATTGTCCCATAGATGCTTAAATCATGACAGCTCACTTAAAAAAAGAGAGAAAACAGAATAAATTGCCTGTTGTAGATTCATGGTATTATTTAAAAATCATTCAACTACAAAAGACATGATTTTTATAGACAATTTGAAGAGAGATGAAGCACAAAATGAGTGTAATTATATATTCCCTCCTTCAATTTTATACTCATTCCTGTTAATTTATAACAGGAATATTAGCTCCTTTCAGAATGTTCTTAACATAAGAATTCTTCTTATGTTCTTCATATTCTTAACGTAAAGATAGGTGTGTTGCTTTTCATTCAAATAGTATGGATATGTTTTACTTTAAGTGCCTACCGTGCCAAGAATTTTTAAACAGCTGATGTGTTGAACAATATGTGGATATATAGCAGATGAAGTCTTCAGAACCCATATTCTAGAAGTGGACAGTGAACAAATAAGAATTTTGGCATTATGCTATATTGTGTTAACCTTAACCATAGGAAATGCTAGTGTCTTTAGAGAGCTGGGGTGGGGCTGGGGTGCTGTGTTATACTGCATACAGGTAGGCAGGCCTTCCTGAGGAGATGACACATGAACCAAGATCAGAATTGCCTGGAGGGTTAGCCAGTGACAAGAAGAGCACTCTGGCAGATACAACAGCTTGTGTGTGGAAGGGTCAGAAAGTGTGGCCAGTGTTTCTGGGGCTGCATGTGAGGGAAAATGGCACATGATGAAGTCAGTGTGGGCATGGGTGGAGGCATAATTGAGGAGTCCTAATTTTAAGTGACGTTCTTTATGTATTAAGCAATTTGTATTTTCACTTAACATTATATCATAGGTATCTTTTCCATGCACTGATTTGAAGTGTAAAGGTATATTTTAAGAATTTCTCTCACCACAGGTCTTTTTCTCATCCTGTAAAAGTGCTAAAATCTGTGCTATACTAAAAATATTCAGTTCTATATTCCACTCGACTGCTGCTCTCTTCTCAGCTAAGACATTGATTCTCTCCTTTGCTAGTCACTTAGTTTTGTCTCCCCCCTCCCCCCGCCTCCGCTCCCCACCAGAGATTCTATTGTAATCAGTCTTCAGGGCACCAGTTAACCAGCTTCCATTTCTCTTCCCTATAGAACATTCTGTGCGTTGCCAACTCCCTTGGCTATATACTCCTGAAAACTTGCCCATTTTACCACTGTCTCCTAGTTTTCATACTTGCGTATGCTGCTGCTTTAAACATGTTTAGTCCTTAGCACTTTAGCTTCAGTGTCACCCTTTCTGCACACTTCCCTGGGGTGTGTTAGCCATTCTCAGAGTTCTGCCTCTCAAAATGTACTCTCTAATAAACATCTCTTCTAAATGCTATACTTACCTGTTTGTTTCTTGCACAGCTTTCCGATGTCCCAAGTTCCAGCCCACCTGGCACTTTCTGTACTGTCACCTTGCTTTTGCTTCTCTGTTCTCTGTTTTGATAATGGCACTGCAGTATAGAACCAGAGCTCAAGGGAGAAGCTTGGCTTTGCCTAGACTCCTTCCTTCCCTTCACCTTATCATGTTCTTCTCTGATGGGTTATTTTTGATGGTCAGTAGTTGTAGTTTCTTTGTATCTTTTAAAAATCAGTTGGTGGTGTTTTGTTTTTTGAGACAGGGTTTTTGTGTGTGGCCCTGGCTGTCCTGGAACTTGTTCCTTAGACCATGCGGGTCTCAAAGTCAGAGACCCACCTGCCTCTGCCTCCTGAGCGCAGGAATTAAAGGCATGTGCCACCACTGCCCAGCTCAGGCTTTGTTCTGTCACTTCTGCTTTTAGGTTAGTTTTTGCCTGAACTCTTTATAGCCAAAAGGCCTGTGCTTCTGGGCAGCAGCCTTTCCAGTGCATTTCTGAGCTACAGCAATGTTCCAAAAGCACACATGCAGTTAGTCTCCTATTTCAGAGTACCCGGTGACTTTCTTTTACTTACTGACCAAAATTATTTGATTAAATTGTCCAGAGATGACACTTGACCATTCTATCTTCATTTTTTACTAGTTATTGAGTATGTAATAGTATTTTGTGTTTTTGCACATATTACCCCTTTCTTGGGAATAGGCTCTTTTTCTCTCTACTATTTATTCTTAAAAGTTTGCCTTGTGAACCAGACACTTTGTCTGTTTATCTAGGTTTGGGCCATCACTCAGTGCTCAAATAAGAGCTGCTTCTTCCTTCATAGCATTGATTATACTGAGTAATGGTGTGAGCCCACCATGGCAGACAGACTACACTCCTTATGTTAATCTTGTAGGTCAGGTACAGGCTTTACTATTTAGGTTTGGGTTTGAATTTCAGTTCTCTGTTCTGTGACTTTACTAGAAATGTCCCATCTTAAAAGACAAACGTACTTGATACCTTCGTGGGGGTGGCTTTAAGCCTTAGATGAGATAATGCATGTCAAATGTTTAATGTTACTGAAGAGGATGGAAATTACTTTAGTATCCTTGGCACAAATTTGTGACCCAGTAGATGTTTGTTGAATAACGATCACATATAAAGTACCCAACACAGGCTCTGTGTGTCTGTGTGTGTGTGTGTGCGCGCGCGTGTGCATGTAGGCTGTATATCTGCAGATTTAACCAGCCACCAACCAGGAATACGTGACGGAAATTTGCATCTGAACATGCACTTTGTTATTGTCTAAACAGTATGGTACAGTGACTGTTTATATAGCAATTGTATTCACCTATTTACATAGTATTCTGCATTAAAAGTAATGTGGATAGACTTGGGGAGACAGAGGCAGGTGGATATCTGTGAGTTCAAGATCAGCCTGATCTACAAAGTGAGCCCAGGACAGCCAAGGCTACACAGAGAAACCCTGTTTCGAAAAATGAAAAAAAAAAGAAAGAAAGGAAAGGAAAGGAAAAAGGGAATGTAGAGATGCGATAGAGTACAGGAGGAGGGTGAGTACAGGAGGAGGGTGAGTACAGGAGGAGGGTGAGTACAGGAGGAGGGTGAGTACAGGAGGAGGGTGAGTACAGGAGGAGGGTGAGTACAGGAGGAGGGTGAGTACAGGAGGAGGGTGAATACGGGGTGTGTAAATACTAGGCTATTTTATGTGACATGCACCAGCGTCTTCACATTTTCAGTACAGGAGTCCCATTCTTCATGCAAACTTGAGAATCGTTTTAAATATACACTGATGAGCTTAGTGTCTATTTCAGTTATTTATCTGATAAGAGTATTTGAAAATAATTCAATCCCACAGAAATTTGGATTACATCAAGATCAGTCATAGGAAGTGGTTAAGAAACAGGTAATTATGTGACAAGTAACAGTTACACTTTAGTAGATGGGGAGAATTCACTTTATCAGTCAAAATATCAAAAGCTTGAGCTCCAGGTTTGGACTTAGCTCAGCAGGCTAAACAGTGGGAATTCATGGAGGCTTTAGAGCAGAGAACGGACACAGTCAAATTGTGTTTTCAGGTGGGGTAGGTGGTGGACTGACAGCTGGAGAGCAGTGCTGTAACAAGCATGAGTGTTGTGAAACTTAGCTTGATAATTGGGAATCGATAGGGCTTAAGATAGTTGTTCTGAAGAGAGAAATACGCTCGTTGACTGTTGTCTATATTGTCTGTATCAGAACCAAAGGGCAATTTTGTGATCACCAACCTGAGTGACTTAGGAACTTTCATACTGTAGAGAAAAATTAGAAATGTAGAGGAGGGCTCTTGTTTGAAAAAACTGTGGTAAAAATTGGGGGAAAACTTATTTTATTTAGGAGTGGTTTTCAAGTTCAAGTGGAAGTATGTATCCCTTGGGTTACTGTAGAAATGTGATTGGCACAAAGTTAAGAAACTGGTGCTGTGTGTGAGTGAGTACATGGACTGTTAGCTGAAGGGGTAGCTAGCTCTTCATACTCCACTTTTAAGGTATAAAACCAGCTATTACCAAGAAGCATCCCACGCTGTGGGTTTGGTTTAAGAAACATTTTTACTCTTTAGAGGAATATCGGCTAGCCAAGTCTAGAAGTTGATAACTGGTATTGAGATGGGGTTAAAACTTTTGAAAAAATACTTGTTGCAGTTCCTTGTGAAGAATGAAAGCTGGATATCATTTTTGAAATTTGTAAAAGTTGATTAGTTGGTAGGAGAACAATGTTTTTAGACCTAAGAATATTCTTGTAAATCCAAGATGTTTGTTATAACAAGTTTGATGATTTTAGAAACAACAACAACAACAACAAAAACTACTCTATGAGCATATATTTGTTTTGGAAATTATCTGTAGAATAATTGAAAATTATAAAATATCAATGAGAACTTGTTTTTCCCCACAGAAGTAAGTGGTTTGAGGAAATAATGGTGTAGAGAAGCTGTGTGTGAACCTTAGTGCTTTCACTCACCACCTTAAACTAAGGAGACATGGGCGGGGGAAGCCTGCATTCTCACCTGGGAAGGAGACTCAAGGGGGAGGGGCTGTGAAGTAGTGCGTGTAAACTAAAGCTTGGCATAACCCTTCTGTGTGCTGTGTTCCAGGCAGAGGGCTGAGCTCCCAGTACCCCTCATGAGGTTCCCTACTGTAGGATGAGTGGACAGGGAGAGGTCAGGTAGGCAGTCCTATGTGGGCAGGAGCTGAGCTGCAGCTGTTAGTCGCCGTGCTGGATGCCTTTCTGTGTGTACGTACCTAAGTATTGAGTTCTCTGTGACATTATCCAGAATACTATGAAGAGTATGGGTAGCTTCTGCAAATTAGTGTGTGAGATCCAAGAACTGCTAAGGATAATCTATGAAAAGAAAGCACAAAATTACAATCAATGATATGGAACTATTTACCCTCCCTCACTTTTAGATTTTAGATTATGGCGCACACCTTTAATCCCAGCACTCGGGAGGCAGAGGCAGGAGGATTGCTGTGAGTTCGAGGCCAGCCTGGTCTACAAAGTGAGTCCAGGACAGCCACGGCTACACAGAGAAACCCTGTCTTGAAAAACAAAAAAAAAAAAAAAAAAAAAAAAAATAGATTAATTGATATGTGGGGAAAGGGTGTCTGCTGTAATACAAACTGTAGTTCATAATGTATAAAGCTACAATAAAGATACTTTTTAGCTTTAAAATATTTGTACAGTGGTAAAACTGGTGTGGAAAGTAGTGGTTTTATAATGTGGTTTACCAGTATAAACTGATTGTTTATTAGGGTTTATCTTTTAAGTGGTAACACAGTTTACATTGTATGGTAAAGATATACAGTGTGTGTGCTTTTCTTTTTAACTCAAGTTTGTGGTGTCCATTTATTCTTCTGTTTGTTGTAATGGAAAGGAAATGTTCTAAAGAATTGGCATGGATAGTTTAAAACTTAGCTATTTGTGTGACTTTTCAGAGTTGTGAGGACTCAGGGTTGGTTACTGTGCAGTCGTGTTTGGATTTGTATATTGTAGCCTTTGAAACTTAACTTTAAAAAGTAGTTTCTGTAAATCTGAGTCTTACGGTAAAGCCTACTACAACCTGCACTCTGTCAAGGAGCAGTTGGCTGACTCTGGAGATAAGTGCCAGTGTGGCTGATCATTCCTGCCACCTGTTTCTATACCAACACTTCTCAAGTGGGACTCCATCCGTAAATCACACGATTTTAATGTAGATATTATTTCATGCAAGGGTTCAGAAGTAAGCTTTTCCTTTTTTGAAGAAACATGGAGACTAAATGTATCCCAAATGAAAATGTTATAAATCTGAATGTTTACTGCTAAGTTCAAGATGTTCTGGAAGTATTCTTATGACAGAATGTCTTTTTTTTTTTTTTTTTTTTAAATTACCCTTTCAGGTGTCCCTTCTTTCAGAATTCAGAGACTTAATGGTAAAGGGAGACATTAGTTAAGAACTTTCTGTGTGGACACTTCAGTTTCTATGAGACTGGTTACTACTAGCCTGTGAGAAACTAGGTGCACAAGGAGTAGGTGACAAGTATCTCGCTCAGGGTCCTGCAGCTGAGCGTTAGCGAGGCCTTGCAGCCCCAGCCTGCTGGCTGCCTGGAAACCCGCCTCGCTGCCTCCCTGTCAGGTGGCAGTCTTGCTGCTGCGCAGCTGCTGCTGGTTGTAAGGGAGCTACTTAGAACCCCTGAGCCTGACTTTTGATATTTATTAAGTGGAAATGTAGTAAAGTTTGCCTTATGTCCAGCCAATGATTTTTACAGGGAATTTTACACAAATGATTTGAAGAAAGTTGAAATGATCTGAACTGTACTGCTAATGCTGTAAGTTAGAGCTCTCCAGCTATAGTAGTATAATTTAAGAAACACTCGTCCAGCTCAAGGGCATGTTTTGTTAATAACGTTTATAAGTAATGAAAATTTGTTAAATTTATAGGCCTTATCAGTACTTTTAAACTTGCCTCTTCTGCCTGAGTAGATAAAGGGGAGCTATTGTTTCATGGCATCTAATTAGTGCCTTCTTTGTTTCCCAGACTGAAGAAGAACCTTTTATTTTTGTAACTATATTATTATGGTACATCATAAAATACAACCAGAAGCTAGATTTTGGTTCTGACTTCAAGAAGGTAGATTTGCAAGTCAAAGATGAGGTACATTAATGTAAAATGAAGTACTGAATTAGAGGCAGAAAATACACTTAAGAATGTAGATAGGTGTTTTACTCAGATTCTTTAGAGGAACAGAACTAATAGAATGAATATATATTATGAAACGGAATTATTAGGTCGGCTTACATGACAGTGGGTAGGCAGTCCAGCAGTAGCTGTTTGCACGCTAGAAAGGCCACTCAGTCCGCAAAGCCTTGGTGCTTCAGCAGTCCCTGTCTGGCTCTGAAGGCCTGGAGGACACCTGAGCTACTGGGGTTTAGTCTGTGCTGGAGCCTAAGATGCTGAGTTCCCTTGTAAGCGAAGAGTGACAGCAGTTGCAGCAGCAGAGAGACTGGTGCATTCACCAGCAAGGAGCAAGGCAGAGTAGACAAAGCGGCACTGTTTTCCCTCTTTATAGCTCGGCTGCAGCCTGAAGGTGCTGCCCACTCTAGGGAGGCTCTTCCTCCCTACTAGTTCTTTCCTGGAACTACCCTGGCAGACACGCCTCAGTTGGATCTTAGAGTATGTTTCTGTTGCTGCTAGCCAAGGAATAGAGCCTATGCCTTGGCTTGTTAGACGCTCTTCAGATAACTTATAAAGTAGGATGAATACTCTTACACCCAAGTGGGAAGATGAGGTATGTTCCAGTGTATAGACAGCTAAATGGGTACAGCCAAGAAACTGGGAGGTGTAAAGTGGGTTTAATAAATAGGATATTAAAATCATACAGCCTAATTTGGAGGAATTTAAAGTGCATTAAGATCTCTAGTCTCCATTTGTGAAACATGACAGGTTTATTCCACTTTGAATTTGAAATATCAGTGTTAGGATTTTTACCAGAATTTTCAGTAGAAAAATAGTACAAGCCACATTAAAACATAAAAGAGAAATGAGGAAACAATACTAGTAATTAATTTTACTTAATCTAGTATAGCTAGAATATCATTTTGATATAACTGGTGTAGAAATTGCTGAGGAAATATTTTATGTACTTTTTTGGTGTGTATTAAGGATTCAAAACTCAAGGAACCTTACGCATAGTATAAACCAACAGATTAGTGATGTTTCCAAAGCTCAGTAGATGCCTGTGGCTAGTGGCTTCCTTACTGGGACAGCCTATATCTAGACTGCCCTGTGCTAGATTAGTAGTTTGATTAGATATAATGACTTATTTTAGGATGACTACAATGTGCAATCTATTATGTTCTATTATAATTTTAGTTAATATTTTTAGTAATAGTATATAACATGGAGTTATCAATTTATAGATACAAAGTTCTTTGTTTTTTTAAAGATTTATTTATTATGTATACAGTGTTCTGCATGCATGTAATACCTGTGTGCCAGAAGAGGGCACCAGATCTCATTATAGATGAATGTGAGCCATCATGTGGTTGCTGGGAAGTGAACTCAAGACCTTTGGAAGAGCAGCCAGTGCTCTTAATTTCTGAGCCACCTCTCCAGCCCACAAAGTTCTTTGTTAAACAAGTATTCTGTACAAGGATGGGATTTACAGCTATTCTGATTTAAAGCTCTTGTTCTGTTTACTATAATACATATTTCAGACACAAGCACTTAGAGGCCAGGCAGGTGGATGATGTTTGCTTTCATCCTGTGTTGTCTTTACTGGTGAGCCGACTTTACTGCTCCTTATTTTAGAGTACCACATGCCTCTTAGCTTCGAGTCACAGTAGTACTCCCAGATGTTCTCATAATCTTACAGAAATATTCATCTATGCCATCTTTCCCATTTCTTGTCTTGAAACTAGACACAGGAATAAGAGATAACCTTTCCGGTCTGGCAATTGACTGCAGTGAAAGGACGCACTTGCTTGAGTTTATGAGGTCTGGGGTAAAGTTTACGAAGGAAAAATGGGAGTGGGTATCAGTGCTCTTGTAGGCCATAGGGTAATGGCTCGCTTGCTTTTCTGTTTTCCCTTTGCATTCTTCTTCCCTTTCCTTCTTTGTTTGTTCGTTCAATGTGTGTGAGCATTTTGCCTGCATGTGTGTGTGTATACCACTTGGATGCCTGGTGCCTAAGAAGGTCAGAAAAGGCACCAGATCCATGGAACCGGAGTTACAGGGCTCATGAGCCACCACGTAGGTGCTGGGAATTGAACCTAGGTCCTCTGCAAGAGCAACAAGTACTCTTAGCCACTGAGCCATCTCTTCACACAAATCTGCTTTCTTAAAGCAAACACCTATGTTGCTTAATACCTTTTGATGATTTCTATAGAGATTTAAGTAATAGACACTGAGTTTCATCACTTAATGCCTAAAGGAAAATAAATAAATGTGTGAGCATGCTATTTGAATTCAGATGTTTTAAAAAGAGTATAATAGGGTGTGCAATTTGACAAAAAGGGAATGTATCACTTGAAGTTGAAAAAAATCCTAGTAAGTCTTCTAGCTAGAGCAGATATTACATGAATATAAGTAATAGTTCATTTTATACTTTACCAAACTCTTCATAAATGTTCTTACACAGCTAACTTTATCAGCCTGTATCAAGCTTCTAGCCCCCTCCCTCCATTTATGAATAATAATTCTGGTTCTTGCGGAAGAAAGGAAACACCTGATGAATGAAAGCTTTTAAAGTTAAAGGCATTCTTGCCATATAGAAACATTTTTGGTTTTAAAGGAGTTTTCAGAGTTGTATGCTGCTTTATGCAGTGGTAGAATTTGGGGAGGATATTGTTTAGCCAAGTTTCTTCAGGTTTAAAGACAGTTTTAAGAAAAAGGGTTTAGCCAGGCAGTGGTGGCACATACCTTTAATCCTAGCATGCGAGGTAGGGGCAGAGCCAGGTGGATCTCTTAGCTTGAGGCCAGCTTGGTCTACAAAGTGAGTTCCATGTCAGCCAGGGCTACACAGAGAAACCATGTCTCGAGAAACCAAAAAAGAAAAGAAACTGAGGGTTTTACTGTGACTGGATTTGTAATTATAAACATTTTAATGTTGACTTAGTTCAAGAAGCTCCAAGTCTATGTATGTGTCTCTGTCTCTTGAATACTGAAACATTTAGATTTTGTGTGCATTATTTAGTTCTTAAAATTCACAGCTGGGGACTCCATGATGGACATGTCACAGACACAGGCTTTCAGCCTTACTCAGAGAAGCTTCTCTTTGTACCAAACGTTGGTGAATTAAGAGATTCTTGGCTGTTCAAAAGGGGCAGTTGCATGTTCAGCCTCAAACAGACCATTTATACTTTCCCCTTTAAGGCCCGGGAACATCGCAGAAAACGAGATAGGAGACGGGTAAGAGGAGACACAGAGAAGGACTGTAAGATGCTATTTTCTGGGCACAGGGCAGCCGCTGCGGTCATGAGCTCTATAGCAGCTGTGTGGCCTTCCTGGAACCTGTGCAAGAGTGGGCCTGCAAATAGTCACAGATGGGGAAGAGCTCAGGGGCCCCAGTTCCTGTTGCACTGGTGACTACTGAATGAGTCTGGAGAAGAGAGGCCTTATCTTCAGATGTGTACCTACAAGTGAGCTCATCAGGTGCCAGTGGATAGTTCCACACCCAAGCTCACAGAGACCACCCTGGCTAAACTCAGTGGGTCACAAAACAAAACAAAAAGGCTGGAAAGGAACCAATAGGGAGGATTGACCGGCATGGTGGGGAGATGAGAGGGTGGAGGTGAGAGTAATCTGAATGTACTATGTGGATTAAGTTGTTGAACAAATTTAGTTAACAAAAAGTTAACTAAACACCACCACCACCACCCCTCCCCAGCATATATATTTCCTCTTTCCTCGTTCTGTAGATGACGACAGTGACTCTTTGGAAGGTTAAGATGGTAGACTGTGGTGTGTATGTGCAGAGTGAAGATCTGAGCACAGATACTCACGCCAGCATATCTTTACCCTTAACATAAAGGAACTTTTGGTGATGTGTATCCAAACCATAGTGGATGGTATTAAGGAACATAAATTATATTAGTTTTATTCCAGGATTTTAAGGTTGCTTGCTTAGACTTTAGAGAATAAAGTCTCAGCCATGTTGATTTGTTCAGAGTATTGTTATGCAGTTGACAAATTCAGTTCTGGTGTGTAGCAGTTCATGCAGTTGAGCTCTGGAAATCTGCATGTAAACCAGAGATTGGACACCATCAAAATTTAGAAATGCAATTGAAAACTCTTAGGTAAGGAAGTTCTCTTAGGCTGTCTCTGGAAGGCACTTTTTCCTTTCACTGTAAGGTTAGGTTTTTTTTTTTTTTAAATAACCTAAGGAAGCATTAGAACAGTTACACCTACTTAAACATTAAAATCACATTTGGAATTTGAAGTATGCTATAAAAGCTCTGTGGGATAGAAGGAAGCTGAAGGAATAGCATAGTGTTAAAAAGTTCACAAAATCATTTTTAAGTTTATTTTAGCAAAGAACAGTTTATGAAGTGGATGATGTTCAGAACCAGAAGAGACTCAGGGTCTACAGAGAGAGGTCAAAGCCAGCCATCTGATTTTTATTTCATTTATTTATTTATTTTGTATGTTAAATCCCACTTGTCCCTTGCCTGGTGTATAAGAGGGCAATTGACTTTAAGCAGTATATTTTTATTTATTTGGGAATCTCCTACATGCAGATGATAAATTTTGATCATACTCACTCCAATCCCCTCTCTGTATTCCAGTTTGATCTCTAGTCTTCCCTCATTTTTTTTTTTTCCTCCATGAGCCCCTTCCCCATCAATAGTTGGATATTCATGTGGTCAGTCTGTGCAGGCCCTCTGCAGGCAGCTGCGGTTACTTTCAGTTCATGAGAGCCTTGGCTTCCCAGCTCTTACCCTCTTTCCAGCCCTTCCTGGGTGTTCTGTGGCCCTTGGAGGGAGTGATGTGGGTATAGCATCTAAGGCTGAGCTTTCAACAGTTACTTGTTCTCAGCACCTTGACCAGCTGCGATTCTTCGCGTGAGCTGCCGTCACTGCAGAGACACTGACCAAGGATGAGGTCCTATCATGCCCATTTAGTAAAATAAGAGCAGCAGGTCCATTCCTAGGGCCTTTACCTCCCTGGTCATGGAACTTTGACTAAATTCATAGTATTAAACGTGAGCTGCCTCCTGCAAGTGGACCTCAGATCTAATCAGTTCAGTTGTTGTCCCCCTAACAGACACGCTGCTATTGTAACAGTACACCCCCTCGCCTGGCCTGTTAGTAATGTGTATGCCTTGGTACAAAGCTGAGAGCGGTCATTGTTTAGTCTCTCCCTCCACCTGTCTGCACAGCAGCTTGAGGCGCTGTGAAGATGAGCCAGCAGGGAGGCAGCATCCCATCCAGCTCAGGCTGTAGCTAACGCTGTAACCAAGGTGTGTGGTATCCTTAGAGTCTTAGTCCACTCTCGGGCAATCGAGGGCAGTGGCCATAGTCTGTCTAGTGTTGAGAGTCTCTGGCCTGGCTAGCCAACCACACGGAGAGGTGTCCTGCACCTGGCACTAAGATTTCATTTAAAAGCCTGTGGCTTTGAGATTGGTATATCTGTTCTTTTTTAAATTGTGTTTTTAGTTAATGTATAAAGTAGAGAGCTTCCATGTGACTTTGTATGGCTTTAATTTTTGTTAACAACTACTTCCCTGTACCTCACTTTCTCTCTCCACTTTTCACCCCATTCCTGTAAAAAACAAAGCCTCTCACATGCATCCACTATGGCCCTTGGTCACTTCCTGGTCCCTATACACATTTCAGGTTAAACAAACCTAAGAACCCCAAGCTGTGATCTATAGTTGAGAGGAAACATGTAGTGATGTTTGACTTTCTGGGTCTGGCTAATTACCTCACTCAGTCCAGTATTTTCCAGTTCCATCTGCTTTCCTGCAAGTTTTGTTTCGTTTTTCTTCACAGCCAAATACAGCCATTGTGTACTATTTTTTCCTTTTCAACTGAGTGTTTTTAGAATTATTAGTAGCACCGGATTTCATTCAGTGACTTCTCTTTGGCCTCGTTGGTGGATTACCTTAGTTGAGTTTTGAATGTTGATGAAGGCAGCCGCGCACACATGGGCTGAGTACCATCTGGCTCGGTGCGCTGTTCCTTTGCATTGTTGGATTTCACTTGCTGTCTGTAGAAGACATTACACCTGTGTCATGGCAGATGGTGATAGTATGATTTTCTTATAATGTCTTTGTCTGTTTTTTTGTTAAGGGCAATGCTGGTCCCATGGGATGTTAAGTATCGCTTTGATCGTCAGAGGGGTAGTGTAGACAGTTGGTAAAGGCTTCTTCAAAGTTTTAGTAAAATCCACCAGTAAACTCAGGTTGACCTGGTGTTTTCTGACCTTGGAAGTTATTATTAAGTTTCTTAATAGATTAGTTAGCAGTAAGAAAAATGAGTTTAATTTTATTTTCACTTATTCGTTTTCTGTTATGCTTCATTTCTTTATTGAGAGCCAGGTTTCTTACCTGAATCATTTTTCTTCTCTCTAAAGGACTTTTAATATTTCATGAAAGTCATTTCTACTGGGAAGAAATCCCCCATTTCTGCTTCTTTTGGGAAAGTATGAATTCATTTGTTCTTTCTCTTGTTCGTTCGTTCGTTCATTCATTCATTCATTCATTCATTCAGTGGATCTGGCTGTTTAACTTAAGACCTCACTAAGCTGTCCAGGCTGACCTTGGGCTCACCCAGGCTGATACGAACTTAATCATGCCCTAAGACCCTACATATTCGTGACTATTGATCTCTCCGGTTTCGTGGATAGCAGTTTGCCTTGTGACATCACGTCTATTATGGCTGTAAGAAGAGTTAATTTTTTGATTGTTTAACAGTAATAACCTCACAATTCTAACAGGTCAGACTAAAAGCAGATTTTTGATAGTATTTAATAGCACCCATAAGCATTTCTTATTTTGTAAAACATTTTAAAGTAAAATATTTATTTGTATTTATATTTCCCCTCTAATATATGACAATTTCCAAAGTTGAAAAGCTGTATTGTCAATACTCATATACCCGTTACTTAATTCTACTGTTCAAATATTATGTATTTGCTTTGTTATGAATTTTATCGTTGTTTCCTTTAGTTGTCATCCTTTTTTTCTTTTTAAAATTTTTTAGTTTTTGTGACAGAGATCCCAGGCCTGAGTACAGTCATAATGTCACATTAAAACTTTGTAAAGAAAAGTAGTTTCAGTTACAGCTTGATACCAGTTTTTATTGGCTGGTTTTTTTTTTTTTTTTAAGAGAGAAAAAAACAATCCTGCAGGCACAGTCTCCCTGTGTAGCCAGAGTAGACTCTGAACTTGTTAGTCTTCTTTTGCCTCCTGAGTGCTGAGTGTGCCACCATGCCCGGAGTGTCTGTTATATATAAATACAAGAGCTAACCAAATTAAAAGAAAGTTATTGGCTGAGTTTTAACCTTTTAGTTCTTGAATATATTTATCTGTTTTCTATATATTGTTAACATTTGATACCCACATTTAAAGTCCAGTTTATTTTTATGAAATCAATTATAAACTTATTTTTCAAAGAATATCTTGTTTGAGAGTGACGTAGGGTTATTGCCTCTCTTAAAACAGAGATAAGTGAAAAACTGGAAGTCCTAAAGAATGTTTCAGCTAAGAGAAGCGTTCTAATTTTTGCCGTTTTCCCTTTCTTTCATGAATCGACTATTTTAGATTGTATTCTAGATTGGTAAATGGGTTATGGCAAAAGGATCACTCAGTCATGACAAGAATAAACGTCGTAAGAGTGTCCCCTGAAAGCAAGTCTTACAGGAACAAACTGTAAAGGAATTTGCTAAGTATACGTTAAGTGCCTCTAATATAGAATGAGCATATATTTAATAAGGCCAGGAATAATTGTCGAAAATTCAGGAAACAAGTGGGCAGTGGCTGTTGCAAAAGAATGTTCTGCCTTGTTTCCTGTCTACTTTAGGTGAGCCTAGCTGATGGTGACATTCAGAAGTGCTCACCACACAGGGCAGTGCTCACCACACAGGGGCGGTGCTCCTCAGCTGTTGGAAACATTCCCTCTTCTCCCCCTCCCTCTTACACATGATCAGGCTGTGGAATCCCACTAACCTTAGAGATGGGGGTTGCAAATTTGAATATCTCTATATAAAAAAGGTATGATTGGTAATTTAGGTAGTTGAATTTTACTTCTTAGATGACTTGAATTTTTCCTAAGATGTAGTTTAAGGTCACAGAATGGTGTGGGTTTTTTGTTGTTGTTTTTGTTTTGTTTTTCAAGACAGGGTTTCTTGATGTAGCCCTGGCTGGCCTCACACTCGGAGATCCACCTGTGTCTGCCTCCTGAGTGCTAGGATTAGAGGCATGCAGCACGATGCCTGGCTAGGCCATAGAGTTTTAGAGCTGTAAGAGCCTTTGACGGCCATGTCTGTATATCATTGCTCTGCAGAGTGAACTGAGAGGAGGCCTTGTCCCTATTCTTAGCTCCTGTAACTAAAGCATGGCAGCTGGCACAGAGCAGACGCTTGCTTGGGACTGTCTTGCAATGCAAGATGAAGCTAAATGATGTATCACTCACTACACTAAGTTCCGAAGTTACAGCTGCTGTCACGTGGTCAGTTTCAGAACAGGCCTGTGAATGCGGTAGTTTGTGCTTAATTCTTCTCGTGGTAGTTGTGGGACACACCATTGATGCGTCTCCGTGTGTGCAGTTAGAGAACCTGCTGCAGCCTCTCCTGCCCACCTTTCTATTGGTTTTGATATGTTGTGTTATAAGAGGGTTAAAGCTTAGTAACTCAAAATCTGAAAGTGCTAGCGAACTCTTTGTCTATTAAACAAAGTAGAAAGATACTTTAGTTTTGGGGGTTTTAATTTTAGTGGACTCCAGACATAAATAAATGATAATTTTGTCTTGAATTCTGTTTACAAAAGCACGTTTATCTCAAGGAGGTAACCTAACCTTTTATGGGTCAATGTCTAACCAAAATGAGGTAATATATTCTCTAAAACTAGTGTTGTATTAACTGAGGCATTTAAAAAGTCTATACCAGCAAGATTCCTCCTGGTCCACCTCTGCAGTGCAGCTTTTGTCACTCAGGACAGGGCTGCACAGTGCTTAGGCGTTGCCATTGTACTGTCTGCTGTTAGCGGGGCTTTTACCTGAGGAGATGGGGGCTTTCAAGCTTGTCTGTTCTTCATGTCATTAGCAACAGACTTCTCCAGGGTGTTGAGATAGGAAGAGATGTTTGTGCTCTTGTTGGGGAAAGAAATAAATACCATATAGGTAAGTGGTAATACTGGGTTGTAAAGGTGCTGAGACTACATAGGTTCTGAGATGAGGAGGGTCACCGTGCTTTACAGCCCCTCCACGGCCTTCACGGTTGTGGCTGCAGACTGGACACTCAAGGCCGAAGGAAAGGAGAACATTGAGAAAGGAAATGACCAGGAGAAGCAAATGGCTAGAGTTTTCCTGGGAAAAGTGTCTTTTTGTGTACTGTCATTTACTTTAATTCAAATACATAGGATAGAAGAATGTGAGGGCAGGATGTGGAGCTAATTGTGCTGATCCAGAGAAAGGCACTCAGTGTGTACAATTGCCCATTTTCCTATCCGGGCTATTTCCGTTCTAGGAGCAACATAGCAGATGTGGTACTGCCTTCTAGCCTCGGTGTACTTGGCTGTTCTTCCTGTGTTTAACCTTTACATTTTAGATATTCGTGTGGCATGGTCCTCGGGAGTCTGTTGAAATGCAGTCTTAGTGGCGGCTTTCTCTGATTATCTTAGTTAAAATGGCTTCTTTCTGTCACAGTCAGCCCTGTTGTTTCTATCCAGCACACACAGGCCTACTGGCACGTATGCATTTTTAACGTTTACTCCTTCACTATCTCTTTGAATCTCTGTGGAACGTAAGTACGACAAGGGCCGGGGTCAGAGGTTTCTCCAGCTGTCAACTTGACACAAACCTCGTCATACCTGGGAAGAAGGAAGGACTCTCAGTTAAGAGGGTGTCTTTCTCAGATTGTCCGGGGCATGTCTGTTGGGTCAGTTTTTTGATTGCCTACTGGAGCAGGAAAGCCAGTAAGTAGTAAGCCAGTAAGCAGCATTCCTTCATGATCCCTGCTGTAGGCCCTGCCTCCGCACCCTGTGCTGAACTTCCCCTGGCTTCGCAACCTGTAAGCCAGATAAACCCTCTCCTCCAAGTTGCTTTTGCTCAGTATTTGTCACATGGTAGAATAAACGAGGATGGATATATTGATTTATTCAGTGCCCAGATTTACGTTGTGTAGCGTGAAGAACTAAAGTACTGGTCTCTTTCCTGGTACTTAGTGACCCACGTGGAGTCCTTTTGAAAGCCCATTGGTTTGTTTGATTGAGAATAGCACATACTCTACAGTATGCCAGCTCACAGATAGGTTCGTAGTTTTATTCCTACTTAGGAATTCATAATGGTTGGTAAATGTTCAGCTTGAAAACTGGGAAAAGTTTACATTTATTGAAAGGTGTGACGAAACTAATTATATTTTTGAAATTGGTAACATAAGTTTGGGAAGGAAAAATATGTGTCTCTTTACACTTAGAAGTGAAAAACTTCTTTGAGGCAAAATGTGGGAAACCACTGGAAGATTTTGAAGATCACATTAAACATTTTAGGTATTTGATTTGTAGCCATTAGTGTAGTTTAAAGGAAAGATAAGTCAAAAGTTTGAGGATGTGTACAAGAGCAGTTTGGTGTATCTGAAGTTTGAAATAACCTGGACAAAGAAATAGAAGAGGAAATGGCCAAGGTGGGAGAATTTGTGAAGAAAAAAAAAAAAAAAAAAGCCATATGAAGCTGTTTAGAAGCATTACAGCATAACAGTTTGGAGACTGGCTCCATGGCTGGCTGTGCCTCCAGGCGGTGGATGGAAGCGAGCCTCTGGGGGTAAGGGGGCTCAGGAGAGACCCCCTAATAGAGTAGTAGAGTTCTGCTATCAGATGCTCTTAAAATATAGGTCTTGTTTAAAGTTGCCAGATTTCTCCAAATCGTGGATTTTAAAAATATGTGATAATTATTAAGCTCCTTAAGGCTAGACAGTTTCCGTGAGGTGTCTTGGTGTTCTGAAAGTACTAAGGGATCTGAGGGAAGGAGGGTGTGGGAGCATGCTTCTGTCAGGAACCTGAGGACTTACTGTTCAACAGTGGCTGTACTTGGATAGTTTCCTTCTAAAACTTAACCGTAAGGCTAAGTTTTGCTTTTACCATTCTTAATTCAGTTTCTTATGTGTCAATTGTTGGCGTTTGAGGGAAAAAATGTAACCATAGGGTAGAAAGAATCCCCTTGGCTTTTTAGATGTGTCAGTCCTCAGTTTTCTTAGCCTTGAAGCAGGAATCTAGGTAAGGCACATCAGTAGTTTTCAACAGATTGCTCCTGTGTCACTCCTTCTGCCTTCCTACTTGTGATAACCGCCCCCAGCTTCCCCCAGAGTTCAACACTGTTACCTTCACAACAGAGTAAAATGCCTAAGTGTGCATTTAGCTTAATAGCTGTAAGCCTTTCAGCACTGCCTGCCTGTCTCCGTTCACACACATGTGACTCACACCTGGTTTCTGTTGTGAGTGGCTCTTAGAAGAGCAGTCTGTAGGCTGATGTACTTACACTGATTTATACACATGTGTGTCACAGACACATTTGAGCTGGTTTCCCATTTGGTGACAAAAATAAGTTTATATCAAGTAGAAAAAAATGCTTTGCTTCAGGGCTTTGCTTCAAAGATTTTAAAACTTGCCTTTTCAGGACTGCATTTTTTTTTTTTTTTTTGACATAAAAACACCTATTTTTAGTATTACTTAATACTGTTTTTCAAGATCAATAAGACATTTTTATAGTATATTGAGCTTTATATAGCTTTATTTTAAAGTGTTCAAATTCTACATTAAAAATTAATGCTATAAGCTGGGCGTTGGTGGCGCACGCCTTTAATCCCAGCACTCGGGAGGCAGAGGCAGGTGGATTACTATGAGTGCGAGGACAGCCTGGTCTACAGAGTGAGTTCAGGATAGTCAAGGATACACAGAAAAACCCTTTCTCAAAAGAACAAAACAAAACAAAAATAAAATAAATTTTTAAAAAAATTTAAATTAATGCCATAAAAGTAGTTTTTAAATTCATTTGCTCTTAATTTTTTTAACTTAATACTTAAGATTTTACTTTTTCCTACTCCTATTTTGAGAACTTCTGGTTTTCTATCTTTCAAAAATTTTTCTTTTCCAGCATTAATACTTTTTTTTTGTTTTACAGAGAAAGGTTATCTAAAAGATCATTTGAAAAATCTGATAACAGGATGTACTTTTTTCCCATTGCTTTTTAATTGTACCTTGTCAAAATGGTCTTGTACATGAACTTTCTTAGAATTGGGCAGTTCCTGGTTCCTATGGAACTTCCTGTTTTCCCAAATAAAAATAGAAAAGCATCTCAGAAAGGAAGTCTGGTCAGTGTGAACTACTTTATGAGATCAGCTGGACTTTGTTGTGTCCTGGATTATATAATGTATAATCTGTGTAGAGTGTAAATGTTTTTAAGTGTCTGTGAACTTTGAATATTTTTATATATAATAAAATAGGTGATATGGGAAGAGGCTCTGAGTCATTGTGAGACATGTTATATAGTTAACTATATAATCTGGCATCATGTTTTGGGGAGATTTTAGGTAGAGAAAGATTTCATGGAAGTACTACAGATTCCCTTTATAATACTTGATTGTCACATACTGAAATCTAATTGTCAGCTAGTTTTATCTGTTTAGTTTTTCCTTGGCATTTTTCTAGATGTTAGCTATGAGTCAGGCTTTTGTTTTCTTTTGGTAGATAATAGAAGTTGGAATCCTAAAAGAGTTGCGTAGTTTTAAAGCAACAAGTTAAAGTAGAAACATGCTATAATAGTAATAGTAAAAATGGCGGTGCATATGGAGACTATAGTGAGTGACAGCTGCTGCCATGCCAGGCCTTCTATAGCGATGATCTCATTTAGGCTTTACAGTGACTGTACAAGGTTTGCACAATTGTTATCTCTCCTTTATAGGAGAATTCATTTAGAGTGAGCAAGTCATTAACTTAAGGCCGTATCACTAAGTTCTGGTGCAGAGGCTTGAGTCATCAACTCATCCTGCAACACCAGAACTCCGGTTTTCATTTGTGGTGGAGAAAACCACAATGTCTAGCACAGTTAGTGCGACTCCTTTCCCAGCCTGTTTGCATTTGTTTGCGCATGTGCATTGGTGTGACCGTGTGTATACTGGTTCTCAGGGAACTTGTTTAGGACCATTGAAGTTCTTGAGTGATGCTAATAGTTGTCTTTTTTCTTTCTTTTCCTTGATAGTAAAAAAACCCTTTGATGAAACATTTGGAAAAATACAAGTAAGTAAAAGATCATAATGCTTATACTTTATGTCATGCTTTAAATGATAAAAATATTAAAATGACTGTAAGAAAAGTAAGTTACTAAGAAAAGTAAAGTCAAGGCCCTTTTAGTTTAAAGCATTATGTTTTCTCATTCTGGGCGTTCCTACCTCTGCTATAATTATGTCTGACTTGGAGCTCCTCCTAAAACTGAGCTGTCTGTTACTATCATACACCGACAACTGCCCCACCAAGTGGGAGGGGCATGCTGTCCCTGCAACTGGTTCTGTTTGTTTGTTTGTTTGTTTGGTTTTGGTTTTTTTGGAGACAGAGTTTCTCTGTGTACCCTTGGCTGTCCTGGACTAACTTTGTAGACCAGGCTGGCCTCGATCCACCTGCCTCTGCCTCTTGAGTGCTGGGATTAAAGTTGTGCGCCACCACCGCCCTGCTTGCACCTGGTTCTTAAAGTATGCCGTGTTGTCTCGAGTTGTCTTAGACCTTAGCAGGCTTTTCTTTTGTCCGCATTTTCTCTCTTTTGGATCCTTGTTCTGTTGGTGTGATGACACACCTGGAGAGCAGAGGTTAAAAAGGAAACATGAGGGTTTTTTAAGGGTTCTTCTCCAGAGTGTGTATATGTGTGTGTGTGTATGTACATATACATATCTATGTATAATAAAACTTTAACCAAAACTTTATGCACATCAAAACATTTTTTGCTTTCCATATAATAGATACTTTGAAGATTTAGCTATTTAAAGCTGACATGAATATTATAGTACATAATTCTCTGCTAATTTTTCATTATGGGAATTGACCATTACATGGATCTGTATTGAAGACTACTGGTTTTACCTGAAGGCATTTAAAAAGGCACAGTCAGACTGTGGAATATTATTTCATATTGTTAGCAGTGGAACTTTGAAATAGTTCTGTTCAGTATATTCTGTAGTGAAGGCATTTGTTTGCAGTGAATTTGACGGCTGAGGTTTAAAGATGCAGTAGTTGAGGCTTAGTGTGATGCACTCACAGGGCCTTGGAAGTACAAGACTGTTTGTAAAATAATTTGTAGGATCACAGATTAAGTTTAAGACTCTTGTGTTTCAGCCTCGGCGTTTACATTTTGGCGTTTGAAATAAATAAATTTATTTGCTTGTTTGTTTACGAAAGAGAGTCTTGTTCAATAGCCCAATGTGGTTTGAGATTGCTGTTTTCCTGTCTCAGTTTTCCTGTGCTGAGATTACAGGTATGAACCACTGTGCTCTGTACTTTGGGTTTTTAATTTTGTGTAAAGGTAGGAATTGCCTTTTTTCAGAATGACATAAAGATGAGGTCAATAAAAGGGCGATGTGGCCAAAAGCTTGGAAACAAGCAGTAACCTAGAGGGATGAATATGCTGGCTGTCATCAGGAGACATACCTCAAGGACGTGGGGTGGGCATTTGGAACCTTTTATGAATTTGCTTCTTCCCACTATCACCGATATAGCTGCACTGAGGTAATTATGTTTCCATAGTGTGCAAACTTGTTTTCTTTGTTTCCTGGAGGTATGTGGGGACAAAGTATAGAAGCAGTTTCATCTCTTTACACATGCCCGTGTCACATTCTACACTTTCTAGGCATGCCTGAACTTGCTTCATGGGTATAGTCATCTAGAATTCCTGTTGTATTAGGCACTTCGAAGAAAGGGAAGTCATAGACATTCCCCTGATAACCGTATCTTTATTTCAGCTGATAATCCCCTATCCCTTCCACATCACTTGCAAAGCTTTATCTTAGTTGCATTTGTTCTTGAATTGGATATTGTTGTTTAGGCTGTTTGTTAGAGCATTTAGATCATTTACCGTGTTTACTCCAGATAGCCTCTGCCTTCTGGTCAGAGCAGTATTCCAGGCATGCACAAGTCTGGCTTGCTGTTCTCTTAAGTTTTCAGAATAAAGCCAAAGTTCCTTTCTTGGGTTCTCTGACAGTCAATTCCAGGCTGTTTCTTTGAGCTTGCTGCTGTGGCTATAAGAAGTACAGCCAGTGTTTCCATGCTTCTGAACCTCTGCCTGAATGGTGGCCTGGAATGGTCCTATCTTCTGTGCAGCCCCCTCTAGTGTTCTGTGTTCCACAGATGGGCCTTTGTTTACCTCCTCCTCTGTTTGCATTGTACTTGGCAGTTGCAATGCAGCACTGCATGATGGTTGGTGGTGATGTTCTTGACAACAGGAAATACCTTGTTCTTTGTATCTCACTTTGTTCTGAGAAAATAGTTCTTGATTCCTTAACTTCATTGAGTGTTTCACTTTAATGGTTGGTCATCTTAAGTCTAGGACAGGATGTCAAAGAAACAGTACAGACTCGTTTAGTTTTATGTGGACAAGTCAGATGAAAACAAACCATGAGGGACCGGAGGATGGCTCAGTGCCTAAAGGTGCTTGCCAGCAAACATGACGACCTGAGTTTGAACACATGATAAAAGGAGAGAAACCGTTCCTATTAATTATTCTCTGATGTACATGGGATATACCAGTGTGTGTACAAGCCGTACTTCTGCACATACATTAATTAAATTAGTCACTCTAACATGAAACATAACCTACATGAAAGAAAGAAAACCAATTTTTATATATCTGTATTACATATGCATTATACAACATAGGATTGGAAGGGTTA
This sequence comes from Acomys russatus, assembly GCF_903995435.1. Taxonomy (NCBI): domain Eukaryota; kingdom Metazoa; phylum Chordata; class Mammalia; order Rodentia; family Muridae; genus Acomys; species Acomys russatus. The sequence goes on along the minus strand of NC_067164.1, from coordinate 29,766,036 downwards.
TTTTGATGACTAAGGGAGGTTTATTATGTGTGAGATCCAATTTTAATTTCTTTTTTCTAACATGTGTTATTTTTAATTATGTGTATATGGTATGTGTCTGTATGAGGGTATGTGTACATAAGTGTGGGTGCTCACAGATGCCAGAGCATCAAATCCTCCGGAGCTGGAGTTAGAGAATGTGGTGACCTGCCTGACATGGTTGTGCTAGGCTTGAACTCTTAATCACTGAGCCACCTCTCCAGCCCCCTGTGTAAGCTTAACAGTTCTCAAGAAAGCAAAATACTTACAGTGATAATTTATGGTAAGGCTCCTTAAAATCTGGGAGCTATTGTTTCCATGTGGATTTTTCTTTCGTATAGAGCCTTAACCATTTTATCTTGAGTTCCTCCTTTTAAAAAATACAAACTTTTTTTAGAATTGGTATTTCATAACAACTTTTTTTTTTATTTTAGGAAAGTGAAAAAAATCTTATGATGAGTACATTATACAAACTTCATGATCGATTGGCCCAGATTGCAGGTATTATTTTAGCATTCATCGTCTCCCAAAACATTTCTAAAGTTATGTGGTATGTGTTGCATGTTGTGTCTGTAGTCATCATCTTGCCTAAGTATAGGCGTATGTTTACATAGCATTTTTCTTCAGAGGTTTTTGAAAGAAATTCATACAGGTGTAACCAAGGCTATTTTCCTGCTTGCCGTATATGTCAGATAGAATTTTTGTATATTGTGTAAATAGTAACAAATTCTGAAGGCTTAAATAGCAGTTGAATTGGATAAGTGGTAATTAACTAAAATCTTGGATCAGATGCAGAGGTATAGATTTTCTTTTGGTGATTATGCAGTTGTCATTCCCTTAGTTAAAGTAAATATGGTTTCTATTTTTAGGTAAATTCTTTTCATACTCTGCTCTTACTGAGCCCATTAGAGTGCTCAGGTATCAACACATCTGCAATCTGAACAACTTAGTGGAACCATTAAGTGGTTTATAAGTTTGATATTTGCAAACTATGGTAGTAGCAAAATATTAACATTTTAAAACATATGATCTCAAAGAAGTGACTTTGGATCCCCTCTTATAAGGGTTATGGGGCACAGAAGTGGAGCCTTCCAGGCTTTGCAGGAGCAGACTGCTGTGTGGAAGTGAGGTCTTTGGCACAAGTCTAGGGGTAGATGTAGTGTGACATCTCTGGTTACACAGCAGTCTTTACAATCCTGATGTTCATTTCCCGTTTGTTATCTAGCTTGGTCTTTATTCTGAATCCATAGTTTTTCTCAGTTTTTAAGGCTTATAATTCTGTGTGTGTCGTTAAACGCTTTCTTTGTACTGACTGATTTGCCTTCATTCACATCCTATAGCCAGTGACGTTTATTTGGTATTTCTCTAACACCTTGAAGTAGGTTCGGTATAGCCTACAGCTAAGAAATCCTAATGTCTCTAACTTAAGCCTGTATGGCTCTTGATACCAGTTTTCTGAGGATAGTCTGGCTTAGTAGATCAGCACACAGGGTTGCTCTTAAAGAAGGAGATTGCCTCCGTTGGAGTGGTATTGACAAGTTTTTTCCTATAAAGTGCCCTGTAGTTAATATTTTAGACTTTGTGGACTAGACTGCTTCTGTTACTACTATTTTATTTTGCATGAAAGTAACATAAATAGTATATTAATCAATTAGCTTGGCTATAGTCCAATGAAACTTCATTTATAAACACCAGCAGCGGGCCACATTTGGCCCTTGGCTATGTTCTGCTTGCTTGTGTTTTGTCTCTGAGGGAGCGTTTTGAAGCCGGAAGACTTGTTCATCCAGTAGGTACTTACCTTATCTAATTCCCCTTGGCAGCCAGGCTTCGTGAGTAAACTGATGAGCAAGAACATGCTTCCACTAGACAAAGATTTGCCTGGATTTTACCTTAGTTATATTTTTATGTTAAAGGTATTTTTTAACTACTTGAAAGTAATAGGGTATCAAAACTTAGAACTGAAGTTTTGTAGGAGGAAAAATATCTTTAATAGCCACATGTAGCCTGGAAAAAAGCTTTGAATTCTCTTAGTTATATTAAAGAAGAAAGTAATTTTCTCTAACTTTTATAGCACATCCTTTTATAAAAACTTTTTAAAAAATTTATTATGTATACAGTGCTCTGCCTGCATGTATACCTGCAGGCCACAAGAGGGCATCATCACATTATAGATGGCTGTGAACCACCATGTGGTTGCTGGGAATCAAACTCAGGACCTTTGGAAGAACAGCCAGTGCTCTTAACCTCTGAGCCATCTCTCCAGCCCCCCCCCCCCTTTTTTAAATTTTAATTTATGTGTGTTGGTGTTGGTGCGAAGGTGTCAGATCTTGGAGTTACAGACAGTTGTGAGCTGCCATGAGGGTGCTGGGAATTGAACCCAGATCCTTTGGAAGAGCAGGCAGTGCTCTTAACCACTGAGCCATCTCTCCAGCCTTTGATAAAAACTTAATCTTAGGTTCAGAGGTACACATTTTTGCCTAGTTTCACTGCTCATCACTTTAAGAATCTATGTGTAAAAAAAAAAAAAAAAAAAGAATCTATGTGTAAGTTAGCAAAGAGAATTTCCTGGGTCCCCCTTTAAGAACAAATCATCATAGTGACATTGTGCCTACATTGGCTTCCAGTTTAGAGCATAAAAGGCTTTTTAAAAAATATACTTTTTTTTTTTTTTTTAATATTTGTGTGTACATGTACATGGGTTTGCCATGGCACGCACGGAAAGATCAGAGGACATTATGTGGGAATGGCATACCTTTGATCCCAGCACTCAGGGAGACAGAGGCAGGTGGATCACTGTGAGTTTGAGGTTGGCCTGGTCTACAAAGCGAGTCCAGGACAGCCAGGAAGATATTATTCTTATATTGACTAAAGTTCATTTAAAAGTAGTGGCTTATGTAAGGGTAGGTGTTTGTTTATATTAGATACTGTAATTCTTTCTAGAAAATACAAGTAATGTTCATCAGTCTTTACTATTACATATGTAATTGTATAATGTGTAAAATACCTTAAATTCTATTTCTTTGTAATATTGTACTTATTCCAATCTTTCAGGAGATCATGAATGTGGCAGTTCTAGTCAAAGGATGCTGTCCGTGCACGAAGCAGCTGCGTATTTAAAGGTAAGCAGTGAAATGAGAGTGTTAACAGCCATTCTCTTAAAGTTTGTGTGCATCCGTACTATCAAAAGTATTAAGCAGTTGATTACTTTAATTGTGCTGTTTAAGGCAGTCGTTCTGTCTTTTTGTTTCCATTGCCTACCCTCAGCCCTCCTTTGTCCGTTATGTTTAGCCTTTGTGTCTTCATGTCTCTCCACCCACTTGGACATTTGTTTGTTTATTTGTGTATGATATTGGCCAGGCTCCTGGTAAGAGAGAGCACGTAGAATCTTTCTCTCTGAGGTTTTGGATATTAAGCTGACTGAGGTCTATTTATATCTAAGGATATAAAGCTAATTGTTTTCTAGTTGCACTTCTGTCCTAGATTGTTTGTTTTGGTGGTAAATAAGTGTATACAATGAGCTCGATAACAGAAGTGTAACGTAACTAATGTGGAACTGCAGAGCCTGTTCTGCACACCTCTTCTAACTGCGGAACAGCGCATGCTAACTGTGGAGCTTTGTTGAATTATATTTATTTGCAAGATTTTTTTGTTTTGTTTATTTGGTTTTTTTTTTTGTTTGTTTTGTTTTGTTTTTGTTTTTATTTGTGACAAGGCTTCTCTGTAGCCTTGGCTGCCCTGCACTCACTTTGTAGACCAGGCTGGCCTTGAACTTACAGAGATCTGCCTACCTCGGCCTCTTGTCTTCTTAAAGCTTATAAGATTAAAAGGTCTTGCCATTTAATGTCATATAAGCAGATATAATAAAGGAAAATGCACATACAGGTGTAAGGGGTATGAAGAACCTGGATAATTGCTAGGCACGGTGCGTCACGCCTGTTCTCAGAGCTACTTGGTGGGCTGAAGTAGGGTAATTGCCTGGACTGCAGGTGTTTGAGGATAGCCTGGGCAAGTTAGTGAGCCTTGTTTTGAACAAAACAAAATTAAACAGAAAGTTCAGCACTGGTAAGAGGGGAATTTAGACAGAAATAAGATAGATGGGCAGCATGCAAGAAAACAAGTGCGTAGTTTATTAAGATCTGGGTCAGCTTAACCTCAGGGTGCTAAGAAGACTTATAGGTGTGTTTCTGAGCAGTTACAAGCCATCCCTGCAACTAGTTGAAAAATACTAGAAGGTTAAAGATGGAAAATGCCTTTCTGATTTGTAAAAGGGAAAGTGGAATTTATTAGCAATACTGGAAGACAACCTTTCTTTCTCCCTCCCTCCCTTCCTTCCTCCCTTCCTTCCTCCCTTCCTTCCTCCCTTCCTTCCTTCCCTCCTTCCCTCCTTCCTTCCTTCCTTCCCTCCTTCCTTCCCTCCTTCCCTCCTTCCCTCCTTCCCTCTTTCTTTCTAATGCTGGGAGTCTGAATTTAGATCCTTGTGTAGGAAGTACTTTACCTACCCAACTAGCTCTCTTAACACCGAATGTAAACACTCTATTTTTAATTGTATGTATGTGCGTGCGTGCAGGTGTGCCTATGGGTGCTTCTGCAGGTAGAAGAGGGTTGTTATGTCCCATGTCCCCTGGAGCAGGAATTACAGGTGCTAGGACCTGCCTGATGTGGGTGCTGAGAACTGATCTTGGGTCCGTCCCTCTCTCCAGCCCTGAGATTGTTTTTATTTCTGTTTGCAATAAGTGACATAGGTATTAAGATAGGAGTGCATTGAAACTGCAGTGCCTTGGGAAATAAAGACATTTTATCACAAGTCCTCCAGTCCATTACTTATCTGTGTATTTACTTTCTTTCAGCAAAGCTTTGTGGGGTTTGGTATATGTATTTTTTTATTTTCTTTAAGTTTTTCTTACGTATTTTCTTTTTTATTCTATTGTAAACAAGTTGGGTTTCTCTCTTTCCTGTTGAGATTGTTCACTGTTACTATATTGAAACAATTGATTTTTCTATCTTGATTTTTGTACCCTGCAAGTTTGATGAATTCATTTACTCCAAGGGGACTTTATTTTGATAGGGAATCTTTTAGAGTTTTTTTTTTTTTTAATGCAGACAATTATATCATTTGTGAAAAGAGATACATTCACTTTTTCCTTCCTGTTTGGATTTTAAAATCTCTTGCATGCATCACTCCACTAGAATTTCTAGTAGTGTGCTGAGGAGAAGTGGTGAACGTGACACCCTCACATGTTTTATGGTCTTGGAGGAACAACTTGAGTCCTTCACTGTTGGGTATGGCTGTTAGTGTGTGACCTGTGTTACAATGGCATTGTTTCTTTTTACTTCTGGCCATTTTTAAGAACTCATGGTTAAAGGCGTGCTGAGTTTTCTCATGCTGCTTCTGCATCTGTTGAAGTAATCATGTGATTAAAGATTTTCATTTATTAATTGTTTATTGAGACTGCAGTATGTGTACAATGTGACAACACACGAGCACTGCTTGTAATAAACAAGGCAAAGTAATTGTGGTTGTTCATTTTTTTGATCTGTAAATGGATTTAAGAGGTTAAGAAATGGCTTTGCACCACAGGTCCCTACCTTACAATACTTTTAATGTGCTGTTAAATTAATTCTCTTTCCTGGTATTTTAATGAGGATATTTGTGTCTGTATTTATTGATATTAGGCTGAATTTTCATGTCCTTTCTAATTTTGATACCAAAAATATCAACATATAAAAATCAATTTGGGGGTTTGCAAGAGGATTGAGTGGATCAAGGCACTTGCTGCCAAACCTGCTGACCTGAGTTCAGTGCCTCGGGCTGATGTGGTGGAAGGAAGTCCCCGCTGCCACATGTTAGCCATTCCGTGCACATTGTCCGTGCATGCATGTATGCACACAGTAAATAGATACACTAGGAAATGATAGTAATTAAAGTTGAGTTTGGAAATGTGAGCTTAGTATTCATTTTCTCTAATAAAGTAAGTAATAAAATTAGAAATGAATTCTCTTTTTCCTACCTGTCCAAGACCACGTCAGGCAGTGTTCAGCCTGAATGGAGAAGGGCACATAAACCCTCACCCCTGTGTGGACAGCTACAGTCAACGGCTGACGGAATGAGAAGCGGTTTTCTTCAGAAAGCCCCTTGATAGGTTACCTGTGACCAAGGGGTTGTTAGCTCTACACCAAGTACACATTGGCAAACTAAACACACACATACACACACACACAGAGAGAGAGAGAGAGAGGGGGGGGGGGGGGGGGAGGGGAGGGAGGCAGGAGAGAGGAGGAGGGAGGGAAGAGATTTTAGGAAGGGGTGTGAGCTTTACAGGGGGATTTATGGAGGGACAGGGGAAGAGCTAGAGAAGGGAGGAGAGGTAGGGATGATGAAAATTGTACTCATTTATGAAATAATCGAAAAAAGGAAAAATGTTTTTCTTTGGATAATTTATTTCTGTCTTTTGATCTGTCCAGTCTGCAGTAGTTAAGTCGTCTATTGCCTATTGATTTTTACCTGGGTGTTCTGTCCGTTTTTGAAAGTTGGGTACAGCAATCTATTGTCAACAATAGTATGTTGCTGTTTCTCCCTTCAGTTCTGTCATTGTTTATGCCATATATGTGAGTTGAGCTGCTTATTTATCATGTTAAGATGTTCTGCCTTGTCTGTGTGACATTTCTTTTCTGTCAATTCTGTTATGATAGTCACCCATAGTCCTTAATTAGTTAGCTATTTGTATGGGGTGTCTTTCTCTCTTCTATCCTTTTCACCCTGTGTGTATGCCCTTAAACCTGAAGTGGCTTTCTTTTACATAGACGATAGTTAGGTGCTTTTTTATTCATTCACCCATCCAATGAATTGGTGAGATTGCTTCCATTTTCATTTGAATTCTCTTATTGATGAGGGAGACTTTTTGTTTTTTGGTTTCTAATTGCTTTCTCTCTGTATGGGAACTTGGTTTTCCTGTCATAATTCTCTTTTGTACTTTTTTGTAGTAAGAGACTTTAATTACTTTTGCATTTATTGTCCTCTTGTGTTATCAGTGTCTTAGGTTGCATATCTATTAGTATTTATAGCTTTTTACATTAACATTTTTATAGCTTTTAAAGTATGATTTTGTTTTTTAATTTGTATGCTGTAGTTTGAAGTGCCCTGGGCATCTATCATTGGTGCAGTGTTCTGTTTTGTTTTGTTTTGTTTTGTGTGTACCTTTACAAGTGGGCTTGATATTGATGAGCTTTCATGTTGCTGCTTGTATCATCTTTCATTTACTATTAGATGCCTTTTTGCTTTTCTTTTAAGATAATTTTAATGGTGTTGAACTTTACAGCTTTTGTTTATATGGAAAATACTTCTTCAATTTTGAAAGTTAGTTTTCTGGATATGATATGATGTGATGGTCCTGGTTGGCAGTGATTTATTTTTCTTTCTCAGCACTTTGTGTATTTCATCTTACTCTCTTCTTTCAAGATTTCAGCACCCACCCACCCCCACCCCCACCCCCAAGAAACTGCTGACCATTGTGTAGGTTCTCCTACTCGACGAGTAGCTTTTCTCTTTATATTTCTTCTTTGCCTTTTGACAGTTTGATAATAGTGGTATGTTTATGTGTGTGGACATGTGTGCATATGTGTGGCTCATGCATGTGGAGTGAGGCTACAGGTCAGCATTGAGTATCTTCCTCAGTGCTCTCTTCCTTACATTGAAAAAGTGGCTCTCACTGAATCTTGTGCTCCCTGATTGACATAAGCGGTATGGTCCCTAAGCTCCAGGGATCCAGTGTCTCTGCCTGCCCAGTGCTACATGCCACCATGCCAGGCTTTCCCCTTGATTCCAGGGATCTGAACTCTAGTCGTCATGTTTATACAAACAAGCCCTTCACCAGATGAGCCGTCTCCCAACCCCTGAATATCACTATTCAGGTTTAGCTTTCTTGTGGGTTGTTGGATTTCTTCAATCTGAATGCCTACTTCCTTACTCAAATTCAGGGACTGTCTGGCTCATGTATAAACACTTTGCCTTTTTTGGTTGTTGTTCTCTGTCTCTGTTTCTCTGTGTCTGTCTGTCTGTCTGTCTGTCTGTCTCTCTTTCTCTCTCTCTGTGTGTGTGTGCTTCTGCTAAATGAATAATATCAGATGATGGAATTTGCTGATTCTTTTTGTGTACTCTTTTTTTTGGTTTTTCGAGACAAGGTTTCTCTCTGTAGCCTTGGCTGTCCTGGACTCACTTTGTAGACCAGGCTGGCCCTGAACTCACAGTGATCCACCTGCTTCTCCCTGCTGAGTGCTGAGATTAAAGGCGTGCGCTACCACAGCCTGGCTCTTTGTGTACTCTTGAACACATCTATAATTAATTTTCAGTTAACTTTAATTAGTTGATCTGTTACACATGCTTGTCATCAAAAGAGGACTGGGTTTTTGCTTTTGTTTTTTTAAGACAGGGTTTTCTCTGTGTAGCCTTGGCTGTCCTAGAACTCCCCTGTAGACCAATCTGGCCTCAGACTCAGATATCTGCCTGCCTCTGCCTCCTGACAATTAAAGTGGACCAAGTTCATAACTTAATGCATGATTTATGTATACACTACAGAAAGATGCAGTGATGGTGCCATGTGATCAAGAATAGCCCTAGATTCAGGTTCTAGCGCTGTGTACTTGAAGTATCCATTCCCTTTTTGAGTACTGCAATGTTGAAAGTGGAATTTAAAAAAGCATTTATGTCTGTGCATGTGTATGAGTGGTTTGCTTGCATTTATGCATGTGCACCATTGCTGTGTTTGGTACCCTTGGAGGTCAGTAGAGTCCACCGGATCCCCTGGACCTGGAGTTATTGAAGATTGTGAGCTCCCATGTGGGTGCTGGGTTCTCTGGAAGACCATCCAATGCTCTTAAGCACTGAGCCATTGCTCCAGACTGCTGAGGGAATTGATAATGTCCCTGAAATTCGTTGGGAAGTGTAAGTGAGTATATAAAGAACTTAGTGCCTGACTCTTGGGGCACTTCCTCCCAGTTTTTACTTCTGTGTTCTGTGTAAGCAAATCACTTCTATTCTAGAGAAAGGTCTCTAATAACAGTGATGCTTCATTGTATCTCAACCCTGGGTTATTTATTTGTCTTGAACTAAGTGAGAACTTGCCAGGGGATTATGTAATGGTTAATAGTAGATTGGGTAGCCAAATCATCAAAATGCAGCCGTAAGATTTTTGAGTTAAGATGGACTATGATCATGCAGCTCAGTGGTCAGGGCAGAAGAATTGCCAGTAGGAGTAAAGAAGGAGTTGTGTTGAGAGGCTTAAAGAACGTGCAATATAGTATTTCAGAGGAGGGACATATCTTGTAGAATCCAGTATAATCAATTAATGATCAGTATAATGAAATATCGAAGTGATTTTACTGCTAGAGCCCTTGGAAACTGACTGGCTTTTCCTCCTTGCTTTTTTATGTAGTTAAGTCTCAGGTGAAAGCACAGAAGGATTATATTTCATCGTGCACTTCAGGAGCAAGATACATTTGTATTTTAGAATTATATCAAGGCTTAAAGTTGACTGCTGTACTTGAACGACTAGAGAAATAGGATAGGATTTGGAAGCAGCATACAAGGAACTGAGGCAGAGGCAGAGCTTGGCACGCAAGGCCTTTTAAGCCTTTCTTTCCCAACCACTTGATTGTAGCTGTGTGTCAACAGTTAGAGGAGGTTAAAAGACTTGGCACAGACTGGGGTCTAAGCCAGCAAGCAGCAGGACTGGAGAGTTTGGGTCTGTTGAGTGTGTGTCAGAGTTTATTGGGGTCAAGAGCTTGTCGTGTAAAGTAAGTCAAGGCAGTGGTGAGCGAGCTATACTTTTATCATGTTTTTCCTGGAATTATTTCATACTTGACAATAGTTGGAGTCTGGTGCTGGGCTGGGTTGTTGTTGTTCATTTGCCTGTGCCTGTTTGTGCAGGGCTGGGATGAGGCTAGGCACGCAGTCTCCCCATAGCCTCAGTGCCTGTTTGTGCAGGGCTGGGGATGAGGCTAGGCACGCAGTCTCACCATGGCCTCAGTGCCTGTGTTTTATGTTGACTTTTCACTTGTCTTTTTAACTCTATAGACTTTTTATACTCCATGTTATAAAAGAGTCTAGATTCCATTTCTTAAATATATTTTCTTTAAATGTTAGGTCTATTTAGGTTTATATGTATGCACATTTGTGTTTGTTAGTCTTTTTGGAGTTTCATTTTCAGATTGTGAAATATATGATGGTTGTCACATCATAGATGCAGCTTAGACAGCTGCCAAAAATAACTCCCCAAAACAAACAAAAATCACTAAGTAGGAATTTTTTTTTAGTAAAAATAAAATCTCAAATTCTAGATACATCTCTTAAGTACTACTTAAAATAGTGTTTTATATTCAATATAGAATAACCATCATAATTAATTCCTATGGAAAATAAAGGGAATAAGTTTTTAATTCACTAGAATGGTCACCTCTGGTAGCGTTTGGTCTAGCTTTCTTTAGTCTTTTAAAGTGTATCTTTAAAATTAGTATGACTGTAAACATCTCCTATTATAAATATTCATGTTGCCTCTGCCATTAAACAGCTTAAAAATTTAAATTGCTAGATACTATTTTATTTTGAAAGTACATTGGATATTTTTCCCTAGTCATTTCTTAGGAAATAATCCTAGAAAGGAAATTACTTTCTCAAAGAGCATGAGCTTTATAAAATGCTTTTGATAATGTTCTGATTTTTTCCTAATCTACAGGGACAGGTTTTGCCTAGCCTAGCTTCAGTTGGTTTTTTACTTTTATCTCTGTAGCAGTATACACAGTTGGTATCAGACAATTAGAAGACATGCACAGTAAATTTTCTGTTTCTAAAGAAGACTTGTACATTTCATTTCTATGTATTTATATTATTAGTTCATCTGTAAACCATTAAGTTTTTCAGATATGAGGTGAAAAGCAGTCACTCCCACAGATGCACACTTCTCTGGCTTGTAGTGCATTTTCAGCAGCCATGATAAATCATTCTCAACACCGTGCTTGCATTTTGTTGAACTTGACTCATTATTTTTATTATCATTCTCTTCATTCTACTTGCTCCTTCAAAAGGAGTTTTAATAAGCCTATTTATCTTACCTAGTGCCTTTCTCATCATTGCTTGATGAAAGCAGAGTACCGGTTTGTCGAGATGAGAGGTCCCTCTGGTGGAGCACTCAGGGAACACAGGCTTTGCGTCTGCAGCTGGAGCCTCCATGTCCTGGGGTGACAGCTTCTAGGTTGCTTCAAAACACAATTCACTTTTGACACAATGAGCAATACTTAAGACACGTGAAGACTATAACAGGAAAGTAGATCGCTGCAAATGTGCCAAGTTATGGCCAGATAAGAGTTTTATAGTTAGCTTAACTAACCTCGCGCCTTGATCGTTGTCGATGAGGTTTTATGCTAAGTATTCTTAAGAGGCCTGTGATGGCTGGGTATTACTTTCAGCAGAAAACTAACATCGTCTGATCAGTTTTGCTTCTGAAGACATGTTTCCTACGTTTCTACCCATTTTACCTGTTCCATTTAAGTTCACTTTTATTTTGATCTTGATGCCTATCTTTAGTTCTCATTGTGCAGACTTAAATCTTCTAATAGAAATTGGTAAAAGAAAAAGTATTGTAGCCAGGCATGGTGGCGCACACCTTTAATCCCAGCACTTGGGAGGCAGAGGCAGGCGGATCTCCATGAGTTCAAGGCCAGCCTGGTCTACAAAGCAAGTCTAGGACAGCCAGGCCTATGCGTGGAAATCCTGTCTTGAAAAATAAAAAAAAAAAAAAAAAAAAAAAAAAGAAAAGAAAGAAAGAAAAAGAAAAGAAAAAGCATTGTAAAACTGGGGTAGTGATACTTCCGTACTGTGGTTCGTCAAGTGCTCAGTTCATTCTGATGCTGTTTATTGCTCTCAGTCTTACAGTGATCCAACAAGGCAGATGAAATGAAGCCTAAGTTATAAGCAAACTAAAAGCCTAGGGGTTTCCTAACTGGGTCACCTGGCTAGACTATGATCAGACTGGGAGTAGGGTAGGGAGGCTGCCCTCTGAGGTATACCGTTCCACTTCTTTGATGGACCAACGAGGTCCATAACCCATTTGTTCCAGCTGTGGATAAACAGTTGACACATGGAAGTTATAAACACACTAAAGTGGCAGTTAAAATCACTACATCTCGTAGATAAAATATATTCTCCACACTAAATGTGTGTGTGTATAGTTTGTAGTAGAACTAATATCTAGTCCCAGACCGGTTTGATAAAAAAATCAAGTCCCATTGAGTCAATGGTTAAATTTGGTGCTGCTTTTTTTTGTTTTGTTTTGTTTTGTTTTTTTGAAGCAGGGTAGCCCTGGCTGTCCCAGAACTCACTATGTAGACCAGGCTGGTCTCCAGTTTACAGCGATCTGTCTGCCTTTGCCTCCTGAGTGCTGGGATTAAAGAGGTGCACCACTACACCTGGCTCAGTATTATTTCTCTAAATGGAAAGGCACATGGCCATCTTTACCTGCAACACCCTTTTAATATATTGTGTGTATACACGTGTACTTATACACAGTACCCTTTCCAGACATAGTTGATTTTCCTAATAGCTGCTGAAAATACATGCTTTAAAACCATTGTCAGGTGTTTCAAATGTAAGTTAAGTTTCAAAGTAGAAAAATGATTGTAGTTTGGTGTGGTGAGGATACCTGTGAGACCAGCCAGCCAGGGCTACATAGCTAGAATGTCAAAAAGAAATGATACTGTGTCGTGCAAAAGACTCAGCTTCTTACCTAAAGCAGCGAGGCGGCAGTGAGGAGAGTGAAAGAAACCCTTTCCTGTAGCAAAGTCACGTAGACCACGCTGGCCAGTACGGCACCTTCATTATCTTAAACATCCTAGCAAAGGCTTGTGTCAGGCACGTGTGCTGTATCATGTATGTTTGCACAGTGAATATATTAAAGCAAACTTAGCAGTGAGATAGGAGGTACAAGTACGACCCAGTGAAAATAATTTTCAGTGTCATTGCAAATCTGTTTTACAATAATTCAGTGAACACTCCTAAATTTGTCTTAAAAGAGATTTCTAAAACTTAAAATGTAGCCTCTACACTGTGAGAAGTGCATGAAGTGATGCTTTGTAAGGGGCTTTGTTAGCACAGCGGCCTCGGCTGCTTGGTCTGTTGCTCTGCCTGTTGCGGATCATGGTTAAATATATGCTATATTGAAAAACCGATTAAAATCTTATTTAAAATATATTTAAGAAATGGAATAAGATTTAAGTTCACTTAGCAAGGGAGTGGCTTGTCCCCAGCACCAGAGGAAGAAAAGTAAATAAAAATTTTGGATATTCTCTGTATATTTATTAATAAACAGTTGATTAAAGTATAAAATAAACATACAATTAATACAAATTGGCTGGGAAAAAAAGGGTTTTCCTATGTGTATTGAGAGTCTTTTTCCATAATAAATGTAATTACAGAATAGGATAGATGATGTGGTGTGGGTCTATTTTGACTTTGAGTGGTTTGAGTGTGCGCCAGGCTGTGAGGTGGCGCAGTAGGCACAGTGCCTGCTCCATGAGCATGAGAGCCTGAGTTGGGCCTCCAGAGCCCACATGGCTCCTGCTTGTCATCCCAGCGCTGGGTGGCGGTGGGAAGAGGAAAGTGGACAGTTGCACGGGGGCGCTCATTGTCAGTTCTAGCAGAGTCAGTGAATTTCAGGTTAACTGAGAAACCCTGTCTCAAAAACTAAAGGAGAGTGCCACTGAGGACCACCCGATGTCAACCTTTCGTCTTTACATGCGCAAGCACATACACATACCCACTACACACATGTGCATACACCCCACTGATAAGTACATATCCCCCACATATATGCACACAACACACAGTTAAAAGCTATATTATATCTACCCATGCCTACCAATTATAAAGCTTTTGGATTTTCTATAATTCTTTAGGACCTTAAGTTTTTATTTGTGGGAAATGTACGTATGTATGTATGTTTTTGTATTCTTGGGGTTTGTTTTGTTTTGTTTGAGGCAAGGTCTTGGTATGTAGGTGTGGTAGCTGGCTGGCTGATAGGGTAAATGTGTTAGTACATACTTAAATATTTTATGACATTAATTACTAAAATTAAAACATTTTAAATTATTCATTTGGAATAATAATGAGCTTATTACATGGCAAAAATACTTCTAAAATTTAGCATCTATGTGTGCATGTATGCTTAAGTGCCATGGCAGGAGCAAATGTGGAGATGAGAGGGTGACTTGGGAGTGAGTTTCCACTGTGTTTCCCCCGGTTGCCCCACATACCCCACACTAGCTGGCCCACTGCCTTCTTGGTGGTTCTGCTGTCTCTGCCTCTTGTTACAGCAGCGTTTCCATCGTAAATGTGCACACTGCATCTAGCTTTTTACATGGCTGCTGGAGAGCAAACTCCTATAGTCAGCTTTACAACTGAAGCTTTTTTTTTTGTTTTGTTTGTTTGTTTGTTTGTTTTTGGTTTTTCAAGACAGGGTTTCTCTGTGTAGCCTTGGCTGTCCTGGACTCACTTTGTAGACCAGGCTGGCCTCGAACTCTCAGCGATCCACCTGCCTCTGCCTCCTGAGTGCTGGGATTAAAGACGTGCGCCACCACGCCCGGCTACAACTGAAGTTTTTAGTGTCCAGATTACCAAGAGGAAAGCTGTGTTCACTATAGTGTGATGATGTCAAGCTCTCGTGAATATATAATCACGCGTGATATTTAAATAACTTTTTCTGATAATTGTTACACTCTTTGACAACTGCATCAAGCCTCTAAGTAGGAGTAACTGTACAGGAGAGCGCGGCCAGTGGGGTGGGTAGGAACGAGTGTGAGTGTCCGCTCGTGCACGGGTGCTTGTGTGCAGATGTTGAGTAATTTTCTCCCTGTTTTTCCAACTTGTATTTGGAGACCATGTCTCTTACTGAAGATGGAATTTGGCGTTCTGGCTAGACCGGCTGGCCTATGTGCTCCCAGCATTTGCCTCCAACCTCCCCACGCCCACTCCGTGCTGGAGTTACCAGTGTATGTTAGCATGCCTGGCCTTTGTACGGATGCTGGGGACCTGAACTCTGCTGCTCCTGCCTGCCTCTCAGGCTCCCTGCCCTCCGAGCCACCTTCCTAGTCCCAGTAGTAATGTTAAAAAGCAGTAGCTGCCGCTATCAGTGAAGTTTTGTACTCTCTCATGAAGTTCTTGGGTCTGTCTGGAATTGGAGTGGGTCTTTTACCTGTGTATGATTAATTTCTGCAAAAATTGGGTTGAAATGCGCTGGCTTTACTGAGTTGCTAACATCTTTCCATTACTGTTTGTTACACTGTATCAAAGTTCTATTTGTTAGTGTCATAAAAGTCTTTAAGTTCCATGAACTTAAGGTCATAGTAACAAGTGTGAATTTTTCTTGTTTATAGTTTTTTGCTCGGAAGTTTGAATTTATCATTAGTTACAGTCAAGGTTTTTTTGTTTTGTTTTGTTTTTTCGAGACAGGGTTTCTCTGTAGCCTTGACTGTCCCGGACTTGCTTTGTAGACCAGGCTGGCCTTGAACTTACAGCGATCCTCCTGCCTCTGCCTCCCTAGTTCTGGGATTAACAGCGTGCACCACCATGCCCATCTGCAGTCAAGGTTTTGGGGTTTATGGGCTTAATGGAGTCAGTTGTTGAAAATTTAAACTATCCAAATCTCAATAATTTGCCATTTGCTTATTTGAAAATACTGTTCCATTTATGAAAAGCAAAATTAGTTTATTATCACAATATTTGAAAATAAACTTAACAAATAAGTAAAATTGGTAAATAGAATAAAATCAGAAAGAAAGCATAGCAGAATATTAATAGCAGTTATGTTGGAATCATGAGAAGATGGTGGCTTTTCATTTTTCGGTACTGAGTTATATGTTCTTATTATTTTGTTTATGTGGCTAAAACAGAAAAAAAGTATGTTATTTATATGACAGTTTACATAGGACTATTGAGAATGGTTCTCTATTTTTCTTGTTAGAATTTAGGTCCTGAGTATGAAGATGTATTTAATACTTCATTGCTGTGGATTTTTAAAAATGGGAAAGATGTTGGAATAAGGTACAGGATTTGATTTACACTTTGATGATTTTGTATTGTAAGAAGTGGCTTTTTAAATTTTAATCTCTACCTTAATTATTTTTAAATAGGTGTCTTGGTTTTGGGCCTGAGGAAGAGCTGACAAATATAACTGATGTGCAGTTTTTACAGTCCACCAGACCCCAGATGTCATTCTGGTGTCGTTTTCGGCGTGCTTTCATTACTGTAACCCATAGGTTGCTGTTGTTATGTTTAGGTAAGTCGTTAGGTTAGAAAGGTCACCGACTGTCAGGGCTGAGAGCTTAGTCCCTGCTTGCCTAGAGTATGTCGTAAATCACATCCAGAAGTCCTCACCGAGAGTTTTGCTTATGCTTGTGTGATTGGACCAAAGGCTTGACAGAAACAACTTAATGGCAAGAAGGGTTTACTTTAGCTCACAATTTCCATCATGGAAGAAGATTTGGCAGAACAGATAGCATGACAGCCAGGAAGCAGAGAGGAAAAAGTGGCCAGAGACAGCTATCCCTAGAGACCTGGCACCAGTGACTGACTTCTGGCTAGAGCCCGCCTCCTACAGTTCCCAGGTTATCACCGTCACCTTGCACCT
Organism: Acomys russatus; assembly: GCF_903995435.1. Lineage (NCBI taxonomy): Eukaryota > Metazoa > Chordata > Mammalia > Rodentia > Muridae > Acomys > Acomys russatus. Next base: position 29,749,348 of record NC_067164.1, on the reverse strand, counting down.
GGCCTTCATGAGGAGACACCTCATGTTCAAATGGTAACAGAGAAGTTGGGGCTATATATGACAATTGTGGACCTAATAAAACTTTGTCATGAAAATGTCATAGAAGGAGCAAGCATAATAGTATGTGTGTAGAAACCTACTTGTAGAGATTGAATAGGAAAAACAGAAAAGTTGAGCTTATTTTTAAATAAAATAAGCTCTTAAATTTTTACTTTAAAATGTTGTTTGTGAGAATTTCTCTTTTAATTTAGGCTCTTTGATAATTTTATAATAGGAAATAAGGAACTACTATTTTCTGTTTCTTTGTTAACTCTTTAAGCATAATTCAGTTTAATCTTTAGTATGTTTACTAAAACTCACTTTTCTAGTACATTAGTACTGAAAGGAGAAAAGTCTGAGTTATTTTTATTTTTAGTAGTAGGGATTTAGATGCTTATCTGTTAGTGAAACAGAAGAATTGTTTTAGAGAGAGGTGAACTTTTGGGAAAGTACTTAATAATAAGGTTTTCTACGTGTCGCGCTTTATTATACTGTCAAATTCAAATCTTTGCACCCAGTAGTCCACAAGGGCAGTGGAGATGGCCACTGGTGCTAGCTACAGTGTAACTGACAGTTACCATCACAGTCTAACCTGAACTCTGTGAATGTTGCAGGTGTAGTGATGGTCTGTGTTGTTCTACGTTATATGAAATACCGCTGGACTAAGGAGGAAGAGGAAACAAGGCAGATGTATGATATGGTGGTAAAGATTATAGGTATGGAATTTATACAATCCTAAACTATTTCTAGAACAGTTACTATATGTTAAAGCTGCAGCATAGTTGTCTGCAGTTGATTTACTTGTCAAGTTGTTGGTTTCTTTTCAGATGTTTTACGAAGTCATAATGAAGCTTGCCAGGAAAATAAAGACTTACAACCGTATATGCCTATTCCACATGTTCGAGATTCCTTAATACAGCCCCATGACAGGTGTGTAAATCAGTACGAACTAAAATAAATCAGAGTGTAGATATCTGTGGGAGACTTGGATTTTGCTTTGCTTTGCTTTGCTTTGCTTTGTTTTGTTTTGTTTTGTTTTTTGAGGCAGGGTTTCTGAGACGTGTGACTCCTCGCCTGGATAGACTTGTAAAGTTCTTACCCTCTCTTTTCAACGTCAGTTCTGTTCTCCTCCTGATTTCAGTGTGTAATGCGACAGCTGCTTTATAGACTGTCTCACTCCTGCATATTTTTACTCCTGTTTGCCAGTCTTCGTCTTTATCCCTTTATTTTGTTTGTGCTAAGAAACAGAAACAGACAAAAGCTAGTTATGTTTTAGTAATATTTTAAGTACTTACTTGAAGCTTTAAAATGAATGCTAAAAATCTGAATTTTTGAAAATGAAAAACTGATCCATATTCTGAAAAGTGGATATTAAGTCCACCTGAGTTAACAAGAAAGAGAAAGCAATGCTCGTGGCTTAGCTCTACAGATGGAGACTCAGTAAGTCTTGAGGTGTGGGACAGGCATTTAAGCCATCCGTCACAAGGGGTAATAGCAAGGAGAGGGGAACAGAGAGACACAGGGATGACAGGCAGCCTAGCCGTTAACAGTAGCCATTTCTTAAGTAATGAACATTTTCAAAAGCCAAGGTTAAATTTGTCATTTTGTGTGTGTGCTAGGAAGAGGATGAAGAGAGTCTGGGATAGAGCCGTTGACTTCCTTGCTGCTAATGAATCGAGAGTGCGCACGGAAACACGAAGAATAGGTGGTGCGGATTTTCTCGTCTGGCGATGGATCCAGCCTTCCGCATCCTGCGATAAGACATTAGTTATACCTTCTAAAGTATGGCAAGGCCAAGGTATGTATGTTAAGCAAAACCAAAGATTTTCTCCTAATCTTTCAAAATATACAATCTATACTTAATTGAAGCAGTGTAACTAGAAGCTAGGTAAATAACAGAGCTTCCTCTCCAGCCAGCCCTGCATGTAGAAGGAGGAGGAGATACAACAGAGCTGGCTGGCAGCTCTAACTGCATTCTTGTCAAACACATGGAATCTTGATTATGTTATTACAGCATTGCTAATAAACATTCAACATGCCTTAAGTATGTGCATGGAAGCATGGCTTTAATATTCTGTTTTCCAGTTCTTCTTGCCTTCCTCCTCTCACCAAACCCCTGTGCTTGAGCATCTCCCCGCCCAGATGTCTTCTGTAGCTGTCATTCCATGGCTTTCTTAATAGTGTGTGCAGTTCCAAAAGAAATGTAATAAAGTATATATGGAGCTTTGAACATTGGCTGCCTTATGTGCCTGCACCTCTACTGTACAGGAGAAACTTGTGTGTAAAGGATATATAAGGGAGTTAGGGATAGGAAATTCTCTTTCCTATCAAATCATGTTTAATTAATATATGCTAAGCATTCATAAAAAAGATAAATGAAGTGTTTTAGGATTGCAATTTTAAAAATACAGTCATTTCATTTTTTCCTTCTAATTTTACTTTTAAAAGCTTAAATGGTAGACTTTAATCATGCAGTTGGTAGGGGGGAGTGGAGAGGTTCTAGGAGGAGTTGAAGGAGGGAAATCCATAATCAGAATATATCATATAAGTTTTTTTTTTTTCATTTAAAAAATGTGCTTTCCTGTTTCAAAGACTGAGAACAAATTATTCCCATGGAAAGTTGCCTGCGGAAGGGCTCTGTGAAGCTGGGCACAGAGTTACGTATCTCATGTGGCTCTTACCTGTGTCTGGCAGCTGAGCCCTTTGTCAAGGTCACTGGGGACTTGACAAAAGCATTTGTCCCCTGGTTTCTCTCCTAAGCGGATCTTTTTCCCCAGTCATGGCTGTGTCTCCCGCCCCCCTCTTCCTACTTGTAGCCTTTCCTTCCCCGGGGCTTCTCAGCGCTGTCTTCTAGCTTACTTTTACTTACTCTTCTCATGCTGTGCCTTCCTTCGCTTACATGCACTAGCTCCTGTCTGCCTCAGACTTCTGTGCTCTAGAGGAGGAAGGGAGCATGAGCGTGCCATGTCTCTCCTCAGGTCTAGTCAGCGCTGTCCCTCCTTAGTCACCCTTCTCTCCTTTAGCTCAGGGCATTCAGTCTTTACCCTGGCCATGCCCAGGCCCTCCTGCCCACATCACACTGCACTGTTGGCCCAACTTCCTCTGGGACAACAAATAACCCAAGTAGTCTTAACTTCATGTTGTCTTATTGATTTTCCATATGATTACTTTAATTTTTTTACTATTTAAGGATGGATCTTGTCATGTAAGCATTTGTATGATTCTGTATTACTCTTATGGTCCCGCTGAGGTACTTTGGCATGACCAACAGAGTCTTGAGGGATCTGACTCTCGTTTTCCAGGCTCATCTTTCTGCTCCATTGCAGCCACACTAACTGACTCTTAGTTACTCGGATATACCATTTTCCTTCTAGTACAGGCTGCATACGAGGTTCATCTCCACCTGACGTGTCCTGTGCACTTACTTCCCCACCCCCGCTGCCTTACTTATTCTTCAGCTCTTAGAATCCCTTTCACTTCCTTGGGGAAATCTTACCTTGCATTGATGAGGTGATGTTATTTTTAGTCTCCTTCCTTTTTTTTTTTTTAAAGGATTTATCAAACTCTAATCCCCTGGAAGATAGCTATCAGTTGTCTGTGTCTCCCACCACCCCATTGTCTCTAGATACTAATGACTTTCTTAATCCACCTTAACACAGGAACTGGCTCATTAAGAGCATACTATGAATATATTTTTAATGAACTAAATGTCTTTCAACAAAATGAAATAATAACAAGTAATACAATTATTGTTTTGGGTTTTTTGTTTTTTTTTTTTGTAGCATTTCATTTAGATAGAAGAAATTCACCACCAAATAGTTTGACACCATGTTTAAAGATTCGAAATATGTTTGATCCAGTTATGTAAGTATTATAATCGGACATATATATAATTTTCATTTGGAGTATTTGGGTATAAAATGCAAGGCATTTGTATTAGGCTGTGTGGCTAATTGAAAAGTTTTTTTTTTTCTAGCTATAAATGTTAATACTTTTTCCCTTTTGTTAAATTCAGAGCAAAGGTTTAACTATGGCCCAGAGAAACAAGCACTTCTAAAGTGTTTCTAAATCTCTGTATTCAGTGCGAATCCTCAAAACAGGTGAATGCAGAAAGGCAGATTAATAACAAACAATGCCCTCTACTAAATGCAGCATTCATCCTATATGTAACTGTGAACAGTTTTACCTCAGCCTGTAAAAACAAACAAAAAATAGACATAAACCTTTTTTATATTTTTTATGTACTTATTAATGTAATGTTTGAGGAACCGTTCTGACTACAGCATCATCACAGCACATACCCAATGAGTGGCAAAGTCAGGATCTACTTACTACCTTAGAACTCGTATTTACGTGTGTGTGTGTGTGTGTGTGTGTGTGTGTGTGTGTGTGTGTGTGTCTGTCTGTCTGTCTGTGTGTCTGTCTGTCTGTCTTTGTCTATGTCTCCACGCATGGTTTTCTCACTGAACTTGAAGTGTTGTTTCTGCTAGGCTAGTTCTAGGGATCAGCTTGTCTCTACATTCCATGTGCTGGGTTATAGCATAAGCAGCCGTGCCCATCCTCATGGAAAGTGCTGGAGATTTGAACTGAGTCCTTACAGAGCAAGCACTGTTACCCACTGAACCATCTCCCTCATATATTTTACTCATAAGTTATAATAATATTTAGAATTGGTTTTGTAAAAGCTATTTAGCTATTAATGATATGACAGATAAAACCTTTTTTGTTTCAATTTTCTTTTAATGTTTTTATTCTTTGAGAATTTTACATATACATACAGTGTATTTTGATTGTATTTGCCCCTAACTCCTCCCAGATCTACTCCCACTCCCCACCTCCTCCCATATATACTCACAGATACGCAGCTTTCCACTGGAGTGTAAAAACCTACAAAGACCACACCCTTAAAAAAGGACTGATTTCTCCTGCCCCAGAAACTATCAACTGTCGATAGCTCTTCAGCTAGAGATGGGGGCTTTTTTCAAATCTTGATAGTAGAAGTTGTGTTTTATGGAAAATACCTGCTGATCCCATGTTAAAGTCACTTATTTCTGATTTTAATGGCGGAATTCCACATTAATACCAGACTGTACCATTGAGGGGAGGCACTGTCTCTGCAGACACTCTCTCTTGCAGTGATACTTATTTAAGGAATCTGCCGCATGCTTTAATAACTAGGAAGTCATTCCCAGCCTGGCATTTTATTGCATTGGTCAGATTTAAAGTGGAGGTATTTTCCCAAGCCGTCCCCTCTGTGACTCACCCTCAGCGAGACAGACGAGCATGTGTGCTACAGCATGTGCTCTCGAGGCTCCTACTAAGGTAGGCGACCATGTTTGCCTGTGGCGCTTTTCTCTTGTTTTGGGAAAGAGAAGCATGGAATGTAGTGTTTATATTAAGAAATGAGTTAAGAAAATGTGAATATGTTAACAACAATAAAGAACACAGTATTCAACTATTGCAGCTCCAATGTTAACACTAGTCTGGGAAAAGAAACGAAACAACCTGCAGTTCATAGACAGACAAAGTGACTGAACTCATCTGCTCCACAGTACTGTGAGAAACAGTGAGCGCAGGGCAGGAAGAGCATGGCTGATTTTGTTTCTCTCGCTTTCAGGGAAATAGGAGATCAATGGCATTTGGCAATTCAAGAAGCAATTTTAGAAAAATGCAGTGATAATGATGGCATTGTTCATATTGCAGTAGACAAAAATTCACGTGAGGTAAAGTAGTGTCTAATGTTAAACACAGTATGATGGATTGGTTGCTATTAAACTAAGACTGTTCTCTCTCTTTTCTGTTTATGGTACAGGGTTGTGTATATGTTAAGTGTCTGTCTCCGGAATATGCTGGGAAGGCTTTTAAAGCATTGCATGGCTCTTGGTTTGATGGTAAGAGATTTGAGTATTACAAAGATTTGGATTAGTTAAAGTTTAGATTATGCTTGATTTCAAAGAGAGTAACTTTAGGTTAACATTTTTTGAATAATAATTTTAGATGATTTTGTTTTGTGTTCATTCTTTACCACAATTAATTTTCTACAAATAATAAATGTCATTTTACAGGTCTAAAATACTATTTTTATCTTGCAACAGGGAAATTGGTTACAGTCAAATACTTGCGTCTAGATAGGTACCACCACCGCTTTCCCCAGGCTCTTACGTGCAACACTCCCTTGAAGCCATCAAATAAACACATGAACTCTATGTCTCATCTGCGCCTTCGGACTGGCCTAGCCAATTCACAAGGAAGTTCCTGAAAAGATTTCTTCACTCCTAGGACTGTTATTTAAATAGGAAAATTCCCGTTTGGCTTCCGTCTTCCTTTTAAAATGCTTTTTGTATGTAATATTTTTATTGCTGAAGACAGCTGTTAGAAAGTTCCAGAAATCTTAAGATTCCAAAGGGATTTAGTGGTGAGGCAGCAATGCTGAGCAGGTAGGAGTTGTTAGACTCAGCATTTGGAGCTCAGTTAAGCCAGTGCATTTAAAGTGTGCATGAGGAACACTCATTTTATATTAAGCGTTTCAGAGATGGTGGTTATATTTTTGCACCAAAAAGTGTTTAGATAACCACACAAAAGCATGGCAAAGCAGCTTTTTGTATTTCCATAATTTGTGGATTAATGTGAATTTTTGTATACAGTCAGCTGCATAGTTCCTTACAGGCTACTGTGGTAAAACTGTTCATTTCCCACTTTAACCTTAGGTTTCTATTGCTTGTAAAAGGTTCATTTACTACAGCTGGAATATGGGGAAATTTATTTGGTTTTAATGGTTACATACATGTTTAAGTGGATGCATATGTACTTAAATTGGCTTTTGTATATATGTATAAACGCTGATGGTAGTGAAAGTCTTGTTTTGTGAGAATGTCTGCATTAGCAGTAAAATAAGCTTTCTATTTTATTCATAATCTAATGTATATATAATGTATGTGCATAGCTGTGTGTTTATGTACATATGTAACTGTACATATGTACATATCCACACAGATATATACATATGGCTGTACTGTCACAGATGATCAAGCAGCCAAGTACCTGGAAGTATTAGATACATGTTTAAAATACCTTTTATAGATTTTATATAAAAATACCTGAGTATGATTTTGTGTGAAAGTTCTGGCACCAGTTGTAATGAGTTCAAATTTATATGAGCAATAAAGAAGCAATTGGCAGATACTGGAAAAATATTTTGTGAAAAGCTGTATTTATTATAAGTACTGGGGCTGTGACAGTACTACTATTGGGATTGTGTCATATTCCCAGTCTGTTATAGCTTAAAGAAATGTTAGCTCCTGTTCTATGTCCAGTGTAAAGCAGGGCGCTTAGTTTCAGCCAAGTGTATTGGATAAGTATCCTTGGAATGTTGGGCCATGAAAGTCTGCAGTGTAGAAAATGCACGAATGACCATTGGTGTGTGCCTCAGTGTGTGCTTCAGTAAAGCTACTTTATTCCTGTTTATGATTTCAGGTCAAAATAGTTACTGATCAAGGTTTATTTGTAACCTAAAAATTGGCTTTTTGAAGAAGTACCTGCTGGGTATATCATTGTCGGTCCAAATGAATATATGAAACAGCTGGAATTACACGAGTCTTAGTTTCTGTGTTAAGTTTTTGTTTAGTTTTCTTTTTGTTGTCTATGTATTAGGTTTGCAGCATGAACTTGCACAGATAATGCACGTTTCTGGTAAAGTAAACATGATGCACACTATTCTGTAACAGAAAACCCTTTGTGCCTTACCTGTGTGCTTTTGTGGGCACCATGTTTATGAAGAATAAATGATTTGTTATCAGAAGAAAATAACTTTTAAATTCTCAATCTATGTCTCAGATGCTAACTGTTAAAATATAAATATATAATATATAAAGTAACCAATCTTTCTGTATTTTATGTGCATCATAGTGATTTATTGGAGCTTAGTGACCCCATCTTGTAACCTGTTGCAAGAATGAATGTAAAAAATAGTTGTGGCATTTAAACAGGTCACCTTTTGATGCAGGTGCATCTTTTTCTTGCTTCTAAGATATATTTCATGTAAACACTGTACATTTATTATTGTAATATATACTATTATGCAGCCCATTTTACCTGGAACTCTTAAGCCGACCAAGAGTCCTCCCTATAAAACAGATGGGAATGTGTATAATAATTAGGTATTTGAAAAGTTCTGGTTTGATGTAATCTGTTTCTTGTTCTGTTTAAAAAGAAGGAAAACATTCTAATTAAAAATTTATTAGGTTTTTTAAAAAGTGTGTCTTTGTTTTAAAGAAAGTTGTAAAGTGTCTTGTGTCTATTTCTTTTTACCAGTGATAGTAGATTGTCTTTATTTGAAATCTCTTTTATCTAAGGATTTATGGACCGTTGTGTGTTTAAGGATGAGGACCATAAAATTAATATTTTGATATTTTTAGTTATTTTGAGATGGAGGTCTCTCACTCTGTAGCGTAGGCTGGCCTGCAACTGACGTGTGCAGTCCTGCTTTATCTACAGCTTTCCAAGAGCTGAGATTACAAGGGTGAGCCAGCATGCCCAGTTGACAAGTTAATTTAGCCATCCATTTTCAGCGTCTTTAAACAATGTATTAGCATACATTAGCTGTACATAACAAAGGGCTTCATGATGGCATTTTATACATGTATATAATGTGTGTTCACCCCATCACTCTCATTGCCCTCTTGCTATTCTCTCGAATCTCATCTTCAACTTTGCTTTTCTTTATTGAAAATGTCTCCATTTAACTTTCAAAGGTTTGGGTCAAATGGTGACAAGAATTTAAATTAACTGAGTCATTAAGTATTGTAGTTCAGTTAGATAGTTTTTTTCAAAGAAGGAATTCTCAACAAAGGGGGAAAAAATACATTCTCACTGAAAGCCTTAACCCATTATAAAACAGTCACAGCCATTTTTATTTTTATTTATTTATTTTAGCTGCTAGACCATTAGTTTAGATTTTTTCATTGATGTTTTAATCAAGTAAAAGGAAGATTTGGCTCATTAGTCACATGGTTGTCAGAAAAGCCTGTGTCTGCTTTTGCACGCCTGTCTCTAGGCAAAGCCATTTTTGTTAGATAGCATTGCCCTTTGTCCTTGTCAGCTCTTCTGTACTAACTGGAATATCCCTGCCATGTTTTCTGGCTGTCCTTGTGACTTGAGTAGTTTCCTGTCATTTGATGGACTTCCTGAGATCTTAACATTTTTTGAGAGGCTTGGAAGTCCATTTTATAGGGTGTCTTCATTGCATTTGTATTGTTGGATGACAGTTTGCAAGACACTGGGAAGCACATTGTAACAGTGGTCAGCAATAGATGGTAGGTCCTATGAAGCAGAGAGTGTCCAGTGAGAGGCGGTTTTGTATTTAACATAATAGCCAAGCAGTGACCAAGTAACTGTGGTAATATAGGTAATCATTTGATTCTTAGGGACATTCTGGTATATAAGAATTCAATATATGGTGGTGTCTTATAAAACTATGGATTTTTTTTGTGGGTTTTTTTTTTTTTTTTGAGTTTTTAACTTTCAAAAAACAAAAACAAGGCCTTGATGTTAGAGCTGTGTATTATTAATGTCAGGGCCTGTGTCTTCTGAAACTGTCTCTTTAGGACTGGCTCAGACCCTTCAGTTTGTTGTGGCGTAGATGATTTTAATAACCCCCCACCTCCATGGTTGTCAGCAGCAGTGGGTGGGAGCACCACACTGCTGCCTGCCGCAGCCTACCAAGTTCTCGGACTTCCATTCAGCGAAGCCTACTTCCTTGAGTATGTGGCAGAGAAGAATTGCAGAGTATGTATCAGTAGGAAGAATTGCAGTGTATTAAGAGTTTTTTTTTTTAACATTTAAGCCTAGGCATTAGTAGGTTCGGAGGGCGGGGCGGCGGGAAGGGGGATACACCTTAAGAGAATCTCATGATGTGTCTTAGCAGTAGCGCACATATAATTTTTAAAAATGTGTGTATATATATATATATATCAGTGTGCGTGTATGCCAGATGTGGGCAGATTTTGGAGATGGCTAGTATAGGGCATTGGATCCCTGGAGCTGCAGCTGCAGATGGTTGTGAGCTGCCTATTAGGAATTGGGAACCAAACTTGGGTCGTCTGGTAGAGCAGCAAGTGCTCTTAACCACCGATCCATCTCCAGCATCCAGGGAATTTTAAGAAATGATCAGATGATAGGAAGATTGTGGAAATGTTTTGAAGAGTATTTAGTTTTAAAATGAAAAAAAAAAAAACCTCATGTCATATGTAGTACTTAAGTTGTAGTCACATTGTCTCAAAAACATGTGATGTAGGGCACTGTCGGTTGGAAGTGGCTCCGTTACAGTATGATTTTCAAGGTGTGGAATCTCACAGGAGGCCCTGACAGCACTAGGGTGAGCTCAGTGTCTGTCAGTGAGAGCTGTGTCTCTCTCTGGGAGCTGATAGATAGAAAAAGCCGGTCCTTATCCAGGTAACGGTTCCAGTTCCCGCTCCCTGCCTTCTCCAGAAGCCGTCAGGCAGAGGGAGTTTGCGTCACACGATGAAGTTGCTTGTCCCATTAGGAAGAGTACCGCATCAGTAACCCCGACAGAAATTGCCCTTCACATAGGCAGCAACAATTTATTTTTGTTCCTGACAACACTGTTGATTTCAATATATAATTCTTTATCGTAGTTGTTAAAAGGTGAGAAACTGTCAAGAATGACTGGCACAGTCGAGTACCATTGGGCAGGAAATGTTTCAGAATTAGCTACAGAGAGCATTCTGTTGACTTCTATGTTTATTTACGAAACTTCGCGTGCCTGTGATGTGTCCTCCCCTTTGCTCCAATTGGTCCCCTCTGCTATTTTATTTTGAGTCACTCCCAGTCTTTGGTAATGAAGCGCAGGCATTTGGAGTTTAGTCATCCCAGCACATTGGGAAAGGGCCGTGTTTATTTTGGCACGAGTTGTTAGTGTTAGCAGGTATATGAAAAGTCTTCCAGTATTCCCCAGATCCCTGTTTGGAAAGTGGGGGAGACACTAGGGGGGTGTGGTCTCTGGAGTTAGAAGAGTGTTTCCATTTCAGCATTGACATTTACTCATCTGTGACTTGAGGCAAGTTAAACAGTGTGGCAGTTGTTTGTACTGTTGAAAAGACAGTAAGATACTTTTTAAAGTTACCCACTGCAGAGTACTCCTCTTATTATCTCTAAGTTGAGGCCATTTGATAATAAGGACTACTTAATTTTTTTTTCATTGTGATGCTCCTTCATATTGTTCACACATGAGAGAAACCTGTAGATACATCAGCTTTTCAGCGCTTCGCTTTAACATGAAATCTCAGTTGCAGAAAAGAGGAAAGGACTAACTCCCCACCTCAGAAGAAGTGGGGTAGCTGCAAGGCAGGCTCCCTGAGTAGAAACACAGGTGCCTTAGGCAAACCACGCTGGTCAGGGAGTGAGTCCAGAAATGTGCAGCACACAAGTCCGTTAGCCCAGGAGCACAGGGTCGTTTGCATTGATACACTAGTCATCAGATTTGACAGAGTAATGATACAGCAGGTCCTGGTGTCACACCTGGTGACCTTCACCATATACACATTCTCTCCCCAAAAGGGAAAGCACACTAGAATCCGAGGTATGGGATCTCCTGGAAGATACAGACCTTACTGTGGATCTCCGTTTTAGCCCTATCGGGCTAACTGTTGGACTTAGTAAGATTTTGAATGCTCTGAAATTTTCAAAAGAGGTTTTCATCACTGTTTTAAGTTTTCTATTGCCGTCATAAGACAGCAATGACCAAAAGCAACTAGGAGAGAAAAGGGTTTGTTTCCTCCTTCGCCCTACAGTTTGTAGTCCATCATGAAGGAAAGTCAGGGCAGGAACTTGAAATGAAGACAGTGGAGGATGTGGATGCCTGGCTTGCTCCTAGGACCACCTACCGTGGTGCCGCTCACAGTAAATCAGACCCTCTCACGTCAATCATTAATCAAGAAAATGACTCTACTGGCTCTCCTAGAGTCAGTCTGATGGAGGCACGTTCTCAGTTGAGGTTCCTCTTTATAATAAGATACCTTTTAATGTGTATCAAAAAGACAAAAACCAAACCACACACACACACCAACCAACCAACCAACTGGACAGTCACTTTTTTTCTTTAGAAATGTATGCATTCTTTCTTTAAAGGGTCTTTAAATTAAAAAAAAAAAAAAAATTTATGCCTGTGTCTCCGACACTCCCTAGGTACCTCCCCTGCCCCTCCCCTGTGTGTGGGCGCTCCTGGAGACCAGAAGAGGACCCAGAATTCCTGGAATTGAAGCTACATGTGGTCGTAAGCTGCCCCATGTGGATTCTGGGAACTAAACTTGATTTCTCTGGAAGAGCATCAAGTGCTCTTAACTGCTGATCCACTGTGAATATATTCTCTCTATCTCTCTCGACAGGGTTTCTCTGTGTAATCTTGGTTGTCCTGGACTCACTTTGTAGACCAGGCTGGCCTCGAACTCACGGTGATCCGCCTGCCTCTTTGTTTGCCTTTGAAACACTATACTTTTGCTACAATTTATCCATTTTAATGTTTTCTCCAAAATATCTAAAACTTCTTGTGGTAAGTTCCTTTGCTTCAAAAAGGTAAAGTAATCGAAATTTACATTTCTGTCCTCAGTATTAATAACATTGTGACCCGATACCAAGTACGGCCGTCTTCAACCCTGGTAGAACTGGGGCAGTGGCAGGATTTAGATAGATTTTGGCCCAACTAGAGTGGACCAGTTGTGCTCGCTGGTGGAAAACATTACGTCCTGATGTGTACATTTAGTCCTGTGCTGTTGAACTATTCCACATGATGTGTACCTTGTAACACCGTGCCTCAGGTGTGTGGTGTACATTCCCAGAAGATAACTCAAAGCAGCGGCCGTGAGTGAGACGCGAGCTGTGAGTAGGCAAGACCTGCTGTTTCTAGAAGCATCACGGGAGCTGTGGAATCCGAGACTCGGCCTTAAAAAAAACTTAATAGGCTGCTCGTTCTCTTGTTTACTCATTATTATGAGATTTACATTGCTTCACACTTCAATTTGCCATGTTTCAATATCACATTAACATAAACAATTGCCTTGCCTTGTAACCTAAATATGTAAAAATTGATTTTTTTTTTCTGCTATTCTTTAGTTACATGGAATAGTCAAAACACCTTGGTTTTCTCTAAAGTTAGTTCAATACATTTAAAGCACTAGTTATAAGGTCAAACCTCCTTATTTGTGGGAGAAATACTGCACGTGTAATTACCGTGTATTTTTATTATGCTCAGAAAAACATAGGTTCTGTAGTGCTTTTATAAGTTGTATATTTGTGTGTATCTGTGTGTGTGTTTATGCTACCTGGGTGTTCATGCAGACCAAAAGGGCATCATTTCCACGGTTCCCAGCTTTATATGGAGAGCCAGCCTCCTGCAGGCCCCTGCTTGTGCCCTGCCCTTCCTCCCTGCATGTTCAAGTAGCTGCATCAAATGGATTCCCCTTTGTTTCAGTGGCTCCTCCTCCTCCTCCTCCTCTGAAAGGCCTCATAGCCTGCACCTTTCTTTTTTTCTGCATATGCCATACACTATCCAGTCCAAGCCAGAGACTGGGCCAGTGCAGACTTTGGGGGTTGGGAAGGGAGACCCTCCTCTTAGTGTCTCATACTATTGTTGTATGCCTTCCTGGGTGTAAGTGGGGTGATGGAGACGCCTGGGTCTTCAGTTCCATATCTCCTGGTCAGTGTCTCCAGTGGAAATGGGGTCAGCTGTCGCCTTGCTCACTAACCCATACATTACGTGAGCGCATGCTCACATATTCTCATAGGATGTAAAGTTTAGTATCAAAAGTGATTGTCAGTAGAACCAATCTGTAATCCCAGGACTGGGAAGCTGAGGCATGGCTGCTCATATGATTCCAGACCAGTCTGGCCAAATAAGACCCTGTCTCAGCCAGGCGGTGAGGCATAGGTCTTTAATCCCACACTCAGTCAGAGGAAGGTGGGTCTCTGTGAGTTCGAGGCTGCCCTGGTCTACAGAGTGACTTCCAGGACAGACAGCCAAAGCTACATAGAGAAACTGTCTACAAACAAACAAGACCCTGTCTTTAATTTAAAAAAATTCAGCCATAATATTACTGAATCACGTACTTGCCTGGAAAGTAGATGGTTCCTTTAAGAAAAAGGAATGTACCTGATAGAAATGTGGAGTGCACTTACTATCTCAGTGACTTCAGATTTAGTGAGTAAAAAACCAAGAATACCAGATAAATCATGGGTGTTTGTTTATGCTCCATACAATAGTGCAGATATATTCATGCTAAAATTGATTTGCTGTATCTGAGATTCAAATGTACTTGCATATTCTACATTAAATCTGCTAACTATATTTCTATGTATCTTCTATTGTCCAACTTTAGTCTCACTGATACATTTTTGCCTCTGGTTTCGCCAAAACCTGCCTGGGCAGTCTTCCCAACACTCTTTGCCCCATTGCCTGCAGCACATTCCTGCTTCTTACAAGCTATTTTCTTTACATTTCTCCTCCACAAAAAGTATTTATTATCCTCCCCCCAAAACCCTCACTCTACAAAGCACTTTTCTTGGTATGTGTATGTATAGGTCAGAAGTCAATGTCAGTTGTCAATCATGATCAGTGTTCACCTTTTGAGATAAGGCCTCAAGATCTTAGAACTTGATTCACCCAGATTCCTTGGCCAACAAACTTGAGACTTACTGTCTGTCCGCCACCCCTCCCCCAGCATCAGGATTACAAATGCATGCCTCTGCACCCGGCTCTTATGTGGGTGCCCAGGATCAGAACTCACATCTTCAGGCTTGCACAAGAGGCACTGTACTGAGTGAGCCAGGTCTCCAGCCAAGAAAGTGATGTTTGATCATTGGTCCTTGTATCTTATTGTTATCTACCTACACATGAATATGTAATTTGTGTCAGACTTTTTTTTTTTTTTTAATAATTCCTTATACATGGTAAGCACTCCAGTCAATCGGGAATAATGGCGTACACTTTCTGTATCCGACTCTTAGGGAAGATTTCTTCAAGATCGGTAAGCAGCGTTGGCTTTAGTCAAAGAAAGGTCAAAGTCAGGAAAACACAACCAGCCTCAGCCATGAGTCTCCTGTTATCAGTGGTCTCTTTTCTTTCTTTTTTTTAAAGACTTATTTATTTCTTACTGTGTATACAGTGCTCTATCTGCATGTACACTGCAGGCTAGAAGAGGGCATTAAATCACATTATAGATGGTTGTGAGCCACCATGTGGTTGCTGGGAATTGAACTCAGGACCTCTGGAAGAGCAGTCAGTGCCCTTAACCTCTGAGCCACCTCTCCAGGCCCTTGTCAGTGGTTGCAAAGCCCCCTCATTTAGCTTCACTCCTGGCCTCTCGCAAAATAGATAAGACAGGTATTAATTTACTTTAAGATAGAAACTAAACCCCAGAGAAATGAAACATTTCAGTCATACACGGCTTTGTCACGTATGTCACGTGCCATGGAGCTTGAATAGAAAGACGCTGCTGCTTATGAGGTTACTGCTCAGTTCAGTGCAGGCTGCCTTCAAGAGATAGCGGACATTTGTGGAATTGACTTTTATTGAGATTATTAGCAGGAACATGGGTGATCCCAAGGCAGCCGCACCACAGAAAAAAAGCAGGCTCAGGAATAAGTGGGTGAAGACTCGGGACGAGTGCATCTGTGGTGGGTGTTCTCGCTTCACCTGCAGGCAGCTCTGCTGGAGTCCCCTTGTCCCCAGCAACAGCTGCCTGTCCATATGTAGCTAGAGCGATGCTTCAGTGATTAAGAGAGATGACTGTTCTTGCAGAGGACCAGAGTTCGATTCCCAGTTCCCATGTCAGGAGGTTTGCAATTGTCTCCAACTCTTGCCCTAAGGGTCTGGTGCTTGTTTCAGATCACCACAGGCACCTGCATTCAAGTGTAAGCACACGCACACACACACACGCACACACACGCACACACACACGGACACACGGACACTTATATTAAATCTTAAAAAAAAAAAAATAACTTAAGTACCGCTATGGTATTACATCAGAGGTCCCAGCACTTGGGAGGCAGAGGCAGGAGGATCAGGAGTTTGAAGCCATCCGCTATTGCGTAGCACATTTGAGGCCAGCTTAGGCTGTATGAGACTCTGTCTCCAAAGATTCCTTCCAAGATGGGATATTTCAATTTGGAGGAGACAGAGCAGAGCAACCTTCCACCCCTGACTGTGGCTCTTACATTCCCCATGCCCTGTCTTCAGTGACAAGCCCGAGTGCTGCTGGGCTGTGACAGAGATCTAGTCCCTTACGGCTGAACACCGAGCTGTTGTCCTCTAACAAGTCACTTACAGGGAATGCCATTAGTTATGTCCCAACAGTAATCACTGTCCACTAAAAAAACAGGACAGTTTCCCTCTGTGACCTCGGCTGACAGCTGCAGCTATTCGTGGCCATAAAACCCAAATGTTCATAAACACAAAAGGGAATTTGCTAAGCATATCATCTGTTTAACATAACAATAGCAATCGCTTTCCCCACTGGGGTCTATTACCTCCCAGCCTCGAGTAGCTGCCCTGGCTTTCAGTACTAGACATGAGCTCCCTCTCCTCGAGTGTGCCTTCAGTGAGAAAGCAGTTGGTTGTACTTTTAACACTTAGGCCACTGTTGCACCAGCAGGCACATCTTGTCTAGTATGTTGGTAGTGGTGGTGGCTTGAGCGAGATGTCCCCCAGGAGTTCCTGGCACTTGATTACTTGGTCCCCAACTGGGAAGTGCATCCCTGGGAAATAGGCTTTGAGATTTCACAAGACTCATGCTACCTTCCAGTTACTTCTCTCTGTTTTCCTACTTGCAGTTTGTAATGTGAGCTCCCAGCTCCTGTTTCCCTCCACCTGCTGTCTCTGCTCAACCATCACTGACTCGAACCTTCTAGAACTGTAAGTCCAAAAATAAACTCTCTGTTCTATAATTTGCTTTGGTCATGGTATTTTGTCACAGCAACAGAAAAGCAACGAATACAGTCGTGTAGTATGTAGCAGGACCATCAGGGACACTCCTTTCCCATCAGCCTGCCTAGCTACCACCTTCTAGCACTACAAAAGCCAGCATTCAGGGATGGAGTTTCCATGTCATCCGCAGCCTGATAGCTTTATATCCCGCTGCTGAAGCATATATCTTCAGCCATGGGGACTTACCGCCTTCTTCTGGTACATAGTGATAACTTTTATTATGTGACAGACCTCAAGCTCCTCTCTTGTAGGAAAGTGACTTGTCCCTGGTATTAGGATTTTTCATGCAACAATATTAAATAATGAAACTTTTTTAAACAGAGGGTTGGCACAATCTCCAAAGGCCTACCACCATACCCTTCAAACAAGTGCCAGTTGGTCTTGGAGCTCAGACTCTGAGGAGATGAAAAGAAGTAGCTATTATCATTTGTTTCTGCAAAAGAGCAGTGCTGGGCACAGTAGCATGGATGTGCGGCACGATGCCACCTAGTCTAACATAATCTACAGCCATTCTCCATGAGCCACCTGTTCCCTCATCGTGGGGCACTATTGTAGGGCTGTCACTCATGTCCCCACCGTCAATGGGTTCGGTGGGGCCCACGCTGCACTGCTTGGCCTGGCTAGGGGTCTGGGCGGAAGGTCACACTTTTGCCTGCCACTGCAGCTGACTCTTAGGCCATCTAGACTCAAGGCTGGTACTGTCTCCATCAGCCACATCTGGACTGAAAGGGCCCTGGGCTGGGTGAACCATCTCCACACATGGCAGGATATTCTTCTATAGGGGAGAAATGTACGCAGCATACTCAGCATATGTGATACTACCCATCTGTTGGCTCTGTTTCTTAACAATTAAACTTTATTATACAACTCAACTATCTTACACAAGAGGGAAAAAGGTTAAAGGGAAACAAAAGTGAACTTTCCAGTATCCGTTCTACGGGATGAGTCCCTAGGTGTCTCTGGCCTGCATGCTGATCCGGCCTGTTCTCTGATCCTTTTCCCGATCCACCTGCGCTCGAGCTCGGTCCAAACCTGCTGTCTCCTCTCAGTTTTGCTGCCTGTCTGTCTCTCATGTGCAAGGGCCGGTCTCCTCCTCCCATCGAGGGTCAATTAGAAACACAATAATCCAGGTGGAGCCCCCCATCTGCTTCCCGAATCCCAGGCCCAGGATGGTTCCACCAAGTCTATCTCAAGGTTAATCTCAGGGAGTATCCTTGGTGTGTCCAAGGACAAAGCCCACCAAGACTGCTTTCACCTGTGACAAAGCTTACAGTCCTTCCCACACCCATCCTTAGGACAAGTTTTCACCTCTACTGCTCTTACATGTCTAGTGAACTGTTGCTCAGACCCTAAAGCCAGCCAGAACCTCCCTAGCAGAGCACAGCTTTCTATCACCTATCCCCCAGAAGCAGCTCGTCACAGGTTCTTGTGAGGTGGCCCATGACCTCCTCATCTTCCTCTCAGCAGTTGCATGCCTTGACTTTGAGGCCTTTAACATTTCTTCTCCAACACTTAGCAACCGTCCCTGCCTTATCTGTCATAGTTAACATACTAAATATGTTGCAGATTTATCTTGTTTATGGTATATTTTGTATATTAGCAAGCAGTCAGCAAATATTTAAGCAGATGACTGCAAGAATACATTTCTTTTGTTGGAGTTTTTTTTTTAATCACACCATATGTTTTGATGACAAGCAGTTTTCATAAAATAGCTTGAATATTCAAATATGAGTGTAGGTTTCTGATTACTTTAAAGAAGTTAAAACATTTCAAAAAATCACTGTAATTTTGAATATATTATAAAAAACAAAAACATTAAAATGTGTTGGAAAATTGTTGAACATGAACAGACTTCCTTAAAGGTGATTTTTAAATGCAAATGTAGGATCATGGACTGAAAAAAAACCAAAAACAAAAACCATGAGGCACGTAAGACAGGAAATCCAATCAGATAAGGCTTAAAGATGAAGTGTTTTTTGGTAACAAAGACAGGTTGGTAGAAAACTATGAAAGTTATTGAAATTAATGTTGTATTGATATTTTGTAATGGTTTGAATGAAAATGTCCCAGAAGCTCATAGGGAGTGCCATTATTTGAAAAGACTGGGACATGTGACGTTGGAGTATGTGTGGCCTTGTTAGAGGAAGTGTGTCACTGGGTTTGAGGCTTTTGGAGCTCAAGTCAGGCCCAGTGACTCACTCTCTCTTCTCTACTGCCTGCCCTGAGCTCCTTCCCCAGTGCCATGTCTGCCTGCATGCCGCCATGCTTCCAGCCATGACGATAATAGGCTAAACCTCCGAACCTATGAGCCAGCCCAATTAAATGTTTTCATTTTATAAGAGTTGCCATGGCCATGATGTCTCTTCACAACAGTAACACACAGGCTAGGACACATGTACCTGGGTTAACATGGGACTAATAGTTACGTGTCATGTGTGGGACAAACTTTTGTGTTCCATTATATAGATAAAATATTTGGAGATGGTGTTGTTTGTCCAGTGTCCCATGTGGTAGAAGCCATACTTGAATCTCAATCTGGTTGTGACAAAGTCCTCGCCACTGTCTCTGAGAGCAGCTGCATCTGACATGGAAATCGGCTCACACTGAGGCTGATTTGATAAGCAGCAGTGGCCAGAGTTGGTTTGCAGTGGAGGAGGAACCTTGAAAAGAGCATACACCCTTGGTCATTATAACACAGTGGAGATGCCCCTAATGCAAGGAGCACGCAGGTGCAGCCCAAGTGGGAGGAGGGCAAAGCCTCCCATCAGTATTTGCCAGTACCATCTAGAAAGTTGGTCCGCGCTCTCTTATATTCATTGGTGGGTAGCCGCTCTCGTATATCACTTTCCACTACAGATTCTTGCCAAAACAAAGCAGATTTACTCATTTAGAGAGGATCACTTATGTCTTCATAATACTGAAACTCTTGCTAAATATTTATTCTCTCTGGAACACACCCAAAGCCAAAGCTGGAAGAATCTGGGGATACGTCAATCACTTTAGATCTTTCTAGAATTTAATGAACAAAATGGGAGGGCTTAACCATATAAAGGTTGCAACGCCATTCAAGATACAGGCAAACCATTTTATCTAGAAAAGAAGGAAAATGCTCCTGTTAATCCAGACTTCTCTCTCTGGTTGTGAATCCCCTGGAGTTTTTTAGCAGGCTGTCCCTATTCAGAGTGTGTGCTGGTTAGGAACCAGAAGCCGTGGCAGTGACATTCTTTTTAAGGATTTGAAACAAACAAACGAAAAAATGTGTGATTTGAAACAAACAAACAAAAAAATGTGTCTGCCATAGAACGTTCAGTGTTGACCTGCGTGGGTTGCGCTGAGCACACTTCTCAGCCTGTTCCCACTGCGCTGCGGCTGCGGTGAGAGAGGAGGCTCATGTCTTCCATCGGTACAAACCCATGCTTTCCCGAGTAGTGACTTGAAGCGCATTCTCCCTGAGATAGGAGCACAGAATCCGAGAAGCTTGGAAAACCTTCCCCCGGAGTGTTACGTTTTCTTTAAAAGTTTTTCTTTTCCTCTCCCACCCATCAGTAACTGGTCTAAAACAGTAGTATTTGGTAAAAGGTCACTGTGTTTAAGTACTGACTTGGGCTTCTCGCTCTGAACAGTAGGAAGTCCTAATGCGCCTGTCCGTCCGCCCCTCGCCCCTCACAGCACAGCTGGCTTCCACGTGAGCTTTGGGGGTGGGGGTGTTTCAAGGCTCTGTGCATCAGCTGGTGAGGTTTTATTAGGGAGGTGAGAATAGCATATTAGATGGATTGGATGGCTGACAGGCTCACACCCTCTTCTCCAAAGTGAAAATGAATTGTCGCCAGCATAACCCCATGAAAAGATAGCACACGTTCGCTATCTTTTTTTTTTTTTTTTTCTTGTGGGTTTTGTTGCTGCTTTGTTTGTTTATTTGGTCTGTTGGTTGTGGTTCATTTCCATCGTTTTTTCGTTTTTCTATTTTTCTTATTGTTTTGGAAAAGGGCTCTTGCTGTCTAGCCCAGGCTGGCCTTGAACTTGGTGCAGTGCTTCTGCTTTAATCTCCAGTTTATAATCCTGCTAGGATTATAACTGCTCCAGCCCATGATAGGCCACTTCCCTGTTTATTTCTTCAGGCCAGCCAGCATTGTTGTGTAACGTGTGGCCATTTCAGGGTAGCCACAGCGGAACAACTAAAGGGAGGGTGCCTGGTTCTGGTTGTGTCTTGTAGGCTACTCAGTGCCTTGCAATATAGACTCTTGCAAGAATGGTGAAAGAGACAGCTTCTTCCCTGCTGGGCATTTGATTATGAGACACATAGTGAGAGTCAGGAAGGCAGGTAGAAAGACAAGGAGCTACAGTCTTGAAAATTAAATTATTCCTGTGTTCTGAAGAACATGAGGCGTTAGAATTGTAGCATGCTATAGCCAGACATACCTGGCTCTGCTGCGGGTCTGTCTTTTCCAAACTCTGACCTCAAACACATCGGGTTAGTAGAGCAGTTACAGCACATGAGTTGGCTAATGCAACTCACCAGGCAGGCTCCCTACACTCCTGGTCTGATGTGAGTGTTTGCTAATGTGCCTGCCAGTGAGGCAGGGGGAAAGTGGGATAGGAAGCTGGGGCTAGGGGGATGAGAGGAGGTGGGAGAGTTGAGGGGGTAAGGATTACTTCCACCTGGTCTTTTTCTTAAAATACTAAGTAAGGTTGTTGTTACCAAGTCTGTTATGAATAGGCATTTATAAAAACACCGTGGAGATAGACGATTAAAATATCAGTGGTTAAGTTATGGGTCTCCTGGGACAGTGGTCAGAGGGTAACACCTTTCCTCTTCCTGGAGCCATCAAAGGTATGGGACCACACCTGTGAGGCCCAGGAAGGCTCATCTGAGGAGCCCGTTAAGCCTCTGGTCGAATTTCTAAGTGAGTCTTTACCTCCTGTACCTGAGGTAACCTGAGTGCCTCTCAGACACTTAAAACCATAAGAACCCTTGTGTGTGTGTGTGTGTGTGTGTGTGTATGTAGAAAATAGACCATATTAACATGGTGAAAAGGTGTATACACACTGAGGATTGGGGCTTGAATTCCACCACCACCTCTCCCCCTGAGTCTTCCTAAGTGCAAGACAGACGGAAATACTAAGTTTACAGGTTATTTGTCAGGATTCAAATGAGGCATCAGGTGTAAAACATCCAGCTTAATGTTGGCCATTAACTTGAGTTTTGGTTTTTTTTTTTTTTTTTTTTTTTTTTTTTTTTTCCTCTTCCCCTCTTAACTTACTTGAGGCACTTAAAGTAACTGTTGACAGGTGAAGGCTGCAAACTGATCATTAACTCCCCACTTATATTAACACAACTCACTTTGTAATGGCATCGCATTTCTGAAAGCTTTGTCTCTTTACCATCACTGCACAGGAATAGTTTAAGCTTGGACACAATTGCTGCAATCCTTTGAAACATGCTTTTTTCCTTTACTCAGAGAGCTCCTATCTTCAGTTTATAAATGGCCACACTCATTTTATTTTAAACGTTTAGATCATGGGGAAAGGACTGTGCTACTAGGTGTTGCTGGGGATATGGGAGAAAAACAGCTGCTTATGTAATGGAAGCTTCAGCAGTGAGAGGAGGGAGAGAAGGAAGGAGGGAGGGAGGGAGGGAAGGAGAAGTGCGGATGGGGGCAGGATAGAGAGAGAGAATAGAAAGGAGATACTCTGTTTTCCCATTCCATTCCAGCTGTCCGTGGTCCAGGTACAAAGCTGGGTAGTAATATTCGTGAGCTTTTAAAGCTCTTCTTCCCTCTGACATAGTCACTCTCAGTTTCCTTGGGCCATTTGTCCTCAGCTCTGCTGTCATTGCTAATACATGAAGTGATGTCTGCCCATTCGTCTGCTGTAATTCATGGGTCATAATACTTTTTTAATGCCAGATGTTTCAGGGGCAGCCACTTGCAAGTGCACTAGTTTCTGGCTCGTGGGCCTTCTTACTTTGCCAGAACTGAATTTGTTTGGAAGTGAGGTTTACTAACTTTCAAATAAAGCATTTTGAAGCACAGTGTGATGTACAAATTACCTCCCCTTAGCTCACGTTAGAATAATCCACCGTCTAAATCTGTTTGACATTTACCCCTTAAGTGTTTTTTGAGTCGGTTAATCACTTCTGCAGCGTCTTAGTATGTTGAGAAGTAATTGTGTAACATCCTGTCTCCAGATCCTGTCAAACATTTGTTGGGTGGGGGGAATATATATTATAGTAATTAAGACATAATTACACTCATTGTCTTGAGAGATGAAGGGTCATTTGGATCTGATTAATTGTAGAATTAGTGCCAAAGAAAAGCCACGTAATGACACACTTGGCCTGCAATTAAACATCTGGGGCTGTCCAGGCGGTGGTGGCACATGCCTTTAATCCCAGCACTTGGGAGGCAGAGGCAGTCGGATCGTTGTGAGTTCGAGACCAACCTCATCTACAAAGCGAGTCCACGACAGCCAAGGCTACACAGAGAAACCCTGTCTCGTAAAACCAAAAAGTAAATAAATAAATAAAAATTGAAAAATGGCTTTAAAAAAAATCTGGGGCCGACATTTTGGTCATCAGAGGTAGCACCTATAGAATACATTTCAGTTACATGTTGGACAGTGTGAAATAAATACAAAAGTGTGAGGGGGGAGTGGGGAAGGGAGAGACTGCATGACGACGACGAGGAAAAGAGTAGAGGTGGCGAGAATGGTTTTGGTGTAAGCCAGCTTTTAGCTGGAGTGAAAACTTTTTCCATCAGCCTGCTTTGACTCCATATATGGTGCTCAAATATAGTGCTGATCTCAACACACACACACACACACACACACACACACACACACACACACACACACACTGGGGGCCCTCACCTGGTCACATACAGTGAGGGTGGTGGGGGCCCCCTCACCTGCTACCCACTGGGACACAAGCGGTGTTTCTCTGTATTATGGGTGTTCAGTAGGCATAAGGAGCAGCCATATCACACCTTAACTGGCACTTCTTAGTTTTTGGTACAGGCCAAAACTTTTAATCCCCTCACCGCCCCGACTTGTCATCTTACAGGTCCTCGGCCCTCTGGAGTCCTGACCCCCCTGAGGGGTCTCAGTTGGAGGCTGCGATGGGGCTCTGCCCGAGGTGCCCACGCGCGGAAGGGCTGTCCCCGCAGGGCTAGCGCTCCAGGCGGTGGAGGCGGCGCAGGAGGCGGGAGTTGGCGGCCGCCGCGGTCCGGGCAGCGGGCCCCGTCCGCGGCCAGCGCGCTCGCGGTCCTCCCTCGCTCGTCTCCTATGCTCATATTTGGACTCGGCTGCCCGTGCCCAGGAATTTCCCGTCATGCCTCCCGCCGCCCCGTCTGTCGCCCGGAGCCGGGAGGGAGGAGGGAGTCGGACAGCGGCGGCTGCTCTTCCTCCCCGGAGTGCGCGGCGGACCCTCCCGCGCCCTCTCGCGCTCTGCCTTGGCCTCTGCCTGGCTACGGCCGTAGCCATTGCACTGCCCGGTGAGTCCGCCAACCCCGCCTCGCCCCATCCAGCCCCCCAACCCCTCCAAGTTAGGCTAGAACCCCGTCCTGGGAGCGCCAGCGCCGCCTTGAGCGTCATCCTCCAGCCGCAGAGCCAGGGCAGGCCCCAGGGACGCGCCCCGCCGCCGAGGGACAGCGCGTAACGAGGTCAGGCGGGCGAGCCCCGCGCCCCGCCGGCCGCCGCACTGACATCATACCGGTCCCCGCCGCGAACCTGAGCCGCGGGAGCCGCTGACCCCTCGCGGGCCCCGGGGGCAGGGATGGGGGTCGGGGCTCGGCTGGCTGGCCGGGGGCGCGGCCAGCGGCACCGAGGGCGCGTTCTGCTCTGGCTTCGCAGCAGCCAGGGCGCGGGGGATAACGGGCCGGGGCGTGGGAACGTGGAAGTCGTCGCCAGGTAGGCCACTCCGAAGTGTCCCCGGGAGAGGGGCGCACCCGGGGTTGGGCTGGCGTCTCATAGGCCCAGATCCAACAGAGCCCCAGTATAGCAGGTACTAGCTCTGTTTTGTTTTCAAGTGGAAACAAGCGTTAAAACAAAACAAAACTTTTCCACTGGGCTATTTCAACGCAAACTATCTGAATAAAAAGTGCTCTTCCTGCCTTTGTAGGTTATGCGATAAGTAAGGTAATCCTGAAGTGAGGACAATAAGGATTTAAAAGAAATTTCTTTGAATCACATGGGCAGTATTAGGGAAGGTTTTCTTTCTTTGCATTGAGTGTCAAAAAAACAATTAATTGAAGTTACAAGGGGAGCATTTAAGGGAAATATTCAGCTTCAGGGGCTCTTGAATTTGGACGGAGTAAACTATTTAAGGCTTGGTTCTTTATTTTGTTTGGAGAGGCAAAACATAGTTATCGGAAACTGGGGTTACGTGGGAGGTCTTAAGTGGTCGCTGTGTTGCCACCCTTAGACTGAGCTGTCCAAATGAGGTTTGGCTAACCAGGACACACACACACACACACACACACACACACACACACACACACACACACACACACTTTAGTTGGCAGTTAATTGCACCCTGTGGAGCGTAAGAGACAAAGTAGAGTTTTAAAGGTAATTTTATGTATAAATTTTTACCCACGAAAGATTCTCAGGTTTATAGAGTTGGTTTCTGAGAACCAATGGCCAGGTAGTTAAAGGTGCAGAAAGCACAGTTTGTAAATACTGACATTAGCCGCGTTGGCAGTTTTATGCTTGCTCCTGAATCTTATTCTTCGGAAAGGATCTGCCTTTGAACAGACTCACAGCCCTGGAGCTGCTTTGTGACAGTTGTTCTTGGGAGTCAACAGAGTCTGACTAAACATTTTATCAGTGGATTTCTGACCCTGCTGGGCTGGATGATAAGGGACAGATTGTGCTGAAGGGACTAAATGAATGACTGTGTGTGTGTGTGTGTGTGTGTGTGTGTGTGTGTGTGTGTGTGTGATATGTGGACTTATTCAATGCCTGTGGTCAAGCAGCCTTTGAAGACCAAAATCAAGTGTACCATGGCCTCTTGCCAGTAGTTTGAAACATCAAGTTCATATTTGGACTGTTTAAACATAGTTCTGAAAATGTGTTCTTACCTGATATATCAGTCGAATATATGATGTTTTTTAGTAGTTCCCTATGTGGATGTCTGGAATTTTTTTTTATATGAAACTCAGTAGCTCTTTGCCATTTAGATTTTGTCACAGCGCCTAAACTGCCTGTCTGCCAAGGTTGCAGCTCACAGTGTCATTTAGATTTTGAATCAAAGCACTGTTTCCAACTTTTATACGTACTTTTTCCAATACTTCAGCTAAAATGTCCTGGCTCTTTCACTACAGTAATAAGAATGTCTAACGCCAGGCATGGTGGGACACCCTTTCATTCCAGCACACAGAGGTGGAGGCCAGCAGATTTTTGTGAGTTTGAGGTCAGCGTGCTTTAGGTAGCAAGTTCCAGGCCAGATATGGCTACGTAGTTGGACTGTCCAAAAAAAAAAAAAAAAAAAAAAGTCTAAAAACTATCCCAAATTAGGATTCATCAGTTTTTCTGATGTATTTTTCACTTAATAAGCAAACAAAGATTAAAAAAAAAAAAAGATTGATTTTTTTTATTATGTATACAGTGCTCTGCCTGCATGTAGACCTGCTCGCCAGAAGAGGGCATCAGGATCACATTATAGATGGTTGTGAGCCACCATGTGGTTGCTGGGAATTGAACTCAGGACCTCTGGAAGAGCAGACAGTGCTCTAAAATGCTGAGCCATCTCTCCAGCCCCCACAGACATAGATTTTTCAAACATCAGAAAACCATGTTAATACATAATGCTTTTGAGCTCCACCATAATCTAGCCAGAGCCCTTTGATTTGTATACACACACACACACACATGTTTTATTATATGTATTTGTTGGGGATTTGGTTGATGAATTTGGTCCCAAAGTTTTGCTACTTACTCCATCAGTGCCTTCCTTCCACCTGCAGGGCCCTGTTTTGTTTGTGCAGCCCTGCTGAGCCACCCACTTCATTCCTTGAGACACCTGCGTGTCAATCTCTGACTGGCTCCACATGTTAAACTGGTCTACAGGGAGTAGGGGCTGATGGGCGTAGCTTCAGCTCCAGGGAGCCATCTGACTCAGGCTTGTTTTGCTAGAAGGTACTGGCCAGAGCGCCTTTAAAAATTCAGTTGTGTGCCTTCTTCCCCTTAAAAGCAGAGAGTGCTGCTTCTGTGGCTGGCAAATGGCCTCCTACTCCTTGTAAACAGAAGCCTCTGAAAACTTGATTTTGGTATTTGGGTCTGGGAAGATACCATCAGAGAACACTCAGCACTTCCTGCCCTTGGAAAGCCTGGTTGGTTGCCTGGGGAACCTTCTAAGTGAAAATCCCCTAGACTGAAGCGTTACTTTATAACCCTGCCTCTTAGGAGACACAGCTCTGTCAGCCAGCCTGCTGTCTTTACAGGTAACTTGCCTTTGGACAGGAGCACGGACAGCCGTTTAATTGGCTTTTCATTGGAATTTCTTTCTTTCTTTCTTTTTTCCATTGGAATTTCTTATGGCTGTACATGGATCTCAGGACTTTACTTTGAATGGCCTTTATTTTCTCTTTCTTGGGCATAATTCATTCTCCTTCTGATACATTCACTATGGTCCTTGGTCCCTGTTAGTGTACTCTGTTGCCTAACATTCTGACTTTTTTTTTCTTTTTTCTTTTTTCTTTTTTTCTTTTTTTTTTTTTGAAGCCTTTCAGAGAATGTAGAAAAAGTAGAACAACGATGAGTCAGTTGACTTTGTGGAAGATTTTGATTGAAATAAACCTGAACTAGATTTAGTCAAAAGGAAGGGAGGAGCAGGCCTTGGGGGGAAAGAATGCGCTGGAAGACCACCAGAGCCAAGGGCAGACAGACCTTCCGCGGGCCCAGGGTTAGGAAGTATTTAACCAAAGCCTGGCCCATCCCCGGCTCTGCTCTTTGCCTTCACTTGTCTCACAGCTCTCTGGCCGCTGTTGTTTTTGTCCTTGTGTCAGTTCTTTGTTGTTTAAAGTTACAGGACTCCTGTTCGGCAGCTCTTGTTAGCATTCCGTGTCCCTTGCCTACGTGCACAAAGCTGATTAAGTGTGCTAGTCCCTCAGAGGAAGAACGTGATACACACACTTTGGGTCACATGGTTGGCCTAGATTTCCCCAGAAGTATCTTTTAGTATGGTCACGTAGAGAGTTTGAGTTGGCCTTTATTCGTGCGTGTTATGTTTTGGGGATAGTTAGTCTTTACACTGCCCACTTTCTTCTTGATGGCAGCGGGTAGAGGTGGGTGACCTCCTCTGTGGGCACTGCACCCTACATAGCTCCTTCCTCTGCAGGGTTGTTAAGGAGGGAACCTCCGGGAGTCAGCCGAGTGCCTGTCCCACTCAGGACTGTGAGAATCCGGTATGATCATCATCAACGCATCCCTGCAGGCCATCAACTGCCTATTTTCAGGAATCCACTAACTAAATTGTTGAGTTCAAGTAGCTCTTTATGTAAACTCATTAAGACTCTGTAAACGATAGAGACATTCAAACTAGAAATAATTTAGGGAGCATGAGTTCGTGAGGTTTGGCTCTCTGCCCCGACCTTTTCTTTCCGTAGTGGTTGAAGCTTTTACAGCCTCTTCTGGGATTCTATTTTGTGAAGCCTTCTGTATCTAATAGAATCTGTAACTTCCTTTAGCTTCTAGAAAAGCCGGTGCTACCCAACACCATAAGTATTCACTATGTGGGCAAGCTGGTGGGTCACTTATAAGTCTAAGATAGCTCTTGGCAATCTAGCAAGCATGGCCACAGCTGTGTCAATACAGACTTTTAGCATTCTGAAACCCTTACACCCACCGCCACCTCCTCCTGGACAAGGGGGCACAGGTGCGCTGCCTTTTCTTAGTTTTTTTTTTTTTTATTGTTGTTGTTGTTGTTTGTTTGATTGATTGATAGACTGTATAAGATTTTCCAGGAACACTCCTCTGATTTCCTGTGTGAAGATTGAATGTTTTCCTATCAACTGAAGTGGCTCGGGTAGGGACAGAACAGCCAACTCACGTGGGAGGGGGTCGTCTTTGCTCGAGCACACCTTATTCTATCAGACGGAGCTAATGCAGAAGACACACAACAGATATACAAAGGAAGAGGATAAAAACAGAGAGGTGGGAAATTTGGTTGGTCTCAAAACATTCGAGACTCTTAATGCCAGGCCCGAAGATTTGGACTGGCCGAATAAGCTATGAAAGTGGAGTTTCTTGATCCTTGAAGCATTGCAGTCAGGGTTGAACTGTGGAGCGGCTCGCAGGATGAGTGAAGTTGGCCAAGAAGCCATTGGGGGTGAGTAGGAAACAGTGTGAGAGATTTTTCAAGAAATGAAGACCAGCCAAGCTAGGTGGGAGGGGTAGGTGGGGTGGGGGACGGGGTGAGGGGTGTGGGACTGGAAGCATCACCGAGGTGCGTGGCCCTGAAATCATCACCTGGATCAAGAGAGAGAGAGACAGAGAGAGACAGAGAGAGAGAGAGAGAGAGAGAGAGAGAGAGAGAGAGAGAGAGAGAGAGAGAGAGAGAGAGAGAGAGAGCAGATCTAGAGAGAAGGGTTGAAAGGAGACTGGCTGGCTCGCGGAAGAGGAAGGGTAGAGGGAAAACATCCTAAAGACAGAAGTCAGGCACCCGGCATCCTGCCTGTGAGCATTTGCTGAAGGAAGCCTGCCTTTCTAGTTCCACATATAACACTCAGGAAGCACGGAGCGGAAGGCACTGCACGGTGGGGCATGCTACTGCCCCACCCTCCCCTCCTCAATAATTCAGACTTTGAGTTGCTGAGTTAGTCCAGGACACACGCTCTGCCTCACACCGGTCCTCAGTCCTCCTGTTACTGTCCTCAAGAACAGGTAGATGGTAGAGATAGCAACGGAGTACTCTTGGTTGTCTGCCTGGCTCTGTGTTTTAGGGGCACTTTAAATAATTTTTGATATTTTCTTAGTCTAAAATATATGATGAAACTGGCTATCACACCATTCCACATTGTACCATAGCCCCTCCACCCACACGAGCATGCACACACACACACACTCAAGCACACTCACACATGCACACACACACACACACACACTCAAGCACACTCACACATGCGCACACACACACACACACTCAAGCACACTCACACATGCGCACACACACACACACCCAAGCACACTCACACATGCGCACACACACATACTCACTCCACAAAACCCACAAAACCACCTCTCTCTCACATACACACAAAATACCCTGAATGCCTTGTTTGTGTTTTCCGTTGTCCACCTGCGTGGCTCCTGTACCCTTGAGCTAGCCACCCTGGCCACCATACTGTGGAAAAGCATTCTATCTGGCGTGTCAATTCAGAGTATCCAACT
Organism: Acomys russatus; assembly: GCF_903995435.1. Taxonomy (NCBI): domain Eukaryota; kingdom Metazoa; phylum Chordata; class Mammalia; order Rodentia; family Muridae; genus Acomys; species Acomys russatus. The sequence goes on along the minus strand of NC_067164.1, from coordinate 29,718,927 downwards.
TGGGGACAATGTCTCATTGCTGAAGGGAAGTTGAGGGCATACCTTCCACATGGGGCTTTACTTACATGGCTTGCACGGATCGATGACACCTATAGCTGACTAAGGTGAACTAGAGAGAGAACGGTGGCCTGGAAACTGTGTTCTCAGGGCCTAGCCTCCAGACTAACAGTGTACCCCGATTCTAGGCTCCCAACAACGGTGCCCTGGCCTTCACATGTGGGCAAAGTGACAGGTTTATGTTCAGAATGTAGCATTAGGAATATGGTTTCCTCCTCTGTAAATGAAAGGGGATGAGGAGAACACTGCACTTTTAGGAGCTGTTGCCTGAGAAGACGCATGGCAGCAGAGAGCGGCTGTAAAAGTTCGAAATTCGTCTTTGGATGTAAAAGCACACCCATTTGTTTGCAGAGCACACGTGTGGCAGTTATGGCATCCGAAGCTTGTGGGCCGCACTTGGTCTCTGCCTGCGTAGGTATTCTCAGGCCTGGTCCGGATCCAGCATCCCTTGGGCCGTTGTCTGAAGTTAGCTTTTTGTTGAAAATCTGAATCATCATGACAGTTTTGAACAAAAAAAGAAATTACTCAAAACTCCTTTCACAGTAGCTACCATCTCTTTTTATTTTCTAATTTTAAAAGTATTTTTTGTGGCGGGGTGGGGTGGGGTGGAGGCGGCGGGTTGTTTGTTTGTTTTCGTTTTAGCCAGGAGTTGTACTGGCTGAGGCTGGGTTAAATAGTCTCAAAGATGAGGAAGCAGAAACAGTATAACTTCAAAAACTTGCATTTTCAGGCATTATTCCTAGGTCTATAATGTGATTTTTTTTTAGGGTGAAATTTGCACAACACGTTTATAGCACTCTGTGTTGATCATAACTATCTGCCATGCTATACATGATATAATGAACTATAGAGGGATGGTAATTCAGAACATGGCTGCTCTGGCAAGAGATCACATCCAAAGATCTTCTAGGTCTGTGTGATCTGGCTGGAATACAAACATGCCTTTAATCCAGGAGACGGAGGCAAACAGATCTGAGTTCAAGGCCAGCCTGGTATAGATCAAGTTTCAGGTAAAGAAATATGGTGGCACAGACCTTTAATCCCCCCAAAAAAGTAAAGTTAGTTTGTAGAAGGAAGCACCCATGTTTGAAAGTGATGTCTAATTGGGTGGCAGAAAAGGTGACGAATCGGAGAAGATTTGACAGAATAGGATATGCCCAACTCTCATGCGAAGAGAAAGGAAAGGGAAGCTACTTAAGAGGCAGTTTTTCAGAGAGGAGACAGTTTTTACCAGGACAGTAATAGAGAGATGAGCTGCAGAGAGAGAACTCAGGTGAAGATAGAATGAGCTAGAAAATGAGAAGGAGCCACGAGATTAGAGCAGATTGCTGAGTTAGTTTGAGGCCAAGCAGAGCAATCCCAGGTTGAGAGAGAAGCCAGATGGAATAAATAAGCTGGGAGAGGAGTTTGAGCCAGAACAGCTGAGTTGAACCTGCAGCCCAGAGCTCAGTAAGAACAAGTAAGGGTGAGCTTATTAAGCGGTAAGTCTCAGAGGCTGAAAACATCCTAGGTCTAGGTTAGATTGTACAGAGGCTTGAAGCTTCCAGGACTAGGACTAGGTTAGCAGAAGGAGGCAGTAAGCCTCCCATACAACAATTGAGCCAGGAGAATAAAAGTCGCTTTTACAATGAACCCGTACAGTTTCTTGGGCTGGTTGCTTTATTTAATGAGTAAGGCAAGTACTTCAGTGCATATGTTAAATTTAAGTTGTTCTTGAGAATAATAAGCCTGTGCTACATGGGATGTAAGACAGTCCTTGTATAAACCCATCATATATTTTTACGGTTAGTCTTTTGCTTTTATAGTGTGTGGTGGCTACAGAATCTGGGTTTGGTTGGCTTTGGAGAGAATTGTAATATCTGTGATGGATAGAGGCTTATCTTTTTTAAAAAAATCTGTAGTGTGTTAATAAGGAAAAGTGGGGCCATGTCTCTCAGGACCTAGTCCAGATTAGATAAAGCAGTGGCGAGAGGCCAGGCGAACTCTTGCTCTTATAGTTTCACACGAATTGAAAGGAAAAGTTGATATTTGAAAGCTCACTGTCACCTTTGCTTTCTGATTTTTCAAAAATCATATTAGGCTTTAAAATGTTAATTTTATTGTATTTTATATGTATGGGTATTTTACCTATATATATGTCTGTACCATGTATATACGGTGCCCATGGAAACCAGAAAAAGGCGGTGGGACCCTGGAATTGGAGTTACAGATTGTGAGCTGCCACGTGGGTGCTGGGAATTGAACTTGGGTCATCTTCTGGAAGAGCAGCCAGTGCCCTTAATCTCTGAGCCATCCATCCCTCCCGCCCCTGCTGCTCACTTCATGGTGTGAATGTGTCAGACTGCCTCAGTGGGCGAGAAGGAGACTAGGCTGAACACCGAGGATGTTCACCCGTAAGAAGATCAGTCTGAAACAATGCAGGCTCATTTGCATAATCACCCAGCAGTGCTGCTCGAGAGTCACACAGTGGCCTGAGAGGAACAGTGGGTGTCAGTTAAGGAGACTGCTCTCCTGGCTTGCTTTTGCTCAAGCCATTTAACTTTCTTATGCCTCTGTTTCCATAGCTGCAGAGTGAATGGCTTTAACTGCCATCCCCTGATGTTGCTTTTAAGCATCTGTAGTCTGTGGGTTGTCTGAAAATCTCCAGGGAGCCCCCCCCTTAACTTTTAGTGGAAATGGCATGGATAATAAATTGCATGGAATGATTTTTTTCTTGTTATGCTTTAAGTCTCACTCTTTTTGTTGAACTATCTGCAAATATTCTCTAAGATCTTAAGTTTAAACGTTGTGTCCTAGTGTGCCAGTAATTCGATCTATAGCTAAAGTTACATAACCCCTTTAAAGATTTAGTGTTCATTTAAAGATAGATTACAGCATACTAGAAGTATCATGTACCCCATCTGAGGCAACAGCATGAAGCATTAGAAACGATGCCTGTTTTTAAAGTGTAGCAGCTATTGGTTGCTTATTTATGCGTGAGAGTATGTCCCAGAGAGGAGCAGCCTTCTCTCAAAGCTGTGGACAAGCAGCAGAATCTGCCTCTAGCCATGCTAAAAGCAGACTGGACTCTTAAAACTGGTTAAGGGAAAGACGCTTTGCTGGCAGGACACATGAGCACTACAGTCCATTAGTAAGCTTTCTTCTTCTCTATTCCAAATTATTTGCACACAGACAGGAAGAGTGCCTAAGTAAGGAGCCTATATACGTTGCATAGGATCTTATTTTACAAACCCGAATGCCCCCATCAGCTTCAGAAGACAGTGCTCAAGCTGTCTGTGAGAGGAGGCCAGTCACATCGTCCTCTGCCGGGAATGATCCCCACTGCCTTGTGAGTGTAGACTCCTCTGTCTTTATCCCTTGACTGTAGAGGTAGCTTTAGTCACACTGTTGAGTTCCACATGCTCTGGTATGCTATTTATAGAGAGATGCTGTCATCTGCTAGGTATAGTGGTGTGTCTTGCTTTTTTCCCTTGAAACACAGTGTTTCTGTATTGGCACATATCACACACACACAAAAAGAAAACCAGTGTTTCTTATTTTGTTTTACACTTATGTGTGCGGTGCTGATATGTTTTTGTGTTTGTGTGTGTGCCTCTGTGTACACACACACACACACACACACACACACACACCCACACACACACACACACCATGGTGTATGTGTAAAGGCCAGAAGGCAACTTGGGAGAGTGAATTCTTTTTCCTTCCATGTAGTTCAGGGACCAAACGCTGCTTGTCAGACATGGTGGCAGGCATCTCTACCTGATCCACCATCTTGCTAGCCCCAGACACACACACACACACTCACTCTCTCTCTCTCTCTCTCTCTCTCTCTCTCTCTCTCTCTCTCTCTCTCTCTCTCTGTCAAAGGAATATTTTATGATCTCACGTGAGTCAGTTAGCATTCTAGGATTTGTCAGATAACTTGTGTCTGTTGAGCGATACTTGCTTCATCTATCAGACATGTACACCTGTTAATAAGAGCTTGCTTTCTTCTAGCAGGAAATGACCAAAGGGTAAAATAGAGTTGTGGATAGGGGCTGGAAACAACGGGTGTTATACTACCCTCAAATTATAGAAGTGCAAATATTAGCATAGAGAGTGAAGGCACTAAAAATATTTAATATTTTAAAAGGTAAATTTTAAAGATAAAATTGGAAATAAGAAAATAAGGCTTTTTTTCTTGTGATTTTAAAAAGTAGCCTCAAGTTTTCCCATGCTCTGGGACATTTCGCTAATACCTCCCATTTAAATATGCTCCAGGTTTCCCCTGCGATTTACCTTTGTTTGTTGTTTTTGAGGGGATAGTAATTATTTTTTTTCATCTTATTGTTTGAGAATTTTATATACATCACAGTTCCTCCTCCATCCTCTGACCCCTTTCTCATCCCAGCTTTAAAGAAATATATATATTTATTTACTTTTATGTGAGTGCTCTATTAGCATGTACACCTGCATCCAGAAGAGGGCAGTATAGATGGTTGTGAGCCACCATGTGGTTGCTGGGAATTGAACTCATGAGCTCTAGAAGAGCAGACAGGGTTCTCTTAACCTCAGAGCCATCTCTCCAGCCCAATCTTCCCAGTTTTATGTGCTCTGTTTTTAACCCCACTGAGTCCACTTGGCGCTGTGGATATGTGCACGGGTGTAGGACCATCTGCTGGAGCATGGGCAGCCTCCCAGGACTCCATCTCTACCAGAAGTCATCAGCCAGGCGTGGGTTCTGTGGCCCCTTCTCCTGTCCGTGCTGGGATTTTTGTCTGGCTTGGCCTTGTGCAGGCCTTGGACACATGGGCATCATAACTGCCGTGAATGTATGTGCTCTGTCCGGGCAGCACTGTTTCACAGCAGCCCTCCTTAACTTCTGACTTGTGCAATCTTTGCTTCCTCTTCCGTGATGCCCATGGAACCTTGGGAGGAGGGTCTGCCATAGAGATGCTTAATTTAGGGTTTGCATATTGAGTAGTTGTGCCTCCCTGCTGTGACCATCATCTGTTACAAGAGGAAGCTGTGGGTGTGGGTTGAGAGATGCAGTAATCTTCAGATAAGGAGATGAGCACTTAGGAGGATGTTTAATACTGTGCTCACTTACCATAATAACAGGAGTTGGTTCTCCCCTAGGGCCTTTCATCTACCCAGTCACAGGCTCTTAACAGAGTTCTGTTTTGTAGAGTGGGCCTTAAACCCAAGCAGCTTGGTGCTACTTTTGCACTCATTGGCATATCTCTTCTAGGATACTTGCTACTGTAGATTGCAGGGTCCACAGCTAAGTAAGACTGTGGATTGCTTTACCCCCTAAGTTGCTTAGCGTGGATGGCATTTCCAGCACCTGTAGGGATAAAGCTTCCATTGAGCACCAGTTTGGTTCTTCCATGTGCTATGACTCAAGTACATGGTGTCTTTAGCAATAGGGTCTTATCTCTGGAGCATACCAACAGCAATCGCAATGGCGGTGTGTGTGTGTGTGTGTGTGTGTGTGTGTGTGTGTGTGTGTGTGTGTGTGTGTGTGTGTGTCTATGTCTATGGGAGCCCACTGACTAACAAACTCCCCACCACTGGCCTTTTTATTGGATAGCCTATGGAGTTTGGAAGAGACAGTGTACTCCCACTACAGGCTAACTCAATTTGAACTAAAAAAAAAAAAATATATATATATATATACACACACACACACACACACACACACACACACACACACACATATATACATATATATGTATATGCACATATTTCAGGAAGCTTCTGCAACAGTTGGTTTCCTTATGGCTTTTCAAAGGACTTTAGAGTGTTATCTTTCCCCATCTTCCCTCCTCTACCCTGCCTCTCCTCTCTGACCGCTCTCAACCCAACCGTTCCTGTTGCGTTATTCTCCCTCTAGTCTCTGAACTAGTTTACACATTCTCTCTCTTTTCTGCTCTCCGTCTAAAACTATGAACTGGTTCTTCTTACGTGCAAGGCACTAAGTGATGCGGCTAATGCTGGGCTCTAGTGCGAACTAGAGACAGACAGGCCTCATTCTTGGGTCTTCTCGGTTTGAAACTGCCGCGTCCTGTTGTAGAAAAGGGCGCTTTGTGTTAGGAGCAAGAGAGAGCAGTTCAGGATCAAAATCAGACCAAGATCCTATGGGACTCCACATTTTTTTTTTAATCGTCTTTATTTACTTCCTGTGCGCGTGCATGTGTGCTCACGTGCACACACACACACATGTGCCAACAGCAGGTGTGTGTCAGAGGACAACGCCTTTTGCTAGTTGGTTCTTTTCCTTCCACCATTGTGGGGCTTGAGGATGGAGCTCAGCCCTTGAAGCAAATGTGTGTGCCTCCCAGGGACCGCCCCGGCCACTTGCTGGACGTTCTGAGCACTATGAGTTTAGATATGCCGAGCATGGAAGTGTTTAGGGAGTTTTAGGTAGGTGGCAAGGAGCCTGGTGCTTCATTTTAAATCCACAGTCTGGCTGCTGTCTGGGGAGTAGATTGTGTGGACCAAGAACAGAAGTAGGCGCAGATTTAGGGCCATGTCACTGGTTCAGATGGGGACTGAGGGGTCATATGACTTGTTGCTAATTACTTCCTTGGAATGAGCTGCTGTGATGGAAGCCACTAATGGTGTTTCCTTTTGAGCCCAGTGGGTTCTGTTTGACCTTATCTTCCTGAGTTAGGTTGTTTGGTACACTGGCCATTCCCTCCTAGAAGCGGTCCCCTGTCTTGGCTTCCGACTTAGCTAATTAATTAAACCTATGCCTCAGATCTTTCACTTGTGAAATGGAGATGGTGTTGTCCCAATTGTTCATACAATGTTTTAATTATGAAATGAAAAAGCTATATGTGTGTGTGTGTGTGTGTGTGTGTGTGTGTGTGTGTGTGTGTGTTGGTTTGAATGTGGACACTCCCACTCATGTAGGCTCATGTATTTGAATGCTTGGTCCCCAGTAGGTAGAAGAGTTTGGGAAGGGTTAAGACTTGTGTGTGGCCTTGGTGCAGAAGGTGTGTCACTGGGAGGCAGACTTTGAGGTTTCAAAAGCCCACACCATTCCCAGTGTCTCTCAGCTACTGTTCCAGTGCCACGCCTGCCTGCCTACAGCCATGCTCTCCACTGCGATGGTCATGGACTCCTCTGGAACCATGTGCTTCCAAATTAAGTGCTTTCTTTTATAAGCTGCCTTGGTCGTGGTGTAGCTAGGACAGGGTTTCTTTCACACCGACTACGCAGTAAGTGTTACTATAGGCATGGTCACCTTGGCTATTCTGGAAGTACGCTTTTTGACTTCTCTCCTTTGTCTAGCGCCCCCCTTCTCTACTGTCTTTTTAGAATAGCTGTCCTTAAGCTGGGCGTGGTGGCGCACGCCTTTAATCCCAGCACTCGGGAGGCAGAGGCAGGCGGATTGCTGTGAGTTCGAGGCCAGCCTGGTCTACAAAGTGAGTCCAGGATGGCCAAGGCTACACAGAGAAATCCTGTCTCAAAAAACCAAAAAAAGAAAAAAAAAGAAAAAAAAAAAGAATAGCTGTCCTTGAGTCTACCTATCAGGTTCTCCATAAACAATCTTCTCTACTTCTTGGCTTCGGTTCCCTTTGCATTTGGCTCACTACTCTCTTCCCTGTCCCCCCCAACTCCCCCTCAATCTCACCCCCACCCCAGCTCATGCCTCTCTATCAGCCCAGTCCCCTTCCTTCTGTGCCATCACTGGACGGGTAACCTCGCCTTGGGCACCCTGATCATATCAAAACCAGGCCTTCTTTTTCCACCTGAACTTTGGCCTCCTCCTTATTTCCCAGATGAGTGAAGGCGGTTGCCATTTGCACTGCTGCTTGAGCGGGACTGTGGGCCTCCTGCTTTAAACTATCTCACACTGACAACAGAGCTTTGCCTACACCGCTGCCCTTGAATCAGTGTCTACCTTTGTTTGGCCCTGTGTAACTCTACCCATTTTCATTTTTTTGTCGTATTCAAATCTAAATCTTACTATCTGATAATAATAATTTCATTAGTTTCTTTCTTTCTTTCACACATTTTTTACATTTTTATACTTATATCATCTTCTCATCCGTCAGCTTCAGCCACATATTCCTTTATAACCTTCACTGAGTGACATTTAATCTTAGCTCCAGAGGTCACAGTTCATCCTTTTCTTTGTTTGGAACCCTTCCTCCCTCCCTCCCTCCCTCCCTCCCTCCCTTCCTTCCTTCCTTCCTTCCTTCCTTCTTCCCTCCCTCTTCCTCCTCCTCCTCCACCCTCTTCTCCTCCTCCTTACATGCACTGAATGAGTGTGCTTACTTTCAGCCACATCCCTGGCCACTGAATACTATTTCCTTGTTTGATTTTTTTATATGTGTGGGTCTGTGCGCCCCTTTCCGCCTCAGTGTGACTCTTCGTAACCTTAGCTTCCACAGTACTGACATGTAAGCTGCCAGGAACCGTGCTGTCTTGCTTTACTTCCAGCATCTTCCGTAGCTGTCAAGTAGAACAAGGAGTGAATGCAACAGCAGCTCCTCCAGTTTGGGGATGAGAGCACTCCTGAGTTTGGTGTGCGTTCGTCTTTCAGGCTTACAGGGGAGAACAGAAAGCCTAGGCCTTCTGTGGCTTTACTTTCAAAGGCGCAGACGGTGGATGGAGAGGAGGGGAACAGCATCACGCTGAACTGAGCTCTAGAAAGGAGGTGTTGTCTCGCTGTTGGGGTGCCTTGCTTTTGATTGGAGCACTACCCAGCAGGACCCCCAGGACCTCCCAGGTTTGGCTGTCACTTTTCAGGGTCAGCATGCAGGTACTTTCTTAGTCCTCTTGTGAGCCGGCAGCCAGTGTCAGAACCTGCCAGGATTATGTACCGAATTGAGCCAGTGCACATTGGTACTTTGCGCACCTGCTGGCCTAGTTGCATTCTGGGCTTTCTTTCTTTGCCTCTTAGAACCCCTGGAGGAAGAGGGAATGTTCTGGGCTCACGCACACATGGAGGAACAGTGATCCCTGTGACGTGAGCTGGGATAACAGTGATCCCTGTGACACGAGCTGGGATTTGGCCTTTTCTTACACACTTCCTCTTTGCACTTTATCCAGCAGGAGCTTTTTAGGAGACCCTCATTTGTGTTGTTTTAAGGGCGGATGCAGGCTTTCCTGTTTTTATATTCTGTTCTCCACTCAGGTGGCAGTGACAAGTTTGTCTATGTGAGCTCTTCTGAACAGTCCTGCTTTCCTTTCATTGGTGCCTGTGTGTACCGAAAGAAAGAAAGAAAGCATCTTTTCTCTCTTACTCCTTTTCAAAACCCTTCTGTGCCATTTTCTTATTTTGTAACTCTATATGAGTCACTGCTTTTACTAAGCTCGCTAACATCATTTTTATTTTTACGTCATGGACATAACCAATGGGCTTTGGTTCTATGAGTTCACGTTTTCGTGATGGTTTCCCTCCCTGAACTCACTTATTGTAGCGTGTTTTTGTTGTTACATTTGCCTTTATCTTTCACAGGGCTTAGTTTAGTTTCCCTGGCTGTAAAAATACCACAAACCTCACCCAATCTAACTCTTACGTTAAAAGTGCGACAGTTTCAACCCTTCTATATGGGAGGATGTAGCAATATCTTTTCTGTCCTACTTTTATTAGTTAAAGAGGAGCCTGTAGTTGAGAGTGATTATTTTTGCATTATCGCTGTTTTCATACTGCATTCTCCTTATAAGGATTATTTTCATCTGAGCATGCAGCATTCATCGTGCTTCCTGGTCACCATCTGTCTCAGGCAGCATTCTGTTGCTGTGAAGAGACACCATGACCATGACAACTCTTCTAGAGCAGACATGGGGCTGGAGAGGGAGCTGAGAGCCCTGTGATTGGATTCACATAGCATGAGAGAAACACCAGGCCTGCTCTGAGCATTTGAAAACCCGAAGCCCACCTCCAATGACACACTTCCCCCAACAAGGCCACGCCTACTGTAACAAGGCCACACCTACTGTAACAAGGCCACGCCTACTGTAACAAGGCCACGCCTACTGTAACAAGGCCACACCTACTGTAACAAGGCCACACCTCCTAACGGTACGGCTCCCTGGTGACCAAGCATTCAAACCTATGAGCCTATGAGTACCACGCTTATTTAAACCACCTTTTAAATTTTATCAACCTTCAATGTATTAAAGATACTTTGGCTTATATATAACCCATAACCTAGAGTCTATCCTTGAGCTGATTTATTTTTAAACAAGGAAATATATTTGTATTTGTTTTCTAAGACTGAAGGAATTCAATAAAAACTATCATATCCCTTGCAAAACATTTGACTAAGAAGATGATCAAAAGACACAATAAGGAGATTGGAACATTCTTATTGTATAAGATGACTGCAAAGGTATTATCCAAAATAACGAGTCACTAGCATTTTGTGCAGAAGAGGGGCCTTGGACAATGGGATTTCCTGGTACTTCCATGAAAAATTACTGTTAGTCTCAAGGTTATAAGTGCTGGGAATTCGCGATCTCAGGTGGTGTAGATAATTCTCAGGGTCATGTGCAAAATTAGTTTTAAGTCCTTGAATACTTTATCTTTGAATGACAGTGAGTAACATTGTAACTCTAACTTACAACCTCAGCTGGAGTTGATAAGTGCTGCTCAGCTCTTTGATTTTTGCATGCGTCAAGTTGGGCCGCTCTGAGTTGACCGAAACAATTGATCGCAAAATTTGAAGTTTTGCTTTGTGTCAAAGATAATACATTTCATAAGGTCACTGAGGCACACTTCTTGAAGTGGAGAGAGCATCCTTGTGAAGTTCAGTGTTAGTGGTCCCCTCTTTCTATATCCCGAACTAAGTTGAATCCTGTAGTGCTACAACTTTCTGCTCTCCCTCCTCCACCCCTCCCCTTCCTCCTTTTTGTTTTCAGTTTGTTTGTTTGTTTAGCTGGTGTACACTGGCTGCCTTCTAAGAGCTAGGCACTGAGTGAGGCGCTAGAAATAGCAAAGGATAAGAGAATTTGTGGCGTGTGGCATGTACTCGAGTACACTGAGGGCTGAACTTCTACAAGCAGCAAAAGAAACGACTCTGGCCGGCCTTGAAGTGGGACAGACACGTGGCTGAACTTTTCATGGCGTTGTTAGTGAGTCTCGGAGGACGTGAAGTAGGGTTTGCGCATGGGCAGAGTGAAGTAGTGTTTGCGCATGGGCAAAATCAGTACACGGGGCGTGTGCAGTGGGCATCAGAGCAGATGTGAAGGGGATCCGATTAGACATGAAAGCTGGCTGTTCGTTGCCCATTCTAGGTGAGAAGTAGAAAGAAAAGGGTGCATCTTGGGAATGCGATGGTAACGCAGTTGCCGTCAGTTTAGTGTTGCGTGAACGGCAATGGCTGAACAAGGAAACCAGGTTGTGGATTTAGTGATGGGTAGATCCGAAATATAAAAAAGAATCTTGAGTTGGTGAAGAAAGAAAGAAATGAGCCGAGTTTTGTTTTGAGACAGGGTCTTACCCTGTACACCAGTCTGGCCAGGTACTAAGGTAGCCCAGGCTACACACACGGTATGTTTTTCGTATGTGAATTTTATCTTTATAAAAAATTTGCAAGTGGTTATTAGTGCAAGGGCACTAAGCAGTCCCTTTCAACTTCACCTGTCTGTCTCATTCTCCTGAAGCTGTTTCAAGTCATTTTTTTTTGATGCTTGCTTCTATAATTTTAATACAGTCATAGCAATATGTATTAACTTTTCAAATTGGGTAATATCCAGATATGAAAGACGCGTGTTCCTCTCCCCTCGCTTCAGTGTGCTGCCTACTATTGTTCACCAGTCGGCTGGTTCTGTGACCTCACTGCTGGAGTGTTTACTCGTCAGGTCAGCGTTTGATAGCCCACGGGCCTGCTGTGGGAGAGAGCGATACAGCAGAGCCACCCACGGAACGCAGAAGCGCCAGGTCAAACTTGGCAGCCATCTTTGCTCCGAGGCCTCTTTGGGTTGCCTTCTCCATCAAGTCGCTTCAGTTTGGGGGCTCACGCATGCGTACGACCTGTTACGATGTCCCAGGAGGGGTGAAGACACTGAAAGCAAGTGACTTTGCCTTTAAAGTTCCATTGCAAGATCACACGGCTTTTCCACACTCACTCACTTTCCCACGGTTCAGCCTCATGTTCCGATCCAGCTGCCAGGGAGGCCAGGACACGTGACCGTATGTTGAGCGAACATTCCGGCAGGAGGGAGGGTGTTCTATTCTGCAGAGAGGATGGTTTTAGAGTCATTTCACAGTCAGGTTGGTGTCTCCGCTGTACTTCACAAGATGAAGCTTCTGATGCTCGCGGGCTTTCTTCTGATTTCTCTTCTGCCTTTCTTTGCTGTCACCGCCTTTTCCCTTTGGTGTGTGAGGCTGTTGGTGTTTACAGTGTGTGCAGGAATAGTCAAGTATCTGTCCACAGGTGATTTTTAAACGCTTATATTGTTACAATGTGTGTGTGTGTGTTGTGTATGTAGGTGTTCCTGTGTGTGTGTGTGGTACGTGTCTGTGTGTAAGTTTGTGTGTGCTGTATATGTGTCTGTGTGGGAATGTGTATATTGTGTGTGATGTGTGAGTGATGGTGTGTATGTGTTTCTGGTGTGTGTGTGTGTGAGAATGTGGGGGAGATGTGGTGTGATTGTGTGCTGTGTGTGTATTGTATGTTGTCATTATTGTTGCTGCTGCTGCTTTACTTTTAGATTAAAAAAAGTCGCTGTGATTGCTTTAGCTTAGGGCTGGAGCAGCTAAATTATTTTGGTATCATCATGGCAAATTGTGTTTTTTTTTTTTTTTTCTTTTTTTTCTTGTATTTATTGCTTGATTAGAAGAAGAGCATTGTGTCTGTATGGGCTTGTGTGCAGGCTACGACTTGTTGACTCAGTAAGAGGCTGCAGCAGATTGGTTAGTGCCCAGAGAGCAGCTAGTCACTTTGGGATGAAGACATTCATTCATTCATTCAGTCAGTCATTCATTCATTCCTTTTTCATCACAAGTTACTCAGCTTTGCCAATAAGGGGCTACATTGCCTTCTGAAGGATTGGGAAGTTAACTCTGTGTGGTCAGACTGAACAGGCCAAGAGGAGAGTCTTTTTTTTTTTTCTGCGCATTAAGAGTTGCTTTGGGATATTTAGTGATGGGGTGACTAATGGGAGAGCTGCTGTAGGCTGTCCGCGTTGTTTCCATGAACTTGACCGTTGAGCCTCTCATCTTTCTAGAGATGGTTTTTAAAGTTGGTACAGTAATCTTTATCACCAGGGCTCCTGTCTTTGGGAATTAAAAACATATATTTATCATTTGAAATTACGTGTGTATGGGTAGGTGCACATGAATGCAGGTGCTCACGGAGGCCGGGGGTGTCTGAATGCCGCGGAGGGGCTGGCGTTACGTTATGACATGGCTGTTGGGAACTGAATCTGGCTTCTCTAGACAAACACTACACACTGTTCCAAAGCAACCCTGCAGCCTTCATTCACCTCAGCAGCCAAGAGGCTTGGAAACTGCACCTCTATCATTCCTGCTGCTAATGTAGTGACTGGAACTTGTCACACTGCCTTATTCTGCCACCAGGGGGCAGGAGCAGGAATCGTATTTCTAGTGTGGGAAGTGGAGAAATAGCAGCTACCTCAGGGAAACACACTCTCTCTCTCTCTCTCTCTCTCTCTCTCTCTCTCTCTCTGAAAGTTCAGATGCTTGATTCTGGTTATCATTTGTATTGATGTGCAATGCACACGTGCAAATACTTAAATAATATGAAGTAGATTATAAGGTTAAAGATTATGAGGCTATAAAACTATATGGAGGCACCTGCAAATAAAGGCGCACAGTGCAAACACAAGCTGCTACTACTGTTATCTAGAAGATGGCGCACTGGAGCTTTGAGCAAGGTCAGCTTGAGAGCCTTGTAGCTGTCTATCAAACTGTGGGCATCTATCTAGAAGGTCAAGGTTAAGTGTGAAAGGTCCATAATAGAGCAAGTGAGCAGGTGAGAGACCCACAGGACCACACCTGGAGCATCATTACTTTGGGGATCAAAAGGAAATAGTGAAGAGAGAGAGAGAGAGAGAGAGAGAGAGACAGACACGCAGTTTCTGCAAAGGGAGGAAGAAAATGAGAATCAGAAAATGAAGGGAGATCAGCCATACAAGAGGCTGCCGGGAGGCTCTGTGCTTCGGGTCTGTGGGGTCTGTAGTATTAACTAAGAGGTGCCATGTGCAGGCTGGGCGGTGGTGGCACATGCCTTTAATCCCAGCACTCAGGAGGCAGAGGCAAGCGGATCGCTGTGAGCTCGAGGCCAGCCTGGTCTAATGAAGTGAGTCCAGGACAGCCAAGGCTACACAGAAGAAACCCTGTCTTGGAAAAAAAAAAAAAAAAAAAAGAAAGAAAAGAAAAGAAAAGAAAAAGATATCATGTGTTCCTCCAATGAACCATATCACAAGCCCTGTGTTTACAGAGGAGACTTGCAAAACTCAGAGTAAAGCTCCTCGTGTGGCCAGTGAGGGTTTTAGTGTGAGCTCAAGCAGCAGAAAAGAATAACAAGAAACAGGAAGAAGAAACAAAGCTAGGACTAAACCAGGCCCAGTGTTACAGGCCTGTAACCTCAGTTCTACAGGAGGCTGAGGGGCACAAGCTCAAGGCCTGCCTGGGCTATCGACTGTAATAAAGGCCAGCAAGACCTCATTTCAAGTAAAAAGTAACAAAAATGCCTGGTGGGGACACTTGGTGATAGAGTGCCTGCCTACAAGATGTGGGGGCCTAAGTTCAGTGCCCAGTCCCCGTTTTTGTTTTTGTTTTTTTTTTTTTTGCATAATAATCGAATTGGTATATGTGGGTTTTTCTGTCTTCTCAGTGATTTTTACGTATGAAGAAAAGTAGCTTGGCATCCAAGTTCAGATCTCTAAAACCCATGTAAAAAGAAAAAAAAAAATGTAGCCGAAATACATATAGAAAGTAGAACATATAAGCTGTGACAAAAGTGGCCATATTAGGATAGTGCGTGGGTGTGCTTTGCACTGTGGTAGAAAGATGTTTTAAGCTTACCTAATTTTAACTTGAAAACAGTTTGGAAGACCCAGGCTTCTTCAGAGCCAGCCTTCCCATCTCTGCTTAGCATAAGTGCCTCCATCACTACCCAACGCGCTGCTGACTTCACAGGAGCTGCTGCCCGCCCGCTCACTCAGCAAGTAACACTTGAGCATAAAGTGCGTGTCAGGCCCCATGCTGATGAGAACAGTGGACTTTATACAGCAGGCATTTTAATTAGTGCCTTTGAGATGCGGACCTATGGTGAAGTGAAATGAAATGAGAAAAGTAGTGACACAGGCAGAGCACTTTCTGTCCAAAAAACCAACCAATCAACCAGTCTTTGTTTTAAGATTGCTGTCCTGGTTCCCGCCCGTCAACACACAGTCTCTTTCTGGAGACCGTGGGGGAGAGCTGAGTGTTAGGTGTTATACGTTGTCCTTGACAACATTCAGATTTGTCACTGGCTTTTGTACTATGGGGAAGGCATTTTACTAGCCCGTGAAAACCACTGATGTGTACATCCCTTTGCATTTGCTGGAGAGGAGATCCGACCTTTAGGGTTGACACTTTTAAGTCCATGGGCACAGTCAGCTTTGCCTGGAACTAATTACCAGCTTGGTGAGTTCTCCGGATGCCCTTGTGGTGCTCTCTCTTTGGTAGTACACTGTTCAACTTCAGGACAAAAAAGGGGGAAGGGAGAGTTGGGAAGGAGCCACACCAAAGCCACTGGCAAAACTGACTTCAGCCATGATTTGGATGGAGTAGAGGAGGAAAGTAGAAACATTTGAAAGTTGTAGAGTGTTTGAATTATCTTTGAGTTTTAAATGAAGATGTTTTCCAGCACCCTAAGGCTTTGCATCACAGGCACTGCCAGCAATTATACACGTGTAATGGATTTTAACTCCTTTTAAGCACTGCTAGTGAGGGACCTGGCAGAGACAGCATTGGAGGTGATGGGCTCTGAGCGTCCAGTCCTCAGTAGCTCGGTCCTTTACGTCGTGTCTCCTGCCCTCCAGTAAGCAAATGAATGCTTGGCTCTTACGTGTCGGGTGTTGGGATACAAAAATGGAAAAGATCCTCTCCCCTGCCCTTAAGAGTTAATTTAGAAGAGAAAGGATGAAAACAGATCAGTATCCCGAAAACTGTCCAGGAGAGGTGACAACACACGGGGCCCTCCGAAGGGTCTTGTATTGGAAAAGCTAAGCTACGACCAGTCGGTGTTGGAGGTTGTAGCGAAGAGCCATGACTTGCGAAGAAGACCAGGAGGAAGAAGGCAACTCTGGGCTTGTCTGGGGGAAATGGGGAGCAGCTGACCCTGCAGGACTGTAGGGTGGGCTGAGATGTGGTTAGAGAGAGAGAAAAAAGAAGGCATGGAGTTGGATGGGTGGGGAGGTGGGAAGGCTCTGAGAGGAGATGAGAGAGAGGAAACCAGGATCAGAACGTACTGCTGCAAATTTATTTTTAATACAATTTTTCTAACTTGGGTAATCTTAAACATGGCAAATATTTGATAGCCAACTTTTTCTGAACCACACATACCACATACTAAGAGTTGTTAGAGGTACTTTTAGCTAATTGGATTTATCTAATGGCTATTTTAGACTGGAGGGAACAAAGATAGGTGACTTGTCCACGACCATACAAGGAATTACAGGCGCTGCCAGTGTGGCACCACAGCTTGCGTACATCCACAGTGACGGCCATCTTCCTGGGAATGGATTATGGTTTTTTTTTTTTTTTACATCTACTCTCAATGTTTGTTTTTATTGCAAGCAGGAACATACACACTTGCCCTCTCTTCCCCCACAACTCCAGCTGTGTTCTTGTATACACCAGAGGCACATTTCTCGGGGGTCCCCTTGTTTGATGGGGCTAAGCTCTGCACCCAGACACAGGCAGCATTTTTTTTTTTTAGAACCGTCTTTCAATCTACCGTCAGATAACATACCCCCGTGTTACTGTACACTTCACAAGCATTCCGTGAACTCTCCTGCTTTTTCTAACGTCCTTGTGAGCATTAATGTAACTAGGGCCATATCAGTTTCCAACCAATCAAAGGCGTTGTTTGTGAGATTTATAAGTGGGTCACACCACAGGTTGTGCTCCCTCGTTCTGTGGCATGAAAAGGCTAGGTGTGTCTGACAGCCATTCCATCAGTTGCTTCACTCTGTTGGTGCGGAGTGTAGCGCTTCAAGAGTCAACTCTAAAAACCCAAACCAAAACAGTTTAAACCCCCCCAAACTGGGCAAAACCAGTTTGCCACTAGATGGAGCTCTGGCTATTTGGGTAGGAAAAAAAGGCCAGTAAGGAGGAACCGCAGTCACGTTGAGCCCGGCAGTCCTTGGCTTTTAATTGTAGAAGGCATCTTTGTTCCTTGCCTGACCTGCGGAGTGACGTCACTGCCTTTCTTCCTGTGTGCTGGCTTTGACACAAGCCAGATGGCCACAGTGATCCGTAGGCGCCCAGGCTGCCTGGTACAGCGGTCGATGAAACAGACTAGGAGGACGTTTTATGGTCAGCTGCGGGAGCACAGAAAGGCCGCGGCTTTGCTAAGTAATAACATTTACCCGCGCATACTTTATTCCTCATGGGGAAGGAAAAAAAAAAAAAAAGAAAAGAAAAGAAACAAAACTACGTTTTTATTTATGGCGTTGTGAGGTATAGACCTTTGATCTTTTATTAGCCGGTAGTCTGCTACAGAGGCATGCAGTTTTTTTGCCCTGCTCTGCAGTCACTCGTGAAAATGACATGTTTATTTCTGTCTAACGGTCCTCTCAGGCCCCGCACTGTGACTCTTACCTAACCCCCTTCCTCCCCTTTACCTCCAGTTAGTAACGCAGAAATGTTTTAGTTTTGTAGTGAGTTTAGTTTGGGGAAGTCAGAGTTCAGGCAATGTTAATGCGAGCAGATTTTGGCCAGATATACTCCAGAGCAATTTGGTCAAATATATTACTGTTTATTACATGTTTGCTCTGCAAGGGGACCAGGGGAGTCCAGGAGAAGACTTTCATTTTGGGGTGGGCACTGGAGGTGGTGGCAGCGAGGAAACAAATGAGACATTAATGTCAGTTCCATTTTTGGGCATTTGGCAGTTGAAGTTACTTAATGTGGTGATTTTAAATAAAACACCAGAAATTGATAATCACTAAGTGCTCTCCACTTTTCATTTGAAGTTAATATGCACCAATCACAACAGTGCATGTGATGAAAACCCCAGGAGCTGTACTTTTGTCTAAAGTTTAGCATCATATAGTTTTGAGATTCCTCTATGAGATTCATCTCCAAAGACGTTGGTAAAATAGTTTGTGCCCTTTTCAAAGCTGGGCCGTGAGTACTACTCACAGAGTTTTATGGAGGAAGTATAAATCACGCAGTTGAATGCTCCCTATGCTATATTCAGATTTAACAGTATGTGGAGTCTCGGAGTTGTCCTTAGCTGTTTGTTTGTTTGTTGTCTTAAAGCACAAGTCTTATATGAGGCCATGCTCTGGCGCTGCTGTCTAACAAGCGGCTCTTCGCGCTTTTCCACACTGCATTTGCTTTGTGTCCTTGGACTGTTGAGCCTCGGTTTTTTCCTCACATACATATTGGGGATTAAACCTGCCTCCTTGGTGTCCTGCAAGAGCTAATGGTAGCAGCGAACGTCAGCTTGCTGTCTGGAAATGAGGCACTGGCGGTTTATTTATTAACACCCTGCATATGCTTAGCCCTAGAGAAACCCAGAGCATCGGATGCTCAGTAAATGTGCCTAGCGTTTGTGACGTTTTAATTCGTTGTTTTTCATTTTATTTTCTCTCTATCTCTTTTTTTTTTCTCCTACTCAGCTTTTGCCCCTGTCTTTGCCTCTAGGTTTGTCGCTGAGGATATCACAGTGATGTCTGCATTCAACCTGCTGCACTTGGTGACAAAGAGCCAGCCAGTGGCCCTGCGAGCCTGTGGGCTGCCCTCAGGTTGCTACTTGTTACTGTCCACACTCGGGCCCTGGGCTGAGTGGGCGTGTCTGCTGTAGGAACTAGTGCTCCACCATGTTGTACTAAACTTTATGTCTTTTATTTGGACCCCAGTTTGAAGACAGAAATTGGTTACAAAACGTCACTCTACTCTGAATAGCATTCATTTTCATAGTCCTTCCAGGGTTGGACACACTGTCCAGTCCCTTTGCCCAGCATACACTTGTCACTAGTGTGTCACGCCATCTTCTCATCCTCTGGTGCACACATCTGCAAGTCATAGCGCACACGAGGGCCTGGCAGACTCAAGGAGAAGCCGCCCCAGGTCATACAAGTAGAGCATTCGCCCTCTCAAAGGGGTCGCCGCACTTCTCACTCCACATGTGGCTGCTCCTTCAGAAAAAAAGTTAGAACAGGCGATTTTAAGGTAGCTGTGCTACTTATATTGTATTTAAGAAGAAAATATTTTTCTTATTTAACAAGAGCCAAATAGAGCTAATATATTTCAAACTGGTTCATAAATTAGAACCACTATACTTTTTTTTTTTAAATGTGACTTTAAGCATTTAAACCAATGAGGCATATAAGTTCAGAATTTCACTGTGTCTGTATCATTAAAGTTAATATTTTAATTCTATTATAAAATTCACGATGGTCAAATGTTTTATTTCAGTGAATATGATCATTAATATTATTTATATTCCCATTACTGTATATATCTTTATTAATATATTGGGTAGAGAGTTTAACTGTGCTATTAAATATTTACCAAGAATTAAATGCATCTCTTAAACAGTGAAAGTACAATGATAAACAAGACTGAGTTGATTGGTTCTTAACAAGCAGGGGATAGAAATAAAACTGCATGAGTCCCTGTAGCCATATGATAACATGAGGCTGGACCGGACATGTCGGCGCCTTGGGTAGCACAGGAGCTGAGCACAGCGATCCCATCAGTTATCTGTAGGGAAATGAGTTTTGGAAGGGAAGTGTAAGAGGGCTCCACCGAAGGACAAGGTACTTGAACTGGATGGTAAACCGTGAGCTGCAGTTCACCTCATGACCAGGAGGGGCGCTCTCTCCAGCATGCAAGATCGCCCCAGCGAAAACGTGAAGACAGAAAAGAGCAGTGTCTGGCCAGGAAGTATAGGCTGTTTGTGTGGGTAGCAAGAGAAGGCAAGGGCAGGTGGAAGAGGTGAGGAAGGAAATCTAGGCACATGCTGTGACGGATGTGTTCCAGGGGGCCTAAGTTGTCTCTGGCAACTTCAAGTGGCCAGGTAAGCCACTTGTAAAAAAAGTAGACTTTTGTCTGTGACAACTCATGAGTAAATGCAGCTTAAAGCACAGAGTCGTCCCCCACCCACCCCCACACTCTTTTGTCACTATTCCTCCCTGCCCTTGCATATCACGCACTGACCTCATGGCATATATCAGAGGAATTTGAGGCTGTGTGCCTTGAAAACGACGATTACAGTACAAGTGAAAAGATGGGGGTAGACTACAGGGAGACGAGGGCTGTAGAACAAAAGGGCCACCGGTTGTGTTGTGTCTGGTCGTGATTGGAAACCCCATACCGCAGCCTTCCTGCCGTGTGGAAGTTTCTCGTCGCTGTAGATGTGTGCAGCAAGTGCATTACACACATATAGCTGAGGTTCCTACTTTCCCACTGTAAATCCTGCTGTGGGGGAAAGCACCGTACATAGCTGTGTAAGGTGTGCTTTCTGTCCACAGTGGAGACTGTGAATCCCTTAAAATATAACAGGATGGTAAAGTGTCCCATAGTGACATTGTGTAATTGAAGCACAAACAGATTTAACTTTTGATAATGAGACGATTAGGAGACCAATTCAAAACCGGCAAGGAGCAAACCAAACCAGCAACAGTGCGTAGCAAGCAGTTCTAGATTCAGACGGGCCCGGACTGGAGTCTCACTGATTGAGTGTCTAGATGTCTTAGCTCCCTTACTTTAAAAGGTTCCACCCACAATGGTTGCTATGAGAATTAAACAGGCTAACAAAAAAAGGCTTAGGGCACTGCCTGACACAGAGTAAGTACCATGGATCATTTTACTAGGTCCACTACAAAAATCCGTATATTTATATCCATTTGGATGTATGTTTTTCCACGAAACTGGGCTTTAAACATATTTAAGTATCTATCTAATATATAAATGTTTCATTTACTTTTAATAGGAACCACAAACACATGTCGTTTGAGAAATACCTATCTCAATCTACTTTTTAAAATACCATAGATTCATTTACGTATGCATGTATACAATGGTGTGCCACTGTGCATCTCTGGATGACAGGTGACAACTTACGGGTGTCATTCTCTCCACCATATGGCTCCTGGGGAGTGAACTCAGGTCGTCAGCCTTGGCTGCACGGTCCCTTAGCGGCTGAGCCGTCTTGCCGGCCCCTCAACCTATTGTTTGATCTGTTTATTTTATGTATATATTGTTCAGCACAGGACTTCAAGTTCTGTAGACACAAGTCTCTTTTATTCCTGCCATCCAATATTGACAGAAGCCCAGAGAAACTCTTTATCTTCCGTCCCTAGGACTTATAGATGCGTTTTACCTGCAAATGAATTGATTAGAATATTCCTCATATCCCTGACTTTCAAGGGACATTAGTGTTTGAAGTCCAATGAATTTGTTATCCATTTCTCTAATGGGGTCTTACTCTCAGACACAGAAATGCTGAGGAACCTGTTAGATTTGGCAACAATGATACAAACTATTTGAACTTTCAAATTTAAAAATATAATTAAAATGGGACCTCTAACCTTTATTATTTGGATCAAAGAGGAAAAGAGGGCAAAGAGTGAGACATAGGGAATTAAGATGAAAACTTCATTTCTTGCTTTAAATTTATGTTCCTTGGCCTAAACCCATTATAGCAGAAATGTCTGTAAATCAGAGATGTTGCTTCCTTATCCCCACTAATTTTTAATACTGAATAATAATTCAATATTGAATAACAAATTAATTTTGAAGAATAATTTAATATTAAATTGTGAAGTGATTTTGAATAATAATTCAATGTGAAATAACTCTGAAACTGAAAGGAAAAATAATAATTGGGACAGGCTTCTACTGATTGTAACTGAGCTGGCCTTCATGAAGGCTGTATCTTAGAAGTGATTTATCATTTTTCAGCTCTGGCTTGCCTTTCTTCTTATTTTTCAATAAAGCACAATTTTAACTTAGAGCTTATTAGAGCATCTGAGTTATGGTTCACTCATGTTTGCCATTAAAGGTAATTTTTTTCTCACTCAGAGTTTCTTGGTAATTTCCTACAACAGTTTCCTGTATCACAAAGCACTCTGGGACAGGAGCAGAAACTCTGACCGTAGTTCTGTCATTAGCGTGTGTGACCCTGAACACATGTGTGAACTTCTCCAGATTTCATTTTCTTTTTCTTAAAAATGAAGAAATAAAATTAGGTCATCTGCCCCTTCCCAGAATTCTGTGGGCTTCTCCTCCTCCCACCTCCCTTTTCCCTCTTTCTTCTTCCTCCTCCTCCCCCCTCCCTTCCTCCTCCTCCTCCCCCCTCCTCCTTCTCCTCCTCTTCCTCCTCCTTCTCCTCCTCCTCCTCCTCCTCCTCCTCCTCCTCCTCCTCCTCCTTCTTCTTCTTCTTCTTCTTCTTCTTCTTCTTCTTCTTCAGTACAGTTTTAACTTTTGGCTTGAGGTCAATTAAATTTCAAACTTCAGTATTAATTAATGCTCCAGATTTACAGGAAAGTGTGCTAGGTGGTGCTTGAGCACTGTGATCCCTGGTTACTAAATCAAGACAAAAGAATTGCTTGAGGAAGGATCAGACAGCAAAATCCAATACACAGCTTTAATACCAGAGAGCACTAGGTGTTAGGGTATCTTAGATCAGATACCATGGGAGTTTTTAGCCAACTAGAGATGCTGGTCTTGATAGGTTTTTATAGTGATAAGTGACACCTTAACACCATGTATATACCAGCATACAGTTGCGACTTCTGCATCGCCTCATGGACATGGTTAGCAAGCCTCTGCGACTATTAGGTCATTTGCAAAGATGTTATATCATAATGTTCTAATGAATAAATTAGAACCCCCAAGGACACATTCTGCAAACGGGGTTTGAAATACATAGATCATCCTGTGCATGAGCAGAACTCTATGAGCCAGGGACTTGTGATTCCAGAACATGACACAGTGTCTGGTGGTTTGTAAGTATTTCTTAAGCGAATAATAAACATCTGGAAAGTTTATATGTATATGAGGTCATAACTATAACAAAGAGTAGGGACTCATTTGAGATTGCTGTATATGGGAAGATTAAAAGTAAAGTTTATAGCTTATGGGCCTACCAAATTTATTTTCAAAAAGCAATTTATTCTCATTATATTTTTACAATACAGTGGATGTCTTAGATATAGACCATAGTATTTTCAGCTAAATATCAAAAATGACAACACACAAATTAACTGTGTATATATCTAGAGTTTCTTTATTTTTTCTCTCAAATAAATTGAGTTTGTTGGTATATTATCTGTTTGATATGAACAAGTAGACCTTATCTTTACTCTGAGAACTAAGGACTCTACTCATTTAATCACTTCTGTGGAGCAAGTTAGTATGTTTGTACTTTAATTTATCTGGTTTTTTTTTTTTTTGAAACAGGGTTTCTCTGTGTAGCCTTGACTGTCCTGCACTCGCTTTGTTGACCAGGCTGGCCTTGAACTCAAAGCGATCCACCTGCCTCTGCCTCCCAAGTGCTGGGATTAAAGGCGTGCAGCCCTCATGCTGAGCTAATTTATCCCTTTTAAACAGAGTTTACTACAGATGTGCACAGCAGCGTCTCTGTAAGTAAAAAGCGCTATTTTCAACTAAGACTGTCAATAGTCCACTAGTAGCAACTGATGCTCTCATCTACTTAAAAAGAAGCAGCTCGCTCACTGGGACAAGTGCGCTTTCCATGTGAGTGTTGAGGAACCCTGGTAGCATATGCACCCCCGCCCCCATGGATCTTTGATAGCCCCTGTGGCCTTCCAGAAGAGAGCAGGTTTGTGAACACAGTGCTTTAGTAGTTTCAAGTTTCCAACTGTTAGGTCTTCTGAAACTCTTCGGGGGTGGCTCTGTGAGTACAGTTCAGAGCCTCTTCTCAGACAGATATGAAACCAATATGAAGTGGAGCAGGGTACAGTAGTTCTTGGTTCTCTATTAGTGTCACCAGTGGAGTTCCACCTTGTGTGCTCCCCATTTTTACATATTCACCCCACCTAGCTTTTTTATTATATTAACATTTTAATATATTAACATACTGTGTGTGTGTGTATGTGTGTGTGTGTACACAATTCTACAGACTTGATGCTACATGCTATGTATACCAATAGGCCAGGAGTTTTTGTTTTTAGGAGAAATAACCTTAAAAACAGATACAGATTTCAACATAGTGCACAAAAGCATTAGAGTGGAGTGATCGGTATGCCTGCTGCCCAGTAGGTGGCGCTGGCTTCACACTCCTGCATGGCTTGTGCCGCAGTGTTAGCATTGAACACATAGGTGCCTTGTAAAAATCTGGAAGTATGTGAAGAATACCCGGTTAAGAACATACAGGTTTTCAACCCACACTTTTTCACGCCTATACGACGTCCTGACAGTATATGTAGAGAGACAAGCTTTTCTGTTTTCAACAGGACTCCAACTCCCTTTGCTTGGATATTTCTTGGAAATGCCTTTCGTATGTAGACTTTCTACAAACTAAAACAAGTGTTCATAAATTAACTTATCTTGTACCAAATAGCTGATTTAGCAGTAATTTATAGCTTCATATGCAGCTAAATTTTCTGCAGCAGACCACCCAAGAATTAAAGAAAATTAGACATTTTGTTTTGCCGTGTTTTGGATTTTTTATAGAATCTTGAAATGTTATTAGTTAAATATGTTGAATGTCAAACATGGATCAGTTTTTGCATGAATGAAATATTTTAGAAAACTAGAAAAATTATATTATAAATGTTGGTTAATGAGCCCATTACTAAGTTATATGTTTTCAAAACAAAATATTTTAGTAGCTTTATGATATATTAAAGCTTGAGTTAACACCAGAACATTGCTATCTAGTATGAGTTTTAAAAATTATTTGTAGAGAATACATATTTTGTCAAGGCTGATTTGTAACAGAATAACATACATGTATAAATATAAGGTGTTGGGCATCTGACTTACTAAGTTCTGTTAAATAGCAAACAAATTAGTAATTACCAAATGCATAGCGTATTAAAACAGTTCTAAGACAGGCAGGAGCAAAATCTCAAATAGGCCTCAGTATTTTCTGGTAAATTAAGTATAACAGTGAATGTAATGAATATAAAACATCACTAGCTCTGAGAACTCTACGGGACTAGGAAGTCAAGACAATACGAATTTGGGGAAATTGCATAGATAAAATGTTTCCATATCTAATACACAGTAATAGTATGAAAACAATGCGAGAGGAAGTTACTAAAGGGAGTGGCTTCTTCCCTCAGCAAACATGCATAACGAAGGAAGGAGCCAGTGATAACTGCACAGCATTTACCTGCTACCTAGTACTGGTTACACCAGGTGAACTTTCACTGGCAGTCTTTCCCAATTCAGTGTTTCAACAGAAACATTTTATTTAGAGATCAAAAATTTCATGATTGCTTTGACTGGATACGTTTTAATTTAATGTTATTTAAACTAGATGCAGTGATAAAATGATAAGCATATGTAGCTATTTTATGTCTTTGCATTTGAAAGCAACTACTTATTAGAAAGTTTAACATTTATTTAAAATGCCTTAATTTCCCCCTTTATTTGTATTCAGTTAAGTTCATGCTTGCATTACTTATTTTAAAATGTTACAGAAGTATTTAATTGATTAATAAGTTAAATATTTACACATTTATACTTATTAACTTTTGTGGTACATATTTCCTTCAACACTACTTATGATTATTATATTCAGCCATGTGACTGGAGAGCATGGGATATTATTTTAAATCAATAGATTATTTGAATTTTAAACAAGCCAAGAAAATCTACAATTGTAAACATTTCTACAGTTGTAATTTTGTAGAATTTTATTTTATTGCCAAAATACATATTGTCTCTGAATGATACATTCCACTTGATTACTATGTTAATATCTCTTGTGTGGTTTTGTATAACTTAACCTCATTTCAGAGCCTTTCCACTGTATTATTGGCATTGATGAAGAAGTGAATTATAAATTATTTCTTTGGGCCCCAGAGGTTTCTTTTTATATCTATTATTCTATTTTTCATCTGTAAACTGAGAGTTATAACACTATTATTATTGTTATTATTATTATTATTACAATTAGGCAGAACTCTCAAGTGTTATATTAGCTCAAAATTTCCAAAGGCTTGTTGTGTAGAACCTCAATTTCTTGCTATCAAGGAAAGAAGAAAGTGGAGGAAAGAAACTGGGGAGCAGCCATCAAAGTCTGGAAAGGGGATGGGCTGGCCAGGCAAAGCATTTCCCTCTACAGAAAATGCTTGGATACCGTAAAGTATCAAAAAGCTCAAATTTTTGGCTGCTCATACTGTCATGTCTGTCCCATGATGGGCATTAGGTACATTTTTGTGGACTGGATGAATGAGTGTCATTGAATAGGTAACATCTTACCTATCAAAACGGTGCAGCGTTCTGGAGGGGGAAGGGAGAGAGATCGGGCACAAGGATTACATCACCGATGCTCTTATGGGTCCACACAGACATTGCCTTGTTCTTTAACTATGGAGGCAGGACCAGGGTGAGAAGCATCATGCTGCTTTCCGTACCACATGGCAGGATGGCTCCTTGGGACCGAAGCTCACACAGTACAGTAAAGGGTGTTGAGGGACTAGGTATCCGCACTTAGTGGGAAGGGGTGGTTGCTAGGAGACAGGAAGATGGAGATGTGGATGTGGATGGGGAACGTGAGCTACAAGCAGATGGCACAGTAAAGTACAACATAGCATGGGTGCAAGAGAGAATGCAATGAGTGAGTCAGTCAGTGGCAAGGTACAGTCTTCGGGTTGTGGCTCATGTCGAGTAGGTGTGTGACCACATCAAGTAACTTCTTTGGACATTAACTTCTTCTTGGGGTTTTTAGTCTAGAAGTTTGTCCTTTTTTCAGTTTATAATATGAGGAATACTAGTTCTGTTATGTACCCTGTAAACCAGTCATCAGATGAGACTTCACATTACTGTGTTTCATGAATTTGAATACTAAGCTCTTTCCACTTCGCTGTTTTCATAACGAGGGTGCAGCTTAGAAGCCGCCTTGATGGGGGCTGGAGAGACGGCTCAGCTGTTAAGCATGCTTGCTGCTCTTGCAGAGGACCAGGGTTGGATTCCCAGCACCCAACCTTCTGTAACTCCAATTCTAGGGGATCCAGTACCCGTTTCTGGCCTCTGCTGGCACAGTACACATGGCACACAAAAACACATCTGGGCAAAACACCCATGTACACGAAATAAAAAGAAATAAGCCTTTCAAGCAAATGTGGTAGAATATATGATCATTTGGCAGTGCTCTTTCCCCTTTCTAATGGACCACAGAAAAAGCATCATATTTAAAAAATATATATCAGTATAAGAGGTATTCTGAGATGGACTACATCAAGAAAACAGGTAGATTTTCCTAATCTGACTTGACTATGGAAACTTCTCTCTCACTCTCCCAAGAGGAACAACATGTTATCATTAATTTTTCAAGAGGCAGGGTTTTATAAAATGCGTTCTGGGCTATGCAGGGTCAAGCATCCTCATAACTGTCTATCCAAAGAATCATTAGATGTCAGTCCTAGTGAAAAGATTTGAACGTGGCCTTCTAGAGAAGCAGTAAAGGACTGAGTAGTTTCAAAGAAACCCTTTTTACTCTCTCATCCATCATCATCATCTTTTTTTTTTTTTTTTAATCACACGGACTTATTAAACAAACATCACTGTATACTTGAAACTAAGATCTAAGAAACATGGCCCCAGGCATCGAGAGGACATCTTTTGGGAAAGGTTTAAACAGCAGCCATTGCGGTGGAGAGGTAAGTAAATAAATAAGCACATGTGCTTTAGATCTTTGTCTTGTAAGGACACCCTGTTTGGTACAGGGATGGGTAGATGGCTAGTAAGTGTGCACACACTCTCTCCTGAGCGGCTGTTGAAAACTGCAGTGTAAGCCATATGCCTTCCCTTGATATTTCTGTGTGAAAAAGAAAAATGTTAAATTGCATTTTTTTTTTCTTCAGAATATTTTAGATTCTCCTGGGATGATCAGCTATTCCTTGGTGGAAGCTGCAGACTTTTGTTTTGTTTTGTTTTTTGTTTTTTGTTTTTCGTTGTACTTAAATTTAGACTCAATTTTGATGTATACCATAAATTAATTTTGGAATTAATTTTTTTTTTAAAAATCGAGTTTTAGAGGATATATTTTCTTTCTAATGAATTATATTCAAAGTTGTATTTGAATAAAATCTGCATGATAATCTAAGAGAGGGCTCTTCTCATGGGTGGTTAATAACTGCCTCTTATCTCTTAAACAGACTGTGCTCCCCAAGGGAGAAGTGGAGGATGGAGAATTGGATAGAAATGCGTAGAGAGGAGGGTGTGTGTGTGTGTGTGTGTGTGTGTGTGTGTGTGTGTGTGTGTGCGCGCGCGCGCGCGCGCACGCGTGCAAATCTTTTTGATTGTATGTGAAATGTAGAATTGAAATGAGCCTGTCTGGTTTTAATTTTTTTTCTTTATGGGCTATGATGTTCAAGTGAAGACCCATGCTTTAAAAAAAAAAAAAAATTAAAACCAGGGGCCTTCAGCTTTGTCAGAAGTCTCACATGCAATCAGATAGAATTGAAGTTAAGTGACTTTCTCCTCCACTGTTGTCACTTGATGATGGCAGTGCTTCAAAAATCCTTTTTTAGGCATATGCTTTGCAAGCAAGAAAACGTTTTCAGGATCAAGAGATGCTTTAAATATTTCTCTAAGCCCTAAACTTCACGGTCCACATTAACATGAACAGCTCTGCTCTCAGTGTTTGCGTTAAGTTTTGTAGGGTTGATAAAGCCGTTTCTAGTTCTTTTGGGAATTTAACAGATGCTGATGAAATAATGGCCGTATATGAATGAGCTCAACAATTAAAAAATTTATAACATACAAGTAAATATAGAAGTGTAAAAGATGGCTTCTGTCTCATGGTCATTCAGCATTTTTAATGACTGCTAATGAGTGAAAGGATAAGCTCCTCCGTTGTCTCCTGTCAAGAAAATCATGCAGCTTCGTGGATGAGGCTTTACTATTATGGCTAGAATTTTCAGGCGTATTAATTAGCCTTAGATACCTTGGGGCTGATACTGGCCTCTCCTATCAGCTTACAATAAGAAAACCAAAATGTGCTCACATTTCCCTTCTGAGTTTTAAATTTACTTTCCAGTTCCCAAAGCTCTGCTGGTTTGCATCTGAATCCATACTCTTTCCTGTTTGGAGAAGTGGTGACTTCATAAAATCAGCTGACTACCTGCTGTAGTGCCACATCTGCGTAGTTTGCAGCAGGATGGATGCTTCTAGCCTTGGCTTACACATATGTAATCACACTCCACCTACTAGTCAGCTACCTAGGGTGGAGCTTTCTTCCCTCTCTGGACCTTCCCTGGCGCTGGGACCTTGCACATTTGATTTCTGTGACTATTTGTGCTTCCTATACTGCAGGTGACGGCTAGACATGATCGGTCTTGATGGGAAAAGTTTAGAGTGCAGATGCCCTGTGTGCTCTGCACATGCCTTCCCTAAAGACTTTAGTCTGCTGATCCCATTCCTCTCCTGCTGGTATGTGCACTCCTTAGGAGGCCAGCACCTTCCTTGGGCTGTCCCGAGGTTCCCAGTGCTCATTGCACGTGTCAGCTCACTGCAGGTATTTAATAAGTGCTTGGTAGGAATAATGAGCCAATATAATATGAAGCTCAGAAGTTTGTATCTCGAAGAGTTTGCAATGTTTCTAGGAAAACAGAAATGATGGGAGATGTTGGAGCATAATTGCCCCGCCTGGTATTTGCTCAGGGAGATGCTGCCTAGCTCTGAGCATGCTGGCAGAGGCGAGGCTCACAGGGTCTGCAGAATGGGAGGGAAAACCGGTCTGAAACGTTTTCTGAGCTTGCCAGTATAGAAACTGGAGGTCAGTTTCATCAATTGGTGCTGTGCCAGTAAAATATATGGCATTATTTAGCCCGAGAAGTGTTAACGCTTCTTTGTATTGTTTTAGGGCTTTAGAGCACAGGTGAAATCAAACTAAGTTTGATGTAAAAATCAAGGTGGCTTTTTAGAGCAGATCAGTGGACGCACTGATCCTATGCTTTCTTTACTTGTGTGTGTTCCCTGCCACTGCCTGCAGGACTGCCCTAAAGGGGAAGGCCACGGTGCTTCCCAGGGTGAACGCCTCCTTTAAAATGGCCGGAGGATTTTGTTCTCTGTGCTCATGCAACATTCGTCACCAAAACCATACACTGGGTGTCCTCTTACGTCTGGCTCTGGGTTGGGGGCGATGGTGTTGGTCTAAGTAGGGCGACGTTAAGCCAGCAAGCAAGTTAGACACAACATGTCTCTAGAATTCAGCCGGGTGAATACTTTCTCAAAGACATTTTGAGTAGACATAGTCTGAAAGGTGGCTACCGAGAGAGTCTTTGCTATTTATCTCATTGGCATATGGGCTTTCTTCTGCTTCTGTTCAAGGTGCCTGTCTCTGTCCCTCATGTATGAACATCACAGCATCTTCACCTCTTGCCCCGGCCATCTCTTCTATGTGTTGGGAAAGTCCTTGCAACATTAGCCCTGTCAGCTCCCTCTCCTCCTCCTCCGGGGCTCTGCCTAAATAGCACTGTAGTGAGACTGCCCCACATACTCTCCTGAGATTGCAGTCCTCTACTAGCCTTGTGGTCCTGGCCCTGCTCCATGCTCGCTTTCTCACTCTTAAGTACTCACCACCTTCTAAAAGACCTTACAACAGACTTCCTTGCTTTCACTGTTTTCTGCATATATCGCCTCTGCCATGATGGACAGACCACCAAGACAGAAGGTCTGATTTTGGGTTTTGGTTCTGCGCTGGGCACATAGAGCAGTGCCACGGTAGAGCAAGTGCTCAAAACAATGGCTGAAGCAATGAGTGGATATAGTTTGCCTGGCACAGCACTTCACACTCTGTAGCTGAAGCAATAGTTGGGATTACTTAAAGAAGTAAGGCGTAGCCTTGAATGGCTGCTCTCAGGGTGAGCAGTGGCGCCTTGGTTCTGGAGAAGCCAGAGCTGCACCCTGACGCATTGAGTTACGCAATCGTGCGGGAATTTTTTTTCCCCCTTGCATATATTTCCTCTGAGGGAAAAGTCAGAACTGAGGATGCTTATGTAAGCAGGGACCTTTTTTCCCCCCTCTGTAACTTGCACCTGTGTTCCTAAGGCCTTTGTTGAATCACTAGAGTTGTAAACAAGAAGAAAACAAACAAAAATTGGTATTTGTGTATATATGTACATTTTATTCTAAAAGTGGGCTAGATGTGCTTTTATAATCTTCCACTTACAAATTCTAACACTAAATAAATAAAAAAAATAGTTTTCTACTGTCAGACTAATGTGTGCCTGAAAATTAAAGCTCATAGTAAAAATTAACATAGGCTTTAATTTTATGCCATCTGTAAACACAGCAGAAGATATTTCTACATTAAGTTTACTGTTTTAACTCAGTGACTTATGATACATAACTCATTTTTATTATCTCGGGAAAATAGCTAATATTTTCATCTTCCCCTAGTCCTAGAACAGAAGTTAAAATTGTGAGACCTTTAGGTTTTTTTTTTTTTTTTTAGGTTTTTATTTTGATTTTTCCCCACACTGAAATATAAAATGTATGATTCAAGAGTGCTCTCAGCATTTAGGTGACAGGTCTGAGTTACTCCTTAGCAGGAAGCTGAAGTGTTTCAGCATTTTATAGCTAATGTGAGACTCTTGTATGACCTTGTCACTGATCCTGTCCCGAAGGGACGGACAGAGGGACAGCAGGGCAGCTAATGGGCAGACGTTTCTTACCTCCCTCTACTTACTGTCTTTACTTGTTAGGGATTCGATTATTTTTTTTTAGCTGAAATTTACTGCATAATTTGGGAAGAAAATTGTAGCATAATTTTTTTTATTGCCAGAAACAGTTATTGGGTTAGTGGTCCAACAACTGTATGCTTGAGCTGATATGTCTAAGTTATGTTACAACAAACACCGTGAACCTCAGTTTCTGTCTGTAAAATGGACAGGTTTCCACCTTCTAGAGACGTGTGCCTAGAAATGTGTATGGTATAACTAAATTTTGAGTACTTTCTGTTTTCTTCATTATAAAAGAAAGAGGTAACCAGTTAGAAAAAATACTTTTCTGAGGGGATTATTATAGAAAATAACTACCATATTTTTCAGACTATAACATACACCTGACCATAAATGCATCCAGTTTTTAGAGCAGTAAAACAAGAAAAACAGTAAAAACAGCAATCGGACCATAAGGTGCACCCTAATTTTCCTCCCACTTTAGGGGGGTGGTGAGAGAGAGTGCATCCTGTGGTCCGAAAAATATGGTACCAGTAGGATACTGATGTATGGAGACATCAGAGCTGCTACCTTTTAAACTGGATTTTAACTCCAGGATCCTCGGTGATTTTGCACCTGAGGCCTACTTGGCTCCTGTTGTTGTCATCCTTCCAGCAGCTGATCTGATAAAACAGCCAGCCGCCTGACGTCACAGTTGGAAGCAGGCAGAACTAGAACACAAACTCTTTTTCAAAAGTGATGACAAAGCCTTGTCTGTCGTGTAGGACTAAAAGTGTGTCCCTCCTGCAGAGGGTCTTGCTCTGTGGAGAAGACCAGCAACACAGAAGATGCCTTGGTGTAAAGGAAAAGAGTCTGGGCATATCCCAGGAT
Source organism: Acomys russatus (assembly GCF_903995435.1). Classification (NCBI taxonomy): domain Eukaryota; kingdom Metazoa; phylum Chordata; class Mammalia; order Rodentia; family Muridae; genus Acomys; species Acomys russatus. The sequence goes on along the minus strand of NC_067164.1, from coordinate 29,685,987 downwards.
TTAAATACCTCTGGAGTGACCGATCCACATAAAAACCACACTGCAGGGGATGGACTACAACTAGATGCTGTTGCGTGTATGTACACACCGACATGTGCCTTCAAAGTGTGCTATTAAATACTTAAGGAAAGGGATACCTCTCCCTAACGTACTTCTAAGCCAATTTAGAAGTCATTGAACAGATGTCCCATAACACTAATGTTAAATTACCCTGTGTAATAAGGAAATTACAGTACCTAAGTGAAGATAGTAAAGGGAAACCAAACACCCAATGAATTACTCTTAAATTTCAAAATGAAATGATGCCTTCAGAATTAACAGTGGCACCATGTGACTTTGGCAAAGTCAGTCTGGTAGGCAGCAGAGGACTAGGGGCAGGAGTGAAGCATCTCTCTGAACATGCCAACTTTTGGTTATTCCAGAACAATTAATGTCTTAGCAGAGATTTCAGTTTTCCAAGAAGTAAATTATTATTATTGAACTGTGTGGCAAGACTTTCATAAAATCTGACTAACTCCTCAATGAATTGTTTAATACAAAAATTACAATAATGTTTCTAATATGTATGCCCTTCCTTTTGCTATTAGGCATACTTTAAAAGCCTAATTATTTGCAAAACACAGTATGTCCAAATAATAAAAATGTATGAAGCTTGACTACTTTAAATAACCACCAGCATTTCTCAGAGAATAAGCCTCATGTACAGTTAGGAAACATTTATATTTAAGGTTGAAAAGCAAGGATGTAGGAAAATTTTGCTAATTTGGAAGATGACCTTTAAGTGCACCAAAACCAAATAATTTGTAGGCTGTGACATGGGTCGCATTCCTCCGAAATTTGTGTGAATACTGCTTTCGTGGTTCTTGAAAGACAAACAAAGACAGCTGGAAGGAAAGCTTTCCCCTTCCAAATAAGATGGGGCTGACAAAGGAGTGCAGCGGGTCCCTTTCAAAGTTCACCATTAAAACGGGGTCTCCAGCACAGCTAATGAGATGGCACATAGCAGAAAACAATCTGTTTTTCAGAATGTTTAGATCAAAAGTAATTTCTAATCTATGAAATAAGGACTCTTCAATACCCCTCATTCACCAGGAAAGCTTTTATGTTTGTATTATTTACTTCAATCAGATGTTTTCAATTTTACCCCTTTTCCCCTCTACAAATACATGACATGGTTCATCAATAGTGACCAGCAGTCTTATTCTTTTCCTTCAGAAAAGAGATTTCTTTTTGAGAGGAGAGAGAGAGAGAGAGAGAGAGAGAGAGAGAGAGGAGAGAGAGAGAAAGAGAGAGAGAGAGAATGAAAAAGAGAGAAACATCTTTGCCTAAGCAGTTGCAAGCATCTGTGCTTGAAGCTACTTTTTATGAACAACTCCTTAGTAAATGACTCAAGGTAAAAAAGCAGAAAAGCATCCAATGTTAGGAAATTGCAATCCAATACCATGTAATTTAAACCTGCGGTTGCTTCTCTTGCACTAAATGACATACAGATGGGTGGCTTAGCTCTCGCAACTTTGGGAACACAATTGGTCTTTTTGTATGAATGAACATATATTAAGCCAAAATATTTTGGACAGATTTGCTTAATTCTAATTGTTCAGATCTTAATTATCAAGCCCCTTGGAACTAATAACTTTAACCATGATACTTTGTCGCATTAAGCTTGTAATTAATGGACTTCTTGACGAGATTAGCAAAGATACCCTTCTAACAAACAAATAAATAAAAAGCAAAATAATTTTTTAAAGAAGTCTATAGGGAGGTAAACAGAAACTCGGTCAACTCAGAGTGCTGATTGAGACAAAGCCCTTCTTCGTTCAAGCTGGGCAGGCATTTATCAAGGAGACATTTCTTCTAGCTATGCCTTGGACAGCAGTAAGCAGAGTTTCTCACACCTGGGTGAGCCTGGCGTTAACAGGGGTTTAGTGAGAGGGGAGGCCCTCAGGGCCATTCCTCATGTGCCAATTGTTCCTGGGTCTCTTTCTAGACCAACAAAGGACAGGAAGGGTAGCGGAAGTCGGTCTGACTCCTGCAGGCTTGGCCAAGGTTATCTTCTGGTTTGCTCTCTCCCTGGCTCCCTGTTTTCTGGTGGAGAATCAGCCATCTGTCCAGGTGGCCCCAGATCTGAAGCTGATAGCCCCCCTTTCGTTCCCACAATTAGGACGCCTAGTTAGCTAATTTTTGCTGAGTTTAACTTCAGCAATCTCATATTCTGTGTTAGATACCTCAAAAGTAAACAGTGGGGTGCGTTCCCATCGCTGAATCTGAAGATGCAGAATTTACTATTCAGGACACCAGGAAGGCTGCCGACTTTAAGACACAGTAGGAAATCTTTGCTTGGGGGCCACTTCTGTCCCTGCTATGATGGACAGCAAGGAAAAGGCACTTTACTGCAGTGAGTGATGGCTGCAACATCTCAGAGGCACGTTCCTTTTCAGTCAATTGCTCAGGTAAAATAAAGGAGTACACCTAAGTAAGTGTTGTCTGAACACCTTCCTGTGGTCTGCATACCTTGAAATAAAAACTAGCCTTGCTATTAGAATCACTTAGATTTGAGTCACATTAGAATCACTCCAATATTCAAACACTCATAATCCGTGAAATCCCCTGAGCTGAAGTGCAAAAGGACAGCTTGAGCCTTGAAGTAAAACTACACTCACTTAGTCTGTGTCTGTTCTTTCTTCCTGTGCCCCTCTTCTGTCTCTGTCTCTTTGTCTCTCTCTGGAATCTTGCATCTCTTTGTAAAAATTAGTGCCTTCTCCTAAAGTTTACTGACAGTTTCTTGCTGACTTGGTAAGATACAGTCTTTAGAAAAGCATGCATTTCTAAAGACCAAGTAGGACCTAGTGTGGTATCTGATAGACTCACAGAATACAGCAGTTCCCATTGTAGAAAAAAATAAATCTTTAGGGTCCTCAGAAAAATAAGTGGGATGTAGTCATCTTGGATGACAATGGGACGGTGGTGGCTTCAGGATACTCGACCAACTCACACAGTTATTGAATGGGTCTTTATATGGCCACTTTCACTGCAAATACATGCAGGTGGCATAAAGGATGTACCACCATTCTGCAAACAAATGCCCGGTGATGTTTTAGTATCACATGCTAAAAGCCTTGGCTGTCGCTACTCCAAAGGAGTCAGTTGGATGCTTAGGTGCATTCTGTTTGGACTTGGGGATCAGCTGCAGCCCAGGTAAGAATCTGTAGTTTGTTAGGGACGGGTCTGGTTACTGACAAGTGACTGTAGAGGCTGTGCTGTGGCGGCCAGCCAAACAATGATTTAGGATTCAGCCTAAAACCGACTCTCTCTCCCGCATCCTCTCTTTCTAGGGTCATGTAGGGATAAAAGGAACTGTAAAGTGGTCTTTTCCCAGCAGGAACTGAGGAAGCGGCTGACACCCCTACAGTACCATGTGACTCAGGAGAAAGGGACTGAAAGGTAATGTGTGCTGTAATAAAACAAAACAAAACAAAATGAAAACAAAAACAACAACAACAACAAAAAACCCACCAGCAAGCAAGAACAGCTTTTCTCCCTCCTCCTTGGAGCCGTCTTCCTTGCTAATTAATTTAAAGAAACTATATGTACTGGCTAAGGCTACGGCAGGCAGAGGGCTGTCTTTGGAAAGGTTAGAAACAGCATTGTTTAGGTTAAGACTGAGTTTTATTTCTGCCTCCCTCCACTCGATGAGCGTGCTATCTTGTATAAAGCCATGGGGCTTTTGTTAAGAGCCTGTTTTTAGTTTACAACAAAATGTGTGGAAGTAATAGTGACTTAGGTAATTTTTTTGGGGGGGGGGGGGTGGGGGTGGGGTGGCAGAGAAGAATCACATCGAGGAAACCGTGAGGGACATGGAGCTCAGCCAGGATGCTGGTGTTTTGAAGGTGGCCATTGTAAGCATAGACGTTTTGGCTGCAAAAAGAGGGTAGCATAATTTAGTTCCTTTCTACCCCACTCCAATTTCTTTTTGAAGCACATGTGGAGAAAGTATTTATTGGCTCATTTGTGGTTGGAATGTCAAAAATTTTCAATAACTGCCCTCACATGGCTTTGGTCCTTGGAAGTTCGCCCTACATCCTGGAAGGAAGGGGGGGGGGGAGGGAGAGGGGGGGGAAGGAAAGAGAGGAGAGAGACAGAGACAGAGAGAGGAGAGAGACAGAGACAGAATGAGAGACAGAGTGAGAGACAGAGAGAGACAGACAGACACACACACACAGACACACAGACAGACACAGAGAGACAGAGAGAGACAGAGACAGAGAGAGACAGACAGAGAGAGACTGTTCTCTTCCAAGACTGTTTCTAGTGAATAAATTCGCCCTCAACTGGTTCCAGTTAAAAGCTAACATGCCAAGGCGCAATGATTTTGGTGTCTAATTTACACTTTGGAGTGTGATGTAGAGATGGGAATGCAGCCCTGATCCAGATTTATTAATGATGTGACTTTGTGTTTTCATTCATGAGCCGAAAGAGCTTTTTCCCACACGGGGGTGGTGGTGGGTGGTGGGAGATCCTTGTTAGTAGGCGTCACGCTCTCCCTGTCACAGAATCCCCTGTTGCCTGAGTTTACCAACCCTTGAAGCTCTGACAAGGTGCACGCCCTCCTCGCACGCTGGAGCAAGCGGTGGGCTAGGTCCTCAGCGCGTGGGTTGCCTGCCCTGTTGTGTGCATGGCTAGCAAAATGATTTAATGCACACAAACAACCAGAGATTAGGTCATTCTTAAAAATTCTGTTTATATATATAAAAAAAAAAAAGACCTCGTAAAGGGGGCGAAACGATAATAAAAACAAGCTGCGGAGTACATAGCCCTTTCGCTGGGCTACACAGCTGATTTGTATTAGCTGAGTGACCTCCTCGCCTTTAAGATTGTTAACTTAGAAAAATATTCCCTTAAAGCGGCAATATTCCCTTTCAAACCAAAAAAATAAGACTCCTCCCACTTGAAGACTTGGACCCTGCTGCATTTTCTGGTCCCCTCTTGCATCATGTGGAGTAGCAGAAATCTTATGTAACAATATTCTTTATGTGAATCACACAACAGGCTTTTTTTTTTTAATTTGAAAAATATTCTAAGTATTATATACTAGATGGCTTGATATTTTTACTTAACCTGTACTAGTTTGGAGTAGTTACATGCACATTTTATTACATATATATTTGAAGTATATTAGTACTGTTCCAAGTTTCCATATGTTTGGTCTGTTCTCAGTTTAGGGCCAAAAACCTTAGAAAGGCTTACTAGAGAAATGTTATTTTAAACCAATGTGTTCTATAAGAAGTAATACTAGCCTTGTTAATATTTTTTGATGATCTGTTTATTGTTTATCAGTGCCTTTGAAGGAGAATACACACATCACAAAGATCCTGGAATATATAAGTGTGTTGTCTGTGGGACTCCATTGTTCAAGTAAGTGTACTGAGAGCTGGTAGGTATGGCTGGGTCACGTGACAGCAGATGCCTTATTGCTCATTTACCTGTGAATCTTTTCTTGGCTGAATTTGATTCTATATTTTTGTCCACTCCCAGAAAACAAGAATAGTTACAAACTTTCTTGGTTCTTTACTAGTGTTGACAGACTGGCTAATTTTGTGCTCTTGAGCCATTTAAAACACCCAGCATTAACTTGGTTCCGTTTCAGTAATCATCGTCCTTAGTAGAGGCACGAAGAAAATTTTGCTGAGCAGAGGTGTGCTCATGTATTTACTGATTTTTCTACCTTCAAGTGATGCCCCTAAATCCATTTATGGGCCACTTTGTTTTGTTTTGTTTTGTTTTGTTTTAATGATTTTTTGAGACAAGGTTTCTCTGTGTAGCCTTGGCTGTCCTGGACTCACTTTGTAGACCAGGCTGGCCTCGAACTCACAGCGATCCGCCTGCCTCTGCCTCCTGAGTGCTGGGATTAAAGGCGTGCGCCACCACGCCCGGTTTATGGGCCACTTTGCAAGTGGTTGATGCACATCCTTCAGATTAAAACACATCCAGCAAGAAGTCTATTTACACCTCCATATTGAAGGGATACACCCAAAGTAAACATGAGGTATACTACTGATTTTTGTGTACAGGTAATGATACTGTATATTTGAGGTTAGCATTATTTTTGCATTGATCTAAAAATCATCTTTTAAAAAATGATCCAAGCAGTTCACAATAATGCAGGCACCACATAGACTTTCTGATCAAGACAGGTAACTTTTGATAGGACAATCTTATCCAATGAGTGACAATCTTTACCAAAGAGTTTCCTCTGGGACAGTAAAATCCCAGAATCCCCATATGTCTCACAGAATTGCTTTCTTTTTCATTTAAACTTTCCTTTGCTTCATGTAACCCCTTTAAGGTGCTAGCATTTATAGATTATTTCTGAAATAACAGGAAAATGGTAGTTTCTTAAATTTTTTTTTTTTTTTAAAAAAGAGTTTCAAACTTTTCCCCAATTGCGTAAACCATTTTGCATGTTAGTGTTGGTGGACAATCTGTTCTGAATTCTTACCTTTCCCCCCCCCATGATAAAAAAAGACCCTTCAAATTGTCACCCACTTCCTCTCAGAAAACACACATCCTCATATTTCAACACCTTTAGGTTATGTCCTAGCAGCTGACACAGCACTTAAGATGGCTGCTGAGGCATGCTAAACTGGTTAGTACCCCAATGGCGAACGCTGCCCACATCCCTTTAGCTTTCTGTTTAAGATTCACCACCTCCTTCCGAGTCATGTGATTTCACTGGAGGACTCGGGTGAAGGAAAACTGTTCTAAATAAGAAACAGAGCCACAGTAAATGAAGGGTTTAACCCTTGTGAGGGTTTGAATCACAAACCCTGGAGGCAAGACCCGTATCAGAATGTGAGAACTGGTGAGAGTCACATTCACACTTGCTGTTGACACTATGTCACTTCCTTTAGCATTCCTGTTTGCTTCCTTTTTCTCAAATTTTGAAAAATGGGATTTAAGTTTTCACTCATACTTTGGCTGTTTCCCATTGTTCATGTCTCTTTTCTTGGTTTCTTATCTACCTTGGGAGAAAAGCACCCAGCATCCCGCTTCTTCCTTGCTGAGTGGTGTACAGTACAGTTGTCTTCAAGTTTGAAATGTGTCTCCACGTGCTTTGTGTGGGTACCCATGAAGATCCAGGGGCCACAGGGTGTGGGCAGTTCTAGGAGAATTGATTCTCCCATCCTGTGTGTGTGTGTGTGTGTGTGTGTGTGTGTGTGTGTGTGTGTGTGTAGAGGGAGGCAGTTTTGAGACAGGGTTTCTCTGTGTAGTCTTGGCTGTCCTGGACTTTCTTTGTAGACCAGGCTGGCCTCAAGCTCACAGAGATCTTCCTGTGCCTGTCTCCCTGAGTTTTGGCATCACAGGTGTGCGCCATCATGCCTGCCTCTTATCATCTGTTTTGCTGTGTATATTCTGCTGGAACTGTGCATCACAGGGGTCAGTGGTTGGCCACTTCCATCCCATCTCTCTTGTGATTGTTTTCCCCCTCCCTTCCTTTGGGGTGGTACACCTGTCATCTTGCCCAGATATTGCTGTAGTTCACTGTTCCTAGATACAGTCTTCAGGCATCAAGCAAAATGATAGTTCAAGGATGTATTTATTTTGAATACAAGCTCCCTGAAAAGGGGAGGGGAAAAGCAGTGGTGGAAAACATGGTGATAGCATTGCAAGGCCCTGCTGTGGGTCAGTAACCTCCCCTCAATGTCTGTTTATATGCCTTTCTGTCTTTGTATCCATTTTCTACCCAGGGACTTAAATGGGTATCTATGAGAACAAGTATCAATGTCTTTACTCAAATGATAGTAAATGAAAGTTTGGGGAGCTACTTTGTTGTTTTGGAGGAAAAAACCACGTCTGATTTGATTGATGGATATATTGGTGAAGACTGGGTTTGCAAATTAGCTCATGTGATTGATTTCTCAACTTATGAATGCTGGACATATGTAGGGCTGAGGTTTCAACAGAAAAAATTTAAGCATGTATAGACAATAAAAATACCTGGAAATTCATCTTTTGTGGTTATTTACATTTCTAATAAGTTTTAAAAAGATACAAGGGGAAAAAGTTATCAATCAGCAGGTCCAGATTTAGAACCTACATGAGTTGTTAGAATAAGAAAGTTTAAAGGATTTCAAACTGTAACAGAGGTTTAGGATAAGGAAGAGTTTGTTAGTAAGAAGCGAAAGGAAGTAGGAAAGGGGACAGACATGGCAGGGATGGTGTTCATGAGGACAGACATGGCAGGGATGGTGTTCATGAGGACACACATGGCAGGGATGGTGTTCATGAGGACAGACATGGCAGGGATGGTGTTCATGGGGACAGACATGGCAGGGATGGTGTTCATGGGGACAGATATGGCAGGGATGGTGTTCATGGGGACAGACATGGCAGGGATGGTGTTCATGGGGACAGACATGGCAGGGATGGTGTTCATGAGGACAGACATGGCAGGGATGGTGTTCATGAGGACAGACATGGCAGGGATGGTGTTCATGGGGACAGACATGGCAGGGATGGTGTTCATGAGGACAGACATGGCAGGGATGGTGTTCATGAGGACACACATGGCAGGAATGGTGCCATCGTTACTGACATAGTAGGAATGGTGTTCATGGTATTATGAATGGCAGAAACATAAAGGCCTAGAAAGATCCTCCTCCTTCTCCCCACTCCTATGTTCTTTCTCTGGGATTGAGAAGCTATTATTATGGCTACTCTGTGGCAGAGAGCTCATGACTATGCTACTGTGCTGTAATGTACTGGAAATATGAGTTTGCAGTGCAGATTTGCCTGCTGGAATTTCCTGGAAAGCTACCCTTTTGGTTGGTAGGGAGAGCTGTTGGCAGAATGGGGCCAGATAGCTGCAAAATCACCCAAGAAGAGTGTTGGGGAAGCTACTGGCCTCCCTGTCCACTGAAATCACCAGGCACTGCAGGAGCCTGGCACCCGGGAAGTTACTCTCTGCAGCAGCTGAGCTCTTGGAAGTCAGTCAATTCAAAGTGTTCTGGAGAGGCTGGTGTGTGAGAAGCTGGTCTTCTGCAGGAATCCGGTGGTGTAGAGGCTGTGACTACTGAAGGAGCTTGGCATAGGAGAAACTGCAAGCAACCATGAGCCTGGCAAGAGCAGCTGCCCGTGTTACAGAAATTAGAAAGGCGTTTCCGATGCTGGGGAAACTGGAGGGGCAGGAACCGGCTCCCTTCTGTGGCTCCCCTCCTGTGCCTTCTGCTGGCAAAAACGTGACATCGTGCTAGCTGACAAAGAAAAAATGTTCAGCGAACTCAGCCAGCTAGCTCTCTTTCAGTCGAGCTAATGAGCAATGTGGATTTAGAGGTGAGCGGCAGCAAACAGAGAGCTGACACAAAGCCTACATCTTTTTCAGTGTTCTTTTTAGGGATTCCTGACCAGAAGTTCAAAAACTACTAATGACACCAGTTGTATCAATCAGTACTAGGGGTTCTCAAATGGGAGTTTGCTTCTTGCTTTGAGTACAAAGTATAGCAAGCAGTCGCTGTGTGTCGGGTGAGTGAATGTGTGTGTGGTTTCTGTCAGAAGGAAAGGAGTGAGAGATGAAAAGCAGAACAGACTAACTAGGGAAGTGCTGGGAAAAGCAGTCGGGGGACATAAGTGAAGTACTGAATCCGGGGATGTCTAAATGCTCCCCAAACTTGCATGTCCCTTACTCATAGCATGTACATGCATGTATATGCAGAAGCTTCTCTTTAAAACTCTGGGTATTCATGTGTGTGCACGTGTGTGTGTGCACATGTCCGTGTGTGTGTGTGCGTGTGTGTGTGTGTGTGTGCACGTGTGTGTGTGCATGTGTGTGTGTGTTAGTGTATGTGGATGAGGCACATGACATTTCCTGCAGGTGGGGGTTAGAGCACAACCTTGAGTGTTCCTCATCTTCCATCTTGTTTGAGACAGGTGTCTAGTTCTCTGTTGCCATGCCTACCAGACTAGGTGGTCCACAGGGTTCTGAATTCTCCCCCCTTCCACCCCATCTTCTCAGAAGCACAGGTATTGCAGACTGTCACTGCGGCATGTGGCTTCTCCATGGCTCCTGGGAGTTTGGCCGAAGTCCTCACACTTGTGGGGCGCTGTACTCACTGAGGTATTTCCCCAGCCCCATAGCTGCCTTTCACTTGACTGACACACATATATTATTATACTTCCTCACAAAAATGCCTACTTAATTACTCTCATCTTAGTTTTAAGCTTGTAATGTGAACTCGTTCCTTCTTTGAACAATGCCCTGCTTTCTCACTGCTTCCCACGCACGTGAAGCTCACTCTCAGCCAACCTAGAAGCCATATGTGGATTTCTCGCACAGTTCATGTCCTGTTCACTTTTGCACACTTTACCAAGCTGGTTTACCCCTTGGACAGCACTATTGCCTTTCAGTTAGTAATTTACTGACAGAAGCAAGAATGTTCTCACCTCTAGTTAGTTAAACTTCGAACATTCCATAAAGTAAATTTATTACATATCAGACAGACCAGAGAGAGAGAATTGGTAAAACAGTCACTTTCAGAAAATGCTTTTGACCGCCTCTGTTGCGCTGTGGCTGACCATACACTGCCAGGTGCCGTGGAACGTGTAACACAATGTTACAAAGTGTTTTTCTGGGGCAGCTACTGTTTTCATGGCACAATGGGGGGGGGGGCGCGAGGAGGGGAATGATGAACAGTTATAACAGTGCTCCTGGTAGAAATGCTTTCATGTGTGATTGGAGGCATGGCATGACTGTGCCAAGTTGGCGAGGGTTCATAGGAAGAGGGCCATGAGGCGAGGAGGATGGACAGTGAGGAAGGGAAAGGAGAGAGAGGAAGAGAGAAGGAACAAGCTTGGCTTTTCCCTATTGGAGGATCCTGACAGAATATCATGTGCAAAGACGAATTGGAAATAAGATCGAAGGAGTATTTTTTTTTTTTTTTCCTCAAGAAAATGGGAGAGTGGCCCAATAGGAATGGAGAAGGGGGCTGTGTGAGAACAGTGGGAGGTGCAGCTGGAACGGTGTAGGACGTTAGTGAGGAAAAGCCTTTCAACCTCCCCGAGGCCCAGTAGCCTTTTCTCCATCAAGTTCTTTCTGTTTGCTCCTTCTAGAGTAAATGTGGTCCCTGCATCCATGTCCCTTAGTATGTTCCGTCTAGAGTCTACTTTGTTCTGGATTACTCATGCTTGTGTGTGTGTGTGTGTGTGCGTGTGTGTGTGTGTGTGTGTGTGTGTGTGTGTGTGTGTGTGTGTGTACTCACATCTTCCTTCTACTAAGTGAATTTCACAGTGGATAGACCATGCCCTAGTAATGCATTTCTCTCGTAGCTCCAGGCATGTAATAACCACCATGTATTTATTGGCTGATCACACACACATCTCATTATGGATGATTTTGGAGAAAGTTTGAATAAAGAATAACATGATCAAAATGGGAAGTCAGTCATAATAATGGATTTCTGGGAGTTTAAAAGAAAAGGGGGGGATATAGGATTGTAATAGAGTTATCAGGAAGCTTGGGTAGTGGATAAGTTGCACCATTATATGCAGTCACCCCCTGATACCTTTGTCTGTGACTCTGGAGACCCACGCAGAATCTTCCCTACTCTGTGTACATAGTGACCCTCCACGGCATAGCTCATTCTGTAGTATAGGCTCATTAATAAGAATAACAATATTATTAAATGATAGCTAATGCTTATATAACAATTATCATATGCCTGGCATGGCCTTAATTGCTTCATATGAAAATCATGTAATCTCTCTGACTGTACATGTCATAGATAAGAGAACTAAGTAAGGAAAATCCGTGAGGGTCACAGTCGGCATACGAGTGCGTTTTAAATGGGAATGCCCAATTTAAAAGGAATTCCAGAGTGCGATGCTTTCTGTTTTATTTTGGCTGCCCAGGCATGGTTGTTTTAGGCAGCATCAGTAGAACAAATGGAACACACAACACATCTCAGTTCTCTGTGCTCTGCTTCTTGCAGCACTCGAGGACCTTGGTAGAAAATCAGAGATCATCTGTCTTTAAGAGAAAGGGCAGCTCTGCTGTGGTTTGTTGTCTAGAATGACTCGGCATGAAAGATGCTTACATCCCAGTAAGATGTAATGAGTGTGCAAGAAGCCCGGAAGCCATTTAGCCCTTAGGAGGCAGAGCTGGACTTCCTGGGGTGGGGGTGGGGGTGACTGGCTTCCTGGCTTCTTGCACACTCATTAGATCTTCAAGTACTCCAGTCCCAGAAGCATGTTCTTTTCACATCTCATTTTTCTCAAGTAGCTGTATGTCACCTTTATCACTTCTTTAAAAACTTCTTGTTGCATTTCTTAGAAGAGTGACGTCAACTGGCGTGAGTGATTCTAAATGTCTTCTCTGTCTTCTCATCCTTCTCATGTAGTGAGATAGGGACTGGCCAAAAAGCAACTCATAGGATAGGTAGAGGGCCAGCTCAGATCTGTGGGCTCAGACGCATGCTCTGCAAACTGGGGAAAGCAAAGCCAAACAGAGTAAAAACTAAACATGCAAGCTAGCCTCGTATATAATAATGTTATATAATAACTATATAAGTATATAATTATATATTATATTACATATAATATATAATATACTATTATATATTATATATAATATATTACATATTATTATGTTGTGTGTTATATATAAGTCAAGCTCATCAGAGCGGGTCTGGCTGTCAGCTGCAGATGCTGGTGTGACAAGGCTGCTGCTTCAAGCTTGCGCTGCACCATTCAGGCGGAACCTCGCTGCAGAGCTGTGCGCACACGCTGTATTTCATGTGAACACCCCCCTTCGGCCCCCATACTATTTTATTCTAGGCCACCAGAAGATTGAAGCCATTTTTCAGCTCTTTGAGAACATAAGGTCTTTCATTAAGAGAACTCCATTCCAGTGCCACACACAGCTTACTCAACTTTACTGCACAGCCTTCCATTCCGCACTAGCGGAGCCTTTGACTGAACCCAAACCCTTGTGCCTGTGTGGCAGGGAGATGGAGCGGTTTGTTCTCCTCAACTGAGATCTCGCTTCCTCAGCTCCATCAGTACTGTTCTTGTGGTCTTTATCCTTCCAGCCACAGTAAAATTCTGGAGGCAACATGAATTTAGCTTCAAGGTTACGTTCTTCATGAGATTCTGCTAGAAATTGGTTATAATCCCAGGGAGGTGCTAATCATTACTGAAATGCATTTACCTTTGGGGTTTTACAGCATAACATTGCCCATTGCTGTTGTCTAAACCCCATAAAGCTCCGAGCTGCAGTAAGATTGCTATGAAATGAAGTGCATTCCGAGGGCGTGGGGTGCGTGAACCTGAGCTGAGCAGGTTGTATGTTTTCCGAGGAAATATTGGATTGGCTTCCTGAATCCTGCTGCCCGTTCCTGTCTTCTTGCACCCTGTGCTCTGAGGGAAAGGGGTTTTGGAGCAGGAGTTACTGATGTCTTCGCCTCATCAGAAAGCTCAGGACAAGACCACATGGAGTGGGAGAAGACGGCTTTCCTGGGCTACTGGAAGGATAGGGAGCAAAAGCCACCACTGATGCTGTACCTGACCGCTAAACCACTGTGGGCACAGCATGCCGGAGGTGCAGGAAGACGTGTTTTAGAAAGTACAAAACCATAGCAAGATGCCAGACATAACTGCAGGTGTAGCAACGTAAACATAACTACAGTTTTCTTTTTAAAAGTTAAATTCATATACATACAAAAAAAAAAAAAGCTTGAAACTATAGAACATGCAACATGCCAAGATACATGAATGTGTGTGTGTGTGTGTGTGTGTGTGTGTGTGTGTGTGTCCATCCACGCTGGAGAGAGGAATACAGAGAAAGCCATTTTGCTTTTTATTAACAAAATCATGATATTAATCTCCACATGTAGATAGGAATATTTATCCTATATTTACCACTATATTTATCTCATCAAACTACAGTGTTTGGGACAAATTGGGAAACAGTGCACAGGGAAATGGCAGAGCCTCCCTAAGTGGAGGGTTAGGAAAGCAGCTGAACCTTCATTCCTGGTGTGTGTGTGTGTGTGTGTGTGTGTGTGTGTGTGTGTGTGTGTGTGTGTGTAGAAAAGCTCCCCCATAGGCCCTGCCTATGTGTTCACTACCTGGAGAGCCTTCCCCAGCACCGCTCCTACCTAGAGTAGCTAAGTCTGTTTTGTTCACTCAGCTGTACACCATTACCCCGCCCCCTTGTCTATGTGTATGTGATAACCCCGCCCCCTTGTCTATGTGTATGTGATAACCCCGCCCCCTTGTTTATGTGATAACCCTGCCCCCTTGTTATGTGTTTGTGATAACCCTGCCTCCTTGTTTATGTGCATATGATAACCCCGCCTCCTTGTTTATGTGTATGTGATAACCCCGCCCCCTTGTCTATATGTATGTGATAACCCCGCCCCCTTGTTTATGTGTATATGATAACCCTGCCCCCTTGTTTATGTGTTTGTGATAACCCTGCCTCCTTGTTTATGTGTATATGATAACCCCGCCTCCTTGTTTATGTGTATATGATAACCCCGACCCCTTGTCTATGTGTATGTGATAACCCTGCCTCCTTGTTTATGTGTATATGATAACCCCGCCCCCTTGTCTATGTGTATGTGATAACCCTGCCTCCTTGTTTATGTGTATATGATAACCCCGCCGCCTTGTTTATGTGTATATGATAACCCCGCCCCCTTGTCTATGTGTATGTGATAACCCCGCCCCCTTGTCTATGTGTATGTGATAACCCCGCCCCCTTGTTTATGTGTATGTGATAACCCCGCCCCCTTGTTTATGTGTATGTGATAACCCTGCCTCCTTGTTTATGTGCTTGTGATAACCCCGCCTCCTTGTTTATGTGTATATGATAACTCCGCCTCCTTGTTTATGTGTATGTGATAACCCCGCCCCCTTGTTTATGTGTATGTGATAACCCTGCCTCCTTGTTTATGTGTATATGATAACCCCGCCCCCTTGTCTATGTGTATGTGATAACCCTGCCTCCTTGTTTATATGTTTGTGATAACCCCGCCTCCTTGTTTATGTGTATGTGATAACCCCGCCCCCTTGTTTATGTGTATGTGATAACCCCGCCTCCTTGTTTATATGTATATGATAACCCCGCCTCCTTGTTTATGTGTATGTGATAACCCCGCCCCCTTGTTTATGGGTATGTGATAACCCCGCCTCCTTGTTTATGTGTATGTGATAACCCTGCCCCCTTGTTTATGTGTATTGATAACTCCGCCTCCATGACCAGCTGTATGCAGGAAGCCTGCCTCTCTGCCCAACTCTATTTGGTTAAGACATTAAGCTTTCAAGGTGCTGAGCTTTCTCCATCCAGGAGCCTGGACTGCCCAAGCCCAGCCTTCTTGTGCATCTGCATTTTCTCTTTTCCCTTGCAGCCAGTCAGGTCAGCGTGGCTGTGCAATGACTCAGTATTTTATAATATAGTGTTTGGCTCCATGACTCAGCTCATCCAAATACTTTCAGTTTCTTATGAGATTTGGAAACTATTTAAGTGTGGATCGTAAATTTCTTTTTAAACGAAAACATTTTTTAAAAGATTTATGTATTTATTATTATGTATACAGTGCTCTGCCTGCATGTACAGCTTCAAGCCAGAAGAGGGCACCAGATCACATTATAGATGGTTGTGAGCCACCATGTGGTTGCTGGGAATTGAACTCAGGACCTCCAGAAAAGCAGCTAGTACTCTTAACCACTGAGCCATCTCTCCAGCCCAATTATAAAATTTTAAATCAATGTACTTAAGTAACTGTGGGAAGGCATTGGTCATTTTCAAGTCCCACTTGCCGAGAGCAAGCTATGGGAGTTTGGAAGGAAATGGGGTGGATATGATCATATTCCCTTTTTTTACAACAGGAAATTAAGGACAAAGAGAAATTATTAAAATACAGAACCACAAACAAAACAGAAGACAAACATCAGTATATATGCTGTGTTTCAGCAAATCTCAAAAACCATTTGTAAGGAAACAGAGAAGTCATTTTCCCCCTATCCTATTTTATACTTAAAACAAAATGTTCATATCTGTCCCAGCATAAATATGAGGATATGGGCAAAGCAAGCCAAAATGCTTCTGTTTTTCTTTTCTGCTACTCTCCACAATACACAAAACAGATTGCGTCTGTGAACAAATGCATGTGAGGTTTTCCTCATGCACTAACAAGCAATTCTCCAGTGCACGGCCGCTGGGACTACACGACTTAATTCAGTTCTGGCGTTGTGTGCCTGGAGGTGGCATCTGATGACAGCCTGGAAGTTCATGTTGCATGATTGTCCCTTCTTCTAAATACACCACTTGCATGGTCCGGGTTGTGCAACTCTTTCTGACCCAAACAAATAAACAAAACAGACAGACAGACAAATTGGCCTTGGTCTGACTACCCAGGCCCTCAGTTCATTTAGTGGAGTGGCTCACAGAATCTAGAAGGCCACCTGCCTTATATAAACCTTGTTGTAACTATTATGGAGTGTTTCAGGGAACTGCCAGAGAGACTGCATGCCCAGGACAACCTGTGGGAAAGCCTAGGGTGGGTCACGGGTGGAGAGGGCTGTGCTCCAGGTGTGTAAAGTCATGCCTTTCAGGATATTGAGCTGTTTAAAATCTCCTTATTCTCAGCCCTTTGGGGCTTGGTGGAGGTCTTGTGTCCTCAGGTGTGAATGCGTCACTGGTTGTCAAGGTAACGTTCAGCTTCTCTCCTCCCTGGAGGTTGGGGAAATAAGAGTGAAAGTCCTAAATGTTCACCATGTCTCAGGGGCAACCAAAGCCAGTACAGTAGCCTGTGTGTTCTGAAGGGCTCTTGGGCAAGCCTGACCAACAATTGAGAAGGCTTCTCATGTCTGCTATTGAGGTTTTGTTAGGGGGTCTTTGGCTCTTGAGGGGAAGCATTGCCAGTCCAGATGAGGAAATTTCCTTTTAATTCTATATGAATATTTATACACAGGTGGTGTGTTTGTTTGTTTGTTTTTTAAGATAGTTAATGGTACGATTCCTTAGGACTTTTTTTCAGGCATCCTTGCTGTTTTTTTTACCCTCCTGCCCACTTCAGTATTAGGGAGGCATTTCACCCTCCCTGATTCCTTCCAGTTCCCTTGATCAGATAACTTGTACCCTGATATTCTTCTCTTTTGCCCCCACTGCCCCCTACCTAGGCAATGGTCCCTTTTTACGTTCCTGCTCTCTGTAGTTGCTGCAGCTTATGTGTGCTCATATGTGACAATCTAGTACCAGGAGATGCTGGTGAGAAATCAGGCAGCGTCTGTCTTTCTGGCTCACCCACTCAATGTGATCTCCTCCTCTCTAGCCCCACCCACTCACCAGCAAGCTTTTCATGACTTCATTTTTTTTTTACAGATGACTAGTGTCTCACAGTGTGTGTGCACTGCAGGGTCAGTATTCACTCACTAGTTGAAGACCATGTAGGGTGTTCCTCTTTCCTAGCTATTTGGAATAGGCACGGCGGAGCAGGTGTCTGGTGCACTAGGACGGCTAGGCCTTTGGGGGTATGCCAGGCAGTGATATAGCTGGGTCAAATGGATTCAGATTCATTGTTAGCTTTTTGAGAATTCTCCACACTGATTTGCACTTGGTTTTAATTATGCCAACAGCGAAGGAAAGTTCCCTTTCCCTACATCCCCTCCGGCAGTTGACGTCTATTGTTTCGTTCATCTTTGCTATTGTGTTTAGGGTTAGCCGAAATCTCAAAGGTGTTCTAATTTGGATTTCCCTAATTTCTATGGACAATGAATGTCTTCTGAGGTATGTCTTGGCCATTTTTTTTTCTTCTTTTGAGAAATCACTGTTCAGGTCCCAGCTCTAGTTTTCAAATGGGTCATTCATTTTTATTTTCTTCTATTCATTTGCTTTCTTGTCTCTTTATATGTCCTGGCTATTAACCATCTGTCAGATGTGTAGCTGGCAAACATTCTCCCCCACTCTGTGGGCAGCCTCTTCCCTCAGTTGAGTCTTCCTTTAGCTGTGAGGAAGCGTTTTAGTTTTATGAAGCCCTACGCATCAGTTATTGGTCTTAATTCTTGGGCAACTAGAGTCCTATTCAGAAAGGCGTTTCCTACACATGTATCCTGCAGGGCACTGCCTATGTTTTCTTCTGGCAAAGTCAGCATTTCAGGTTTTACATTTAGGTCTTTGATCCATCTGGAGTTGGGTTTTGTGCAAGGCCCTCTTCTTGTGCACGAGGACATCCAGTTTTCACAATTTATGCTTTTGTCATCTCTGCCAACTACTAAACAGCTGAAGTCATGAGTACTCATTCTTGGGTCTTTGGTTTTGTTCCAATGGTATACAAACTTGTTTTTGCGCCAGTACCGTATTGCTTTTATTACTGTGGCTCTGTAATATAGCTTAATGTTTGGAATGGTAATCCCTCCATCACTGCTCCTCTGTTCAGGATTATTTGGCTATCTGAAGGCTTTTGGGATTATATATGGATTTTAGGATAGTTTTCTTTTTTCAATTTTTGTTAAGAATAAGATGGGCATTATGATTGGGATTGTATTGAATCTGTAAATAGCTTTTGAGCAAACAGTCATTTTTACAATGTTACTTTGATCAATCAATGACCACAGGATGCCGTTCCACTGTCTAGTGTCTTTCTCTATTGCCCTTTTGCAGAGGTTTAAAGTTTTCTCTGTACAGTCCGCCACTTCCTTGGTTAGGTCTGTTCCCCCCTTTGAGGCTGTTGTGAATGGGTGTGTCTGTGAGATCTTTCTGGGTATGTCTGTTGGTGGTCTGTAGAAAGGCTATTGATTTGTGCAAGTTGGTCCTGCATCCTCTTGATAAAACAAATGGCTGAATTTGCTCATCATCTCTACAAGTTCTCGGGTAGAGTTTTGGGCTATCTAATGTTTTAATACCGTATTACCTGCAATAGGGGTAGTTTGTATGTCTTTAGTTTCCTTCTCTTGCTCTGTGCTCCAGCTAGTACTCAGAGCACAGCATTGAAAGGTATCAGGGGTAGTTAGTGTTCATCCCTGTCTTGTTCCTGGCTTTACTGGCATTGCTAGAAGCTTTTTTCCATTTAGAATGATGTTGGCTATGGGTTTCTCATATATCGCTTTCATCACGTCGAGGTGTGTTCCCTCTAGCCGTACATCCCTAGGACATCACAAATGCATGCTGGAGTTCGTGAGAGGCTTCTTCTGTACCTATGGAGAGGATCATGACCATTAATGTGGTTTACCTCATTTATTTACCTACGTATGTTGAGCCATGTACCGGCTGGTTTTGTGTCAACTCGACACAAGCTAGAGTTTTCTGAAAGGAGAGAACCTCAGTTGAGAAAGTGGCTCCATAGGATCCAGCTGTAAGTCATTTCTTAATTAGTGATTGATGGGGGAGGCCCAGCCCATAGTGGGCGGGGCTATCCCTGGGCTGGTAGCCTTAGTTCTATAAGAAAGCAGGCTGAGAAAGCCACGAGGAGCAAGCCAGTAAATAGCACCCTTCCATGGCGTCTGTATCACCTCCTGCCTCCCAGGTTCCTGCCCTGTTTGGTTCCTGTCCTGACTTCCTTCAGTGATGGACTACAGTGTGGAAGTGTAAGTCAAATAAACCCTTTCCTTTCCAACTTGCTTTTTTTGTCATGGTGTTTTGCTGCAGCAGTAGAAACCGTAAGACAAACCGTCACTGCATTTTGGGGATAAAGCCAACTCGGTCATGGTGGAAATTCTTTTTTATGTATGTCTTTCATTCTCCTTGCAAATATTTTATTGAGCATTTTTGAGTTTATGTTCATCAGGGATATTGGCCTGTAGCTTTCTTTTTTTTTAATTTTTATTTTTTTATTGTATCTTTACTTAGTTTTGGTGTTAGAGTGATATTGGCTTTGTGGAAAATAGTTTAGGAGTACCCTTTCTGTTTCTAATGTTTGAATAGTTTAAGAAGGGTTGACTGATGATCTTCTGTGTAAGTTTGATAGGATTGATTCTACTGTGAATCTGTCTAGTCCTGGACTTTCCCCACCGCCCCCCCTCCTCAAACCCCATGTCTGGGAGGGTTTTTATTACTATTTCAATCTCCTCACTTGCTAGATCAGTTTAGGTTTTTGACTTTTTGGTTCAATGTTAGTGGCTTGTCTGAATTTAGAAATTCAGCCCATTTGTATCGGGGTTTCCAGCTTAATGGAGTACACGTTTGTTTGTTTTTTTAGTGTTTTTAAAAAAAAAAATAATTCCCTTATAACATCCTGAATTTCTTTGGTGTCTGTTGTAATGTTTCCATGTTTGTTTCTGAGTCTGCTCACTTAGGCCATCCTTTTCTTCCTTTTGGTTAGTTGGGCTAAAGGTCTGTCAATCTGGTTAACCTCGAAGAGCCAGCTCTCAGATTCCTTGACTCTTTGTATTGTTTTCTTTCTTTCTTTCTTTCTTTCTTTTTTCTGTTTCATTGATTTCTGCTCTGATTTTCACTATTTGGTTTGTTCCTATTTTTTGGAATTTTTGAGCTGCGTCATTAAGTCATTTACTTAGGCTACTTCTGTCTTCTTCCTGCTCCCCCCTCCTTCCTTCTTTTTTTTTTTTCCTTAATCCATGGTCCAGTCTGGATTGTTTAAACATTTATTGTAGGCTTTGCTGCCAGATATAAGAAAGATATGTAAGACTGTCACACACAAAGTGAGCTGTAAAAATAGTCACAAAATAGAAACTTTTAAAGCCGTGTCAGAGGTCACTCACTTAATAATATTTGGTCTAAAAAAATAGTAACAGTTCCTTTATCGAGCAGCCGAAACCCTTCATACTAGGTGCTCACCTTACCTCGTAACCAGTCTACTAGAAAACACCTGGGTCAGGCACGACTCACATGTGCGCAGGCGCAGAGAGGACTAGGCGGCACTTAGCTACGCATCTCCCCGATAGGGGCTGCTTTCAGCGGGTACCAGAGCTTTTGGGGTGTTGTGTTTTCATTTTCATTTAGTTTCATGAAAAATGTTTCCTTCTTGATTTCTTCTTTGACTCATTCACCATTCAGCAATGAGTTGTTTAATCTCCATGAGTTTGTGTATTTATGAGAGAATACAAGGAGTTTGTATAAATGTTTGTCTCATGTCCGAGGGTGTGGCCTCCTGTAGGAAGTCTTCGGTGTGCTGTGTTTCTTGTTCTGTCCTGTATGAATGTATCTTTACTTAGTTTGGGGGAAGTTTTCTTCTTTAATCTTGCTGGATATCTGATAGATGCTGTTGACTTTGGGTTCTTCTTTCTCTTCTATGCCTATAACTTGAAGGTTTGGCTTTTCCACGGCGTTCCCCATTTCCCGTGTGTGAGTGTGCACATGAGCATGTGCGTGTTTAACTTTTCATGTTTCCTGTTTATTTGGCCCAGATCCTACGTTTTGTCTTCAAGACCTGATATTCTGTCTTCTCCTTGATTCATTCGACTTGTAAGGCTTTCCTTTGACTTTTGCAGTTGGGCTGTTGGACTTCTCAATTCCATCTCCATTTCAGCCTGGGTTCGCGTCAATGTTTCTGTCTCCTGACTGAATCCGATTCTCAGATCTTGGATTTTCTTTGTCATTTCCACAAGCCCCGTGTTTGCATTTTCTTTGGCATCACTCAGGCATTTATTCTCATGTTCTTTCTCTTTAATTTTGTTGTGTCTTCCTTATACTCCTCAAATTCTTTCAAGTGTATAACTATTGTCTTAAATTCTGTTTCCTGCACTCATCTAGATAATTTTTATTGGTAAACATTCATACAGGGCTGGTTTTTGGAGAGAGGGTACTAGCTTGATCTTCATATTGTCGGTAGTTTTTTTTTTTTTTTTTTTTTTTTTTTTTTTTTTTTTTTTTTTTTTTTTTTTTTATGAGACCTGGCCATGAGGACTCCTTTTGTTAGTTCTAAGCCTGATGTGGAAGGACTAGGTCTCTGCAGAAGAGAGATGTGCAGACAGGATTGCCCTAGAGGTTGGGAATGGCTTGGGTGGAATGAAGTCAGGTGAACAGAGGGACAGGGCTGTGCAGAATGTTCTTCCTGCCCAAGCCTAGAGTGTGGGGTAGATGGAAAAGTTAGGATGGATTGGGAGGAGCTGTGGGTTGGGGGGTAGGTAGGTAGGTTCCTGGCTGAAGTGTTGAGATGAGTTTCAGGGATGGCAGGGGAAGCTAGGGTAGGCCAGGGCACTGGATGTGGGACGGAGCCTAATTCTGGTGGGCTGGGGAGGGTGTGTGGTTGTGGAGGGTCAGGGACAGTCACTGGGTTAGACTCTGGAGAAGTGTTGGAGATCCTGCTCAGTGGAGAGGTTGGACACAGTGCAGAAGGGGCTTGTGGGTGGTGGCAGGTACGACAAGAGTTTGGCCGTGGGCAGTCAGGGATGGACAGATTAGGCTGGGGGCACTGAATACAGCATCTGGGTGAGATCTGGTGGGCTGGGGGAGTGTTTTCACCATTTTAAAAAAGTTTTCTTCAATTTATTCTTCAGCGGCAAGATTTGTTTTGATTTTGTATTTTTAAAATATTCTATACTGATGAACATATTTTTGTAAGTATAGTTACTCTTTGTGTGTGTGTGTGTGTGTGTGTGTGTGTGTGCGCGCGCGCATGCCAGAGATCAGCTTTGGGTGTCATTCTTCAGGTACCAGCTACCTTATCTTGTGACACAGGCACTGGCCTCAGGTTCACCAAGTGTCAGACCGTGCTTGCCAGCCGGCGGACCCAAGAGATCTGCCTGTTTCCATCTCCCTGTTGCTTGTGTTACAAGCATGACTCACCATGCCCAGCTAATTTATGTGGCTTCTAGGGATGAAACTCAAGTCCCCATGCTTGCTGGGCAGGCATGTTAGTGACTGAGCCACGTTCCTGGCCTTTGTTGGTGTGTCGTTGTCATTATTGTCATTGTTGTTTTTATCTCAGCTTCCTGGCTGGATTTCTTACTCCTCTTCTCTCCTGAGTTGTGCCCCTGGTTTCTCGGAATTGCCTTGCGATGTTTTGCATGTCTTGCTGAGTTTTCCTGGGCTCATTATTTTGAACTCTTCTCAGGCGTTGAGTTAGATCTCTTGTTCCTTGGAGTCTGTTGCTGGAGAGCTGTGTTCCTTTGAGGCCACTGCGCCAAGTCTTTAACGTCTCTCCTGACTGCGGCCAGTGGCAGGTTAAACTACTCAAGCTTTATTCTTACCTATCTTCTCTTGGCCTCTATTTTCATCACTATTTCAAACTTTCCTCCTTCCTTCTGATTATATTTCACCTTTTAGTATCATTCTTGGGTCCTGTTCTCAGAAACCTAAGGAAAACTGGCAAAGGATGAACCACCATTGGTCAGATTTGTATTTATATTTTAAAACACTTTATTTTTTATTTTTTATATAAACTGTTGGTCATGCTCGAATAGCAATAATTTAAAACAACAATTGGGGGCTTAATGTATGCTAAACTTTATGCTAATAACTTTAGAACCCTTCAATAACAAAAATCAGAGGCCACACAGGCTGTGTGGAGTTCAGGAAACACTGGGAGTAGGGCCAAAACTCGGATCTGCCCCCCCACACCCCCCTCTCCCTGCCTTCTCTTCGTGGCTCCTGTGTTACAGCGAGTTTTGACTAGTTAGTCTTTCTACTTAACAGGTCACCATCTGGCAGCTCCAGCAGGTAGTGCGGGTGTTAATTGGTGCCAATTTTCTGATGATGGCTGAGTAGCTGTGCTTGAATGTTGAAGTAAAGAAAGCTGTGATTAAGGTGTAAAGAAGCAGGTGAACGTCACAACTTTCGCACTCTGCTGAGTGCAGCTGAGTAAGGTATTTAATCTCTAAAGGCTGGCACTCTCCGTGTTTGTAAGGCAAGGATAAGGCCCACAGGACAAGGGCTTTTGAGATTAAACGGTGTCTTAGGAATAGAAAAGAAATCAATATGAGCATGAAACGTTGATATTAAGACAGTATCGGGGGTTATTCTAATATTTAGCTGGCAAATTGTTCATCAGTGGGAAGGGAGGGGCTGTGCTTGGAGTCAAGGCCAAAGTTGAGTAAGTGCTGCCTCAGAGTTGTGGGAAGTTTATTCTGTTCATTGAGAAGCCAATTTCACATTGGGGCTGTTGATGAGGAAGGGTAATAATTTGCTGCAGGAGATTGATGAGAAAGAGGTTGACCTAGGAAACAATAGATCCTGGTCTTTCAGAAATTGGCCAGTCTATATCCAAGATACTCTATGGTTTGGCACGAGACAGCCATTTGAAAGTTAGTGGGCACAGTGGCCAATTCAGAAAAAGCCCACTTGATTGCCAGGGTATTTAAAGCCATGCCGCATTGAAGAGGTGATTGAAGGTAGTAAAATCAAGTGCAAGCTTGAGAGGATAGTCATGGCCACATGAGCCTCATACAGCAACTTGCAAATCTAGATGTTCTAGAAAGTCGCAAAGTCTGTACCTTGCCCTGGCGGAGTTCTTCTTCTTCTTTTTTTTTAAACTGAGGTGGCTGTAGATCTCTGAACTTGCTCTGTGTTTTGAAAAGTTCCTCTGTAATTTTAGAGTGTGGTTACCCTTCAGTGGGAATGAGTTTAAGGGAGATCTGATTTGAACAGTACCAACAGCAACTTAACACACACTGCAAAAGGGATGAGAATAGCTATCTGCTCCTTGTGAAACTGGTGCAAAAGCTCCTGCTGATGATGGTGGATGCAGTTTTGGAAGTCTGATAAACTTGAAGTTATAACCAAGAATATAGATCTTCTCTCTCTCTCTCTCTCTCTCTCTCTCTCTCTCTCTCTCTCTCTCTCTGTCTGTCTTTCTCTCATCTATATTAGTGTTTCCTAAAATGTGTTCTCTTGAATATTTGTGTCATTATAATATTAGCTTTGCACAATTCTAGGTCAATAAAATATTAATTTGTGTTCTGTGAAAAAAAAAACAAAAACTCGGCCTCGCATTTAGGGGCAAATTGCTTACTGAGAAACCTGAGCTAACCGGAATCAAATGAGTGCCAGCCTACAACACATGAATGTTCAGAGTAGAATACAGTGAGCACGATTTTCAAAATCGTTTGGCTACAGAATCAACCTGTTATTTGAAAACCATATTTTGAGGCTAGCATTTTTGATATTGTGAACTGCAAGACGCTGGAGTAGACAGGATGTGTAAGGTTAGCATAAAGCCCAGTGCTAGAAGAAGTACAGAGTCACAGAACGTTAGGAAGCACTGTGCAGATGCAGAGAGACAGCGACGCTTACTTGGATTGTCAGTATTGGAAAAACACTTCAGTAGAACGGGATTCAAAAGTCAGGTGGCAAAGATGTTGGGATATGACCTAATATTCAAGGCATAGATGTAATTGGAGATGTTGTTGTAAAGGATTAGCTCAGAAAATGCAGTGGTCATAATTGGATCAAGAGAGTTAAGGTAGCAAAGAGTGGTAAGACCCATCTGTCCCCTGCAGTGCTGGGGAAGGCAGACTCAAGGGAAAAGCTCTTTTACCACCACCACCACCATGACGACTTCTTCTTCTTCTTCTTCTTCTTCTTCTTCTTCTTCTTCTTCTTCTTCTTCTTCTTCTTCTTCTTCTTCTTCTTCTTCTTCTTCTTCTTCTTCTTCTTCTTCTTCCTCCTCCTCCTCCTCCTCCTCCTCCTCCTCCTCCTTCCTTTCTTTTTCTTCTCCCTCCTTCTTTCCTCCTTCCTGTCTTTTTTTTCTTCTTCCTTCCTCCTTCCTTCCTTCCTTCTTCCTTCCTCTCCTCCTCCTTCTTGAAGAAAATGGTACAGAGGAATACACTGAAGGTGTTAGACATGAGAGAAAGCTTTAGAGACAAAGATTGCTTTTTCTCCTGGAAATGCAAACTTCCTAGATGAACAGGATGTCTGCCCCATGCTGAGTCCCTGTCCCTGGTGTCCCCCTCCCTCACCTCTCCACACGCCCCACCCATAGAAATGTTGCCGTAGAGTAGCACTTGCTTGCTTGGTGCTGGCAGCTCTTACTCCTATTGCTACTGTTTCCGCCCACTGCTTCATACACTGTAGTGCATCCAGCCAGGTACCTGCCTGCCTCAACGATTCTGTATTTCGTGATCACAAATTAGCTGGAAAGGAACTGGTTCCTGCTGATGCTCATATCTTGCGTTCACTGACTTGTATCGGAAACAAAATACACTTTAAAAAATTCGTGGATTGGTTTGGCTTTCGGTGGCACCCAGTTGCAGGGTCTGTGCTGTGAGGAAAATTGGCATTATACTGCTAGGGCTTTGCACGTTTTACTCCCATGCATTTAGCTAAGTGTACAGTGTTAATGGCAGTTGCATGACTCATAGTCTGCATAACCATAAATCACCGCTGCTGCCTCTGGTGTGCCTTCTTTGTGAATGTCCTGAAAGACCACCCAGAATGTGGAATTTATGTAGACTGCAAAGACTCATTCAAGTTGAGACACCGCGCACCACCGACTGACCAATTACACCTGCCTCCTTCAGTATGAACCCGCTACCCATTTACTCTTCAAGGAGGTTCAAGCTATTGATCTTAAACTATAAAGGCCTTTTATGGGTTGAATTATGGCAATTTTATAGAAGACCTCCTCTTTCAAATAGAGTGCTTTGTACATAGTAAGCACTCCATAAATGCTCTCAACTATGACTTAATGCGTGTTCCGACCTCCCAGTGAACTCCTCTGCCTGGTTTCCAGATTGGTGGGACAGCTTCTGGAGTTGTGTCTTTCATATGTGTTTTGCTTGAGGCTTTGATGGAGTATAATTTTATTGACTACATGAAACTTGTCTTTTTATTGATAAGTCATTCCTGGTGGTTTTGCTGGCCAGCCCAAATCCCTGTGACTCGTGACATGCTATTGTTTGACTCACATTCTCAGAGACAACAGCTTTACAATAAAACAGTAGTTTTGATAAGTTCATTGAAAAAGTGATGAACACACATATATGTGTGTGTGTATGTATACCATATATACAGACACACACACACACACACACACACACACACACACACACTTATATATGTTGGGTCTTTTCCAACAAATTTTTACTTGCTTGCAGTTTAGTTCAGTATGTATCACAAAGATAACTTTATTACAGTGATATGGAAAATATTTTCCTTGTGAAATCTCATACAATGTGAGGGGAATTTCTTTTTTTCCCCCATTGGGCAAAAAGTTACTTTGAAAATTAGTGACATGTTGGGGCTGGAGAAATGGCTCAGAAGTTAAGAGCACTGACTGTTCTTCCAGAGGTCCTGAGTTCAAATCCCAGCAACCACATGTGGCTCACAATCATCTACAATGTGATCTAGCCATCTTCTGGCCTTCAGGCAGAGAACTGTATACTTAATAAATAAATAAAAAAAGAAAAGAAATTAGTGATATAAACAAGTTGGAATACTTAAAGGCGAGAAGCTTTGCCATTGTAAATAGGAGAGGCTCATTTGGAAGAGCGCAGGATTGCCTGGAGAACTTAAGAACATGCATTTTCAAGCTCCGCTCTGCTTTTCAAAAGCTTGCTGTGCGCTGGAGAACTTTATGACCTCTGGACCCATGGACACAGGCCTTTGGGGCTGGTGCTTTGGTGCTACACTGGGTCTTAGGATGGCGAAGAAACATTCCGCCTCTTCGTTTCACTCCCATAATAGTCACTAATTAAGAAAATGCCCTGTAGTCATGTCTAGAGTCTGCTGGAGGTTGGTCTGGCTGCTGCCCAAATGAGCAGACTCAGGAACCTCCAAATGCTTGTAACCTTACCCAAAACCTTGTTCCTGACTGACCAATAAAAAAACCAACACACCTAAGCAGGGCAAATGTGATAGGCGTAGCTAAGGTACTCAGGTTTTGCGGGTATGTGAGTCTGTTCATTTGGGCAGTAACCAGACCAGACCGGGAAGCATCAGGAGAAATGAACTGGGCCTAGGAGATGATTTAAAAGCAATAATAAAGTGGAAAATCAGAATGGGGGAAAGTATACTAGCATGGAAGATTAGGATGGAGTAATTATTGCATAGCATTGTGCTATAGGCTAATAAAATAGGCCCTGGTGTCTCTGTGTGGTCATTTGGGTATAAAGCTGGTTAAGGAGAAAATGCTGATTTCACTAAAATAACATTTCAATATTAAATATTAACAATTATTCAACAAGAGGCCAGCTTTACAGAGGCATTGTATTTGAAAAGAGAACCAGGGCTCTGCTTGTACAGAACCACTTAGGCACGTGTCCCTAGGTTAAGCCACATAGCACTCGGAGGCTGCTGCAGCTGTGGGCCAGTGGTGCCTTTACATCCTGAATTGGCAGCAGGACTTGGCATCGCCTACGTGGCACTGGCCTTGCAGGCCTTTAGAATGCAGCATTGACAGGGTCCTGGGGCCTTGTGATAAGGTTGAAGAAAGCCTATGCATCCACACATTGTGTAGCAAGGTTGAATTCCCTGGGTGGAACACCAAGCAGGCGCTTGGTGGCTCAAGTTGCAGTAAAGAGCCCAGGATGTTGGAGGTGCCAGGAACGTACAGGACCTGACAAGGAAAGCTTCAGGCTCTCCACAGAGGCCTGGTGTGCCGCAGACGGCAGGGCTGAAGGGGCGAGGCCACCCTAGCCTACTAGCAGTCAGTGGTGTCACCCAGTGCCCTGGATGCTGAGCATGGAGTGTTTCGGTGGCTGTTTGTCCTCCTGGGCTTCACTCTTACCGCCGTCCAATGTTTTCTTCTTATGCCCCATTCCTCCCTTTTGGAATGGAAATGTGCCATCGGATAGCAGAAAGATGTCACTTTAAATATTATTATTTTACAGGGGCTCATAGCTGTTCGCCTGTAGCGTTCAGAAAAGACAATGGGCTTTGGGGCCCTGAACAGTGGTTGGACTGTTAAGCCAGGAAGCTGGACTGAATGTGTTTTGTATTATGAAATGGCCTCTGGGGGTTGGGGCAGAATGTTTTAGTTTGCGTATAAGGTGCCTTCCACGGGCCTGCGTGTTTGGGCTCTTGGTCTCCACTTGATGGTGTGGTTTGAGGGCTTTGTGGGACTTTTGAGAGTTAGGGCCTACTTGACTACCATAGGCTGCTGGGGATGGGCTAATACCTGTTTTCGGCTCAAATGAGCTGCTTCCTGGTTCTATCAAGATGCGAAAACTCACGTTGAAAGCTCCCACTGATAATGGACAACGTGGCTGCAGCCTCCACTGTGGGTGTAACTCCTGAAGTGAGCTGCAGTAACCCTGCCAGACTCCATCAAGTATTTGTCCAAATTGAGAAAACCAGATAATGTGGAGTCACCTCCCTTTCTATCTTCTTTAAAACATCTCCGTTTCTCTAGTTACTTTCAATGCTGTTCTTATTTATATTTTTTTCCTGTGCCATTTCACACTGCAACCATGTAAGACTTAACCAGACCAGTAGTTCTTTTTTTATAATATAATGCTGAGCTTATGTAGCTGAACCACTGCTGGTTGAGCTTGTTGTAGGTTAATCTTATGTAGCTTTATTGCTTAGAAAACTTTTACTCGGCTTCTAATAGGTTCCAGGAGCTAATCTCGGCTCTTTTAGGATCACCTTAATCTACACAAAAGCTTTAAAAGTAAGTTTCTTACCTGACTCCATGATAGCAAAGCAGCCCTGGAGTGGTAATTCAGGCGTCTAACCTTTGGGGCTGCAAGATGCTGTGGCTGCCCTGAGCCATATCTTCACATGGTGCCCTTTGAAGGCATGAAAGAGACAGAGCCTGGGGAAAGGGCCTCCCCTCGCAATCACCTTTTTTCTCCATTTAGTGAAGAATGACCTTTCCAAGGACACGCACTGAGAGGCTTTACCTTTTAGGACTCAGCCGAGCTAAGGGCTTAGCCTTGAATCAGTTATAGACGCATGCACAAAAACCATTGCCAAAGTGGGCATGTCTTGGCACCTTGCAGAAACAAGGGAAAGAGAGAGACTAGCTATCAGGTAGGCAATTAGTGGCCACTATCATTGTTGAACTCCAGGTATTGAGTTCCAGGCATCAGCACAAAACAGTGTACATAATGTATGGAAATGTCACAGTGATGCTCACTAGTAAGCACAGTTAATATATAATTAATAATGTAGATAAGAGAACCACCGAGATATGTTATAAGACAAACCCCAAATAAAGGGTTGTAGAATTACAATGAGTGTCACACAGAGGAGGGTGTAGAAGTGCTATGGGGCACAGATTTAGCCTGGTCTGGTCACTTTTTTCTTCAGAAAACTAACTATGAAGCTAATATGTGCAGAATGTTTCTGAGGTTAGGTAGCAGGGAGAATGGAGCATCCAAGCAGAGGAAGCAGACCGTGCTATGGGTGTTCACAACTAACATCTACTGGTCTACTGTTCCATCTGAGAAATGGCCTTTACTGAGGGGTGGGAAGAAATTCTGAGACTAATGTGACCCTGAAATATTCCAGTTTCTGCCCTGGGATATTATAATTTCTGAAAAATGTTCTCTTCCTCCTCCCCCTTCCCCCTTCTCACCCTCTGCCTTCCCCTCCCCCTTCTCTCTCTCCTCTTCCTCTTCCCCACCACTCTCCTCCCCTCTCCTCTTATTATCAGGCTGTCATGTAGCTCAGGGTAGCCTAGAACTTGCTATAAGGCTGAGGAAGGTGTTGACTTCCTCATCCTCCTGCTTTAGCCTCCGAAGTTCTGTACCACCACCCCACCCCACCCCACCCCACCACACCCCACTCCACACACCCCACACCACACCACCATACCCCACTCCACACCACCCCACCCCACCCCACCCCACCCCACCCCACACCACCTCACACCACCCTACACCACCCCATCCACCCCCCCCCACCCCCCCCCACCACACCCCACTCCACACACCCCACACCACACCACCATACCCCACTCCACACCACCCCACACCACCCCACCCCACCCCACCCCACCCACCACACCCCACTCCACACACCCCATCCCACCCCACCACACCCCACTCCACCCCACCCCACCCCACCACACCACACCACACTCCACACCACCCCACCCCACACCACCACACCCCACTCCACACCACCCCACCCCACCCCACCCCACCTCACACCACCCTACACCACCCCATCCCACCCCACCCCACCACACCCCACTCCACACCACCCCACCCCACCACACCACACCCCACCCCACACCACCCCACACCACACCACCGCACCCCACCCTACACCACCGCACCCCACCCCACACCACCCTGCACCACCCCACACCACCTCATACCACCCTACACCACATCCACCACCCCACCCCACACTACACCACACCACTCCACCCCACATCCACCACCCCACACCACATACACTCAACCACCCCACGCCACCCCATCCCACACTATCGGGCATCAAATCCAGGTCTTCCTGTCAGCTGAGCTAACCCTCAGCCTCAACCCTCCCTTTTTACTTTGATATACACGGAATGTTCCCTGTAAGTACAAAGTGGTAGCTCTGGGGGATGCAGAGATGGCTCAGAGGTTAAGAGCACTGGCTGCTCTTCTAGAGGTCCTGAGTTCAATTCCCAGCAACCACATGGTAGCTCACAACCACCCATAATGGGATCTGGTGTCCTCTTCTTGTGTGCAGGCATACATGCAGGCTGGACACTGTATATGTAATATGTAGTAAATAAAGCAATCTTAAAAAAAAAAAAAAAAAGAAAAAGAAAGTGATAACTCTTACCACTTTCCCCAGGAACATACAACTTTCCCCAGTGACTAAATCTGCCTTCTATCGAAGACCTGCAGTTTTATGATAAAAAGAACATATATATTAAACATTTACATTATTTTAAACATTTAAACAATAGTGGGATTTTCTAGTGTCAACCTTTTCTGATGATCTTCCTCCCCGCAGCCCCCACATTGAAACATTTGTAAATGTTAGTGTAAGCCCTGCTGTGCTTTGGCTGTGGACACAGTCTGCCCACCAAGCTTTCATTGGTCCCTAGTGTGATGGTGTTCAGCTTCTGGGTCTTTAAGAGGTGGGTCCCAGTAAGAAATAATTAGACCACACGGTCACAGTGAGCCACAAGAGAGGTGCTAAACAGTGCGGAAATATTATCTCACCCGTGCAGATCTGTGCCTCTTTAGAACTTTGGAAAACAAAAGAGGGGGAAGTAGGTTGGAAAGCATCATAGTCAGCACAAATGCCTACCCTTGGTGACACCAAAGGAAGCGACTAAATAAACCTGGCCTAGGATGTGTGAGTATATAGTCCAGGCATAGAAGGACATCTTTACAGACGTCGTGATTTTATCCGTTTTGTGTCCTGCTTTGTGATCTTTGGTATTCCAGCATCTAGCATAGCCACCACTAGAACTAACCCTGTAGAGGATATGCTCAGAGTAGATTGACTGCCCTTGGCCTGCTCCCAGCCACGCCCCTGTTACTGTACATCCTCCTTCTCTCCGACCAGTGATTGCTTGTTCCTGTCTATACTTTGCTCACTTTCTCAGAGTGTTCTTGAACAGAGACCATCAAAACATGCTATGATGCAGCATGTCCCAACGGACTGCGTCTCTGGTTATGTGAGTGCCTAACCTCACAGAAATTTGAGTGAACTTATTCATGGGACCAATCCCTCCTTACCTCAAATCTGACCATATTAATTTTATGATCGTGTTTTAATTATTAACAATGGTTTTTTGTTGTTGTTGTTGTTAGTTTTTTGTTTTTTGTTTTTAGGTTTTTCAAGACAGGGTTTCTCTGTGTGTCCTTGGCTGTCCTAGAGTCGTTCTGTAGACCAGGCTGGCCTTGAACTCACAGTGATCCGCCTGCCTCTGCCTCTCAACTGCTAGGATTAAAGGCATGTGCCACTAAGCCTGGCCACAACAATGTATCTTTTAATGTTTAATACTGTGTCTGAGGATTCTGAAAATGTTTTCTAGTGTTTAATTGATGCCCAGGGGCACTAGTTGGTTTGTGAGAATATTTTATGTGCATTTTATGGGTATATATTACACATTGACTAGCTTTCTCAGGACAAGATTCTCTGAAAGTTTTTTTTTACATAATTTTTCATATCTCAAAATGTGTGTTTAATCAAGACCATCATCATTGAAGTTTCCCTTGACAGACATCTGAGTACATAGACCAGGTGTGTCTAGATGCTGCGGCTGCAGAGGCTCCTGAGGCGTGGCTGACGTCTAGGGAGGAAGTAGGTAAGGGGAGCCAATAGAGTAACGCAGAAGAGGCTTTGATTTGCTGTGAGGCGTGGTGTGGTCATGAAGCCAGGCTTTCCCAAATCATAGAGCTGAAAGAGTAAGATGAGCTTGCATTGGAGATGGGAGGGGGGCATGGAAGAGAAGGACAGACAGAGATGAGGATGGAGTTGGGCAAGGACGTTGGGTCTGCATTATAGAGGTGGTTGCTAAAGCCGTGATTGGCCAGACCTCAGGTAGAACTAAAGCCGTGATTGGCCAGACCTCAGGTAGAACTAAAGCCGTGATTGGCCAGACCTCAGGTAGAACTAAAGGACAGAGTGCTTGCATGTGTGAGCCCTCACACCACACAGAGGACCAGCTCTGTGCTTACACACATAAACACTTATATCTGTATGTATATATGTGTGTGTATGTATATATACACATATACATATTTCCATATATATATACATACACACATATACCTATATATAATCTGCATATGAAAACTGTTGATTTTGTTAAAAATAAGGTGAAATTTGAGAAGACCTGAGAAAACTAATTTTTGTGACCAAAGGAACCTCTTATTTTCCCGCTTCTTCTTTGAAGAGCTCTAATTTAGGTGAGGAAAGCCGCTGCTTCCAAAGTGCTCCGCTACACTCTGGCATAGTTTCAAAGAAACCCTCTTCCCCAGTTAGCTAACCGCACCTCCAGAGAGGGGCAAGCTCTTCTCCGTCGACGACGACGTAACGTCCTTAGCGGGACTCCCGCTGCTTGGTTCTTGTATCTCGCAGTGGCAGCTGTGAACATATATACCATTGATTGTGAGCCTGTGATATAAATCCGACTGAGCATGCCCACTAATTGGTTTGGGAGCTCGCTATAGACAATGCTTTCTTACAGTGGTCTGTGTGGATAGGCCCAGTCACAGGGTTAGTTCTGCTTGAGAGCACATCAGCGGCATCTCGAGAGTAATTACCCAACAGCAGTTTCCCACAGCCGGACCAAGGGCTTCAAAGGCTTCTGAGTTTACAGCCAGTATTAACCTATATCTGAAACATAATGTTCCCACAAGGACTCCGTTCTCTCTTCCTCCTGATTAAGTGTGTGGGGTTACTGAGTTCATGTGCTGTGTGCTAAGAATCTGCTGGAAATTTACTTGGTGTTAAGTAATTGAAAATCTTTAATAACCTGCAAAAAATGCATAACTATGGATTGGATTGTTTCTATTGCTCCATAATATGATTGAAGTAAGTTTATCTTAAAGAAAGATTGGATATTTTGGGGAAAAATGCCTTCTCTGAAAAACAAACCTTGAAAGTTATTATTTTGTTTGCTCTGTAATCTGAATCACTATATGCATTCAGTTGAAATGGTTGAAATAAATATTTATGTTTACACTCAAGGAAATGATTTATTTCTTGCATTATATAGAAATCTATAATAACGACATCTCTCTATGCCAGATCTTTTACAATTTTTATATTAATTTTTCTTTTTTTTTTCTTTGCAGGTCAGAAACCAAATTTGACTCGGGTTCAGGTATGTTTACATTAATAATGTTATCCTGAGTATTTTTTTACGTGATTCTCTGAAAAGCAATTCAACACATCTAGAGCCATTTTGACTTTAAACAGACTGAACAATCTCTTTTGAAGACATGAGCCCCACATCAATGCAGGGCTGTGGGATACTTCAGATCACAATCTGAGATGTTCACGCTAGGATCTTTCATAGTTTTGAAATAAACATTAAATGCCCTCTAACTGCAGAGTTCCTTTTTAAATGCAGGGGTAGCTGTTGCGCATGCCCATTGCTCACAGCAGAATATTACTTTGTAAATAGACAAAGCATCCTAAGTGGTTCGAGGAGCCTCTGCAAGTGATTTGGGGGCGGTAGGTACACTTTATTTGAGCAGAAATAGAGATTCATCCATGACGTAGGCGGTTTAATGCTTTATTGAAGGATGATAGAAAATTAAAATCACTTTGAGCTGTTGTGTTGTATTTATCGAGACAGGATTTACCAACAGTGGTATTATCAGTGGCATTAGATGTTTTCTTGCTGTTAAGCACGGATGTAGTCCTGCAATGCTCAAAATTGGCTGTATCCTTTACCTCTTGCTAAGATCTGTGGACTGCAGAGTTCCCAGAGCTGCTTATAACTAAAACACAAAATTTGTCTCATGTTGGGTACCAAGGATTATGCCCTTTGATGGATTGTTAATACATCAACATTAGTTTTCAATCCTAATAGATTTTCAGGGAAAAAAATGTATATAACTTGCTGGATTTAAAAGTCACACTTTGACTACTGAGTTTCACTGTATCTCTTTCTAAAATGTGTATGTTTATTGAGCACAGAGAAACCAGTGGCTGTAAATTCCTTTTGATAATAGCCTCACAGAGCTAGCTTGCTTTTTTTTCTCATGATCGTCCCTGTGTGGTACAGCTTTGAGTTTCTCTAGTTTTGAGGGAGTCTTATCTTAGCTGATGAAGTCTTCTAGATTTGACCTAATGAATGCACCTAACTTCAATGCCAGGATTCCAAAACTCTTTCTAGTCAGTGTTCTGGGACTTCTGAATTACACGTGCCAAACAAAAAACCAAGCACAAAATATCAACAATATGAAGGCTAAAGATGTAATGACATTGAAGCAACTATTTGGTTATTGACTAAATGAAATTGATGTAAATAGGGTGAAAATGTTTTTAATTGTTGAAATCTCTAAGTATAATAATAAATAAACTGACAGAGAATGAAATTACACATTAACTACAAGCCTTAAAAATTCTGTCAGCCATAAAGTAATAAGATAATAACTGTTGTTCATTGATTATATAATTTAGTTCTTTAAATTTCAGGCAAGAAGTTGGTTTAAAGTTTAAGATGAGGACTGTGGCTTCTAAAAATGAAAGTTCCAGTAGGTCCATTTTGAAAGTGAAAGCTGGGACTAATGTACAAGGCTGAAATATTAGGCTGCTATTGTCAAAGTCAAATAATTTATGTTAAGATTTTTTAATCCAAATTAAAGTGTGCTGCTAAATTCAAGTACAGAAGGCTAGTGTTTATCATGGAAATAGTTATAACATCTGTACAGGCTCACATTTCACTCTTTTGACCTAAGATTCTTTTTGCCCATAATGCTTTTCTTCATTTCTGTGCTTTTGAATGTCTGTTAGACAACACCCGCATGTCTTTGGAAACTTCAGTTAGAGATGCCTAAAACCTTATGGGACATGGGAGTTAAAAGTTTATTTGTACTTTGCTTTTTGCATTCAACTCTGGAGTAAATTTAGAGGTTGTGAAACGAGCAATTTTTTCCCCCTTTCTGAGCTCTGAGCACTAAGCTTACCACTGACGAGGAAGCAGACAAAGAAAGCACGGTGCTCATTCCTTGGTGCTTTTTATCGTGCAAATTTTGGTTATGAATAAGATGCCATATTGGAACAATTAAACGTATGACTTTAATAGATTCAGATTCTTGTTCATCGAACACAGAAGGTACTAGCTCTACTTAATGTTGTACGTGGTTTGACAAAGCAATAGCTCTGGCTGAGGAATGGTGCCACGTTAAACATGATGGTCAGTGGCTGGCCGCAAGGCAAAGGATTTCAAAGTATACACATGCACATGTGTGTGTTTACAGATTTGCGTATGTATACATATTATTTAAGAAAAGTACCCAGTTTATGGATTGGCTTACTGCACACTATTTGTAGTTAGTACAGTTGAGTTTCAGGGTGTTCAGTAAGATTTAGAAAAAAGAAAGGCTTTCATTGCTATCGCGTGGTTTAAAACAAAAAAAAAACCAGTTGGTTGAATACACACCAAATTGTCAACCAGAAAAAGACCATAAAGCTTGTTTGGTTTTTATTTAATAAAAAGAAAGCCCACAGACAACTTTCTACTGTTTAAAAAAAATGTGTTTGTGTGTGTGTGTATGTATGTATGGTGTGTTTGCATATACCTGTGTGTATGTGTGTCTATGTATATGTGTGGTGTGTGTATATGCATGTATGTGCGTGTGTGCGTGTGTGTGTGTGTGTGTGTGGTGTGGTATGCACATGCATGTGTGTATGCAGGCCAGGAGATAACCTTTGCTGGGTTAAAGGCATACACCACCATGTCTGGCCTTATCTCTCTGGCTAATAACTTGCCAAATAGTCTAGATTGATGTCTAGCAATCTACCTGCCTCTGGACTGCTGTGATATGATTACAAGCATGTGCCACTGTGCCTGACTTTATATATATTTATATGTGGGTTCTGGAGATAAAAAATAATAAGTCTTCCTGTTTGCAAGTCTGAGCCATCTTCTCAGCTCCTTAAATTAATTTTTTAAATTAAAAATTAAGAATTATTTAATTTATGTGCATGTGTGCCTACATATATATGCACCATATGTGTGTAGTGCCCAGAGGCCAGAAGAGGGTGTTGGATCTCCCAGAACGTGAGTTACAGGCAGTTAAAAGCTGCTATATAGTTGCTGGGAACCAAACCTGGGTCTTTCACAAGAACAGTAAGTGCTCTTAACCACTGAGCCATTTCTCCAACCCCTAAAATTAAAATTTTTATGTTGAAATTTTCAATCATACTTAAAAGTAGGGAGTACAGCATTTATCAGTGAGCACTGTCTAACAATCATCTAAATATTATTATTAATAATTTTGCACACATAGTTTTTCTCACAGTATTTTAAGGGTAGTCAGTTTTATGTGGTATTTAAAACCTGACAATTACAGACTGTTTTGGCCTACTGAATGGGGGGTCAGTGGGGTTTTCAGGATTTTTACCTGTTGTAGAAGTTTGATGGCCACACATGGGTTATGAATCGGAGGTTGCCGCACTTCCATGTTCACGCTCAGACAGAGAAATGGAAGTTCTGCTTCTGGAAAGTCATCTAGTTAGGAGCCCTGCTGTCGGAGCCCAGGCACTTAAAAATGTGTTCTGTTGATTAATGACCCGACGATCTGGAGTTTTGCCTTTGTCAGTTGAGAATAATGAGTTGGCCTTCTTTCTAAAGAAACTTGAAAGTTTCTGTGTTAACATGAGTACCTGGTGGATGTCTCTTCCCTAAGAGCTTGTGGGGTTGGTGATCTTACAAAGAGAGTAAAACAGACTTCCTTTTATGTTCAGAACTAGCAAGGCGCTCTGCTCTTCACCCCATGGCCCAGCCAGGAAGCTTGTTGACGCTAGAGGCAGCAGAGCACAGAGCTTAATGCAGTGACCAAACATGAAAGCCGGTTTCACATCTCGGGGGTAGGGGGTGGGGGGGGGGGGACAGCTTTTGAAGGTGGGGGGGGGAAAGGGGGGAACTGTGGAGCATATTGCATGATAGGCTATATAAACAGAGCCCCGGAGGTCAGTGCGTGGATGCAAACCAATTAAAGAAAGAACTCTGGCTTTGCTTTCTGTCATCTGGACGGGGAGGATCACACACTAACATGTACAGAGTTGAAGTGTGAACTTTGCTGGAGTAAAGTTTGGCACCTTTGGAAAATTCATTAACTCTTTCATCCCACAAACCAAAACAATTTTTCCTAACAAGGACTCCCAGAAAGTTAGAAATAAAATGGGAAACACGTGTTCTTTCTGGCCATTGGGAACATAGCCCTTAGCAGAAGGGTCAATGAATAGGATGGATGAAAACTAGGTTGAATGGTTGAAAAGACCCAGGTCTTCAGTGAAATTGAAAAACGCACGTGTGCGTGTGTGTGTGTCGTTCATGCTCTTGCAGAACAACTTCCAAAAAACGCATCGGTTTTATTCTCTTCTACATTCTAGCAATGATGCAAAGATACAGCTTGCTAATCAGTAATTTACTAATCAGTGATGAGGTAGGATATTGTTGTTTTCTGTCTAAGATTCTGATGTGTGCAAGCCAGTAGCTGTCCGTTAAAGACGGCCTGTGGCCCTTCTGCTCTAGCTTTTAAGTGTCGCAGGCAGTGTTTGGGTGAAAAAAATGAAATACCAAGTTAAAAGTTTCATGGCCCATAAACATTTAAGACAAAGCTTTCTAGCCACTGAGCCATCTCTGCACCACTTAAAACAATGTTTTCTATAGAAAGCGGATAAGCATAGGTTTTGTGCTCGCTGTTTCAGTAGTGCTTGGGCTAACTGTCCTAGGGAAATAGGCTCATAGAACACAATGTCTCAAAGGTATAAGATTTCATGAAAGCAAATTATGGAGGATTAAGAAACCTAATGAGCAGGGTTTTGTGTGGAGAGCAGAGGTGGGAGCTCTCTGTTAACTAAAGCCCAAGTGTAGAAGGTTAGGAGGTCCTAAACGACACGATAATAAAAGGCATGAAAGAGTATAATTATCCTGAAGGGTGAAAAAAAAAATTCAAGGAACAAAAAGCAGCTAGTGTCAGTGTTAGGATCCATAGTTAAAAGGGATCTCCACACCAGGGGAAGGAAACCAAAGAATCGGATCCGTTGATGCCCAAAGGCACCGAAATGCAGAGTGCAAAATTATGAGCGGCGATAAGCTGAGGGAGAGGGAGATATTGCACATAGCAGAGCTAAAGTTTTAGACTTGCTAACAAATAAGGCAATTTGCCCTTCTCGAGAAATGTTAATAAGGAAAATATTTTCCATTCTTGTATGACTGTGTTGACAATATAGTTTGGCTTTACAATTTTGTGCTTTAAATTTCATATTTTAATGACAACGAGGAGAAGGGAAATAAAATATGAATCTCTCTACCAAAACACTGAAATCCATACTTGGACATCATTCAATAGAAGTAAGAAAAATACTGGCTATTCAACAATTCATTCATTCAACTTATATTTATTGGGAATGCTCTATGCCAGGTGTTGAGGTGGGTAGCTGTGAACATGGTTGACACAATTAACTCTCTCATAGAGTCTTACAGAACGTGGTTCCCTAACAGGAATTCCCGTTGGTTTCTCTGTGTATTTTGCAGAGAAGGGCTAGCAAGACTAACCTTAGCTCCAGATGGTAGGTTTCAGAGTCTCTTGGTGTTTAAGCATGAGCCAATATATTTTAAGTTTAGACAAATTCACTTTCCTTTGCATTGTCCAATTGTGTTTCTTACTCAGCTTTTATGAGGATAGCCAATGGTGCTAAGGTCTCAGGGGCACAGCAGATGGGCCCCGAGAGAGGTGAAGTGGAAGATAACAGAATGTGCGTTTGTGAATCCTGCCCTGCTTGAGGTTGGAATGAGAAGCCAGGTCTCCACTGTAACCACCTTACTGGTTGTGTCAAAGCAAGCCCAGCACGGAGTCATAAACTAAGTAAGGCAGGAAGTGGCAGAGCAGGGGCCGGGTGCTGAGGCTGCCTTTGACATAAAAAGTTTCCTTGTTCCCAGCACCTTTTAACTGTTTGGTGTTTGCTGCTGGATCACGAATTTAAATTTTATATCTTTCTTTCTTTTTTGAAGTTAAAGGTGTGATTTTCCCCTGTGATGTTATAGCTGAATTCTGGAAGGTTTTATATAATCAAAAGAAAAAGGAAAAAAAAAAAAAAAAAAAAAAAAAAAAAAAAAAAAAAAAGAAACACAGACTTGGAGATTTGGTTTTCTCTTGGGTGTGTTAATGTTTAGGAAAACGTTCTCACTGCTAGTACGGGTGTAATTGTTCTTTCTTCTCCTAATGAGAAGTGTAGATGAGACACACAGTGCAGAGTAAGCACACAATTGAGATGGCTAAATGTCTATTAGTATGCCCACTGCATCTTACACTCAAGTCAGTCACCTTATAACAATATTTATTGAATTAGAGTGATTATATTTTTAAAATAGATTCAGTTCTTTTATTTCTCATGATTTGGGAACCTAACTTAAGCTGTGGCATTCCTGATAAATAACGAAAATATTTGCCTAGTGCTTTTCCATGAAAAACATTTTCATAAATCTTATCGAGTTCTACTGGGCCACATTCAGCAGTGAAGGAAGTTCAGCTGCAAAAAGCTGTGCAACTTACTCAAGGCCGTGTAGGTATTTGTAGGTACTAGTAGTTATTGCTAAGTTTGGGTCCATGTTGGCCCAAGTATGGTTGTGTTTAATGGCATGTTAGCCTCCAGTGCTCTGGCCTACAACACCACTATGAAAGCATTGGCTTAGCATGGAGATGTTTTCACTCCAATATCTACCTGCATGTGTAAGACGTGGAGGAGGACTTATGATGTTTCTTACTTCCACTGACCTTATACTTTAACTAAAGAAATGGCATCTATATGTCCGTGGCAGCATGGTTGACTCTCATTGATGGTACCCAAGTAGAAAGGGAACTCCTTTAGAATGTGGTAGGTGTTCAAGAATTGGGGTTGATATAAGCAAGGAGGGAGCACATCTTTTTTTTTTATTTTTTATTTTATTTTAATTTTTATTATGTATACAATGCATATGTGCCTGCACGCCAGAAGAGGGCACCAGCTCTCATTATAGATGGTTGTGAGCCACCATGTGGTTGCTGGGACTTGAATTCAGGGCCTTTGGAAGAGCAGGCAGTGTTCTTAACCCCTGAGCCACCTCTCCAGCCCGAGGGAGAACATGTTAAGTAGTCATTGAGGGACAAGTTCAGAGATACAGTGGCAAGTGCAGTTGGGGATGAGTAAGTGAATCAACCCACTAGAACTAGAGAATCTTGTCGAAAGGTCAAGGTGGTATTGAGATCTTAACACAGACTCTAGGGTAAAGAATAAAGAGTTCGGGCTAACCCTGTAGATGATAGTAACAGTTGGTAATGTTGGCTTTATAGGTCAACGTTATACGTCAACACAGAACATCCTTGAAATGTTCATGTCCCTGACACATTTTACTCATTCCTGGGCAGAGATGAGCTATGCCACTCTGTGGTCCCCAGAAATGCTGGTGTAACACGTGTCTTGTTTACAGGATTAAGAGTCTAACAGCTTGTTCTAATATGCAAGGGGGCTTAATACATTAAAGAACAAGTGGAAATTTAAAAAAGGTAGACATTATTTTGTCTATAATGTTAAAACACTCTTCTACGTGTCTTAAAAACACTCTTTTAGGTTTCGTTTTGCCTTCAACAAGGTTTCTTTCTTCTTGCCTCAGCCTCCTGAGTGTGGGCTCTAGTTGTTTCCCTCTACTGGAGTTCTAACTGAGGCAGAGATCCCTCCACTGAACTCCATATTCAGGAAGACTTTTAAAACTCTTTTTTAATGTGAATATCTTCCCTTTTCTTTTGTATTATGGGATTACACTACAGAAAAGAACGTTCTATAGGAGAGTCCTCTGGAGCTGAGGTGGCTCAGTGGTGAAGCACATTTATTGCTTTCACAGAGGACCCAAGGCTCACAACTGCCTGCATTTCCAGCTCCAGGGGATCTGACACCTTCTTCTGGCTTCTGGGGGCTCCTGAATGCATATACACATACCCAAGTACACATACATAGAATTTAAAATGATGAAAATATATTCTAGTTATTATTCATTTCTCAATGTCTTGTGATAGGTGCTGAATATAAACAAATTGTGAGTAAATTTTTGCTTGCTGATCCCGGGTCCTTTGATTTTTCTATCTTTATACATATGAGAGATTCACACAGTGTTTCTTAAGAACATGAGTGGCCAAACAGCACATATTGTATTCAGATGTTATTATTAATAGTAGCCTATTTTATTGATATAAAAATATTTAACCACTAAATATTAAAAATATTCACTTCACATTATAGTTTCCCATGACATGGCATGCGTAATGCTTGCTGGGTGGATGAAGGACAGATGGAATGTTGTTGAACTTTGTAAAGTATATTGTGCCTATTATATACCATTTTCAAATTAATTTTGGAAATTTACCATTAACCGAAGTGGTGTTTTTTGTTTTTTGTTTTTTAAATAACAATATATCCATAAATTACTTTGTATCCAAGTCATTCATGCTATGAATGGAAGACTAGGTGGAAGGTCAGTAGAAATACTTAGTGGCATAGTTTAGTAGCATAGAGCAGCCATGCAGAAGTTCACATTTTATACTGTAGCAGTAAGAATAAGCCTGAGGCTCTGCAAGGAATTTTAAAAAAGAATCTATAGCTTTCCCCCCTCACATTTTAGATTTATTTATTAAGTTTATTTATGCATAACATTTCATTAACATTAATCTTTTCTGGTGTTGTATACTAATAGAAAAATGTTTTCACTGTGTAAATGAAGGTAACATTAATATTTCATTCAAATGTAGCCCATCAGACTTCTTTTTATAGGAATCTATATTATTCTGAGACAGGGTCTCAGGGTTTTTCTGAGTAGGCCTGGCTGTCCTAGAACTCACTCTGTAGACCAGGCTGGCCTTAGGCACATAGAGTTCTGCTTGCCTTTGCCTCCCCAGTGCCGGGATTAAAGGTCTGTGCTACCACCACCTGTTATAGGAATATCCATTTAAATGCATTATATTTTGTGACTTGGTTAAAATCAATTTTAATCTACACATTTGTTTCCTCAATTGTATAGAAATGATTTCAATTTCATCACAACTTTTCGTCACCAGTTTTCTTACGACATTGCCAGAGTATGTGGCTTTTACTGACTTACTTATTAGAAACTTTGAGTTTTTTGTTGATGTTCTGCCTGCTGCAATATTCATTTTCTTCATTGTGTGATGATATGATTTTTCAGGATTACAGAAGACTGCATAGCTAGATCTTAGAATTTTCATTGTTTCTAAGATGCAGTCTTAGTAGATTCTACAGATTTGAAACAATTGACAGGACATATATTTGAATATAAAAATTTCCCCCAATGTTTAAAAATTATATTAAATTTGGACATAATAAACTATGATTCCTTACTCAAAATTTTCTTTGTAATATTGTTATGCCTCTAGGCAACTTTTGAATTTGCAAGCTGCCAAGTGTTAGCATGAGGGAGGGTGGAGATGAGTTCATGTATATGTAAATATATTATGATGCTTCGGAAAAAGACATTTTCCTAGTGACCACGAACTAAAAAGGAGATGTTAATGTCAAAATGAAAGCTTTATCAACTTGGAAGTTTACGTTACAGTTTAATTCCACATGGACTTTGGGACACAGGCTAGGATCAAGGCTCCTACATTGCCTTAGCTAGCTGTGAATTGCTTTAGACTCATTTCGCATCTAACAAAAATAATTCTTACAACAAAATTATATCACTAGTTGGATGTTCTTACATGGTTGAGATAAGGATGAGAATGCGGCCCCTCTCTGCTGTCTATTTTGTGAGTGACAAAGCCAGACAGTGCCTGAGTGCTTAAGTCCTAAAGGGACAAGATTCCTGTTGCAGTATCTGGTTAGCTATGAGGTTGAT
Organism: Acomys russatus; assembly: GCF_903995435.1. Lineage (NCBI taxonomy): Eukaryota > Metazoa > Chordata > Mammalia > Rodentia > Muridae > Acomys > Acomys russatus. The sequence continues at coordinate 29,641,636 of NC_067164.1, read as the reverse complement.
TAGCAGCTGTTACAGTGACAGTATTTTAACCCCTTTGGTGGAATGGAAGATGTGGAAGTAAAGCTGAGCTTACTTTGCTCTAAAGCAGGGGATGGAAGAAGCAGAGATGCTTGGTTGGGGCGATAAGTTAGTTTCTCTGAAAATAACCTTGTGTAGTTTTTTTCAAAATACATATTTGCTTTGTTGTCGGCAGACTCGTGGATAAAATTGATTGGCGGCCGCTTTTCCATCCTTTTCTTCTTACTGCTAGATTTATGCTTTTTTTTCTCCTTTGGCGTTAATTTCCTTACGTATGCTTTTCTAATTTATGTGCCTCCTAACACGTGACATATCACAATTCAAGTCGTGAGTCTGTGTAACAAAGCTTCTGTATGTATCTTTTATCTGAATTTGTCACCGAGTCTGGAGGACAGCTTCACACAGAATGACGCAGAGCAGGAAAGCTGAGCTTTAGAAAATGCCTAAATCTGCTCTAGATAGCTTACTGGGTGATCCAGCAGAACTGACATGATTAATGACGGAAGAAGATTAAAATATTTTCACATTCTGTTTTTAATGACCACTATCTTGTTTCTGCCCTGAAATTTATAGCTAGTAAAATATTACAGGAAAAAAAAATCTATCAATTATAACCCACTTGAAGTTGTTTAACCTTATCAAATTGTGCCTGGTTTTTAGTCAAAAGGCATAAATTAAGAGTGAATTTCAACTCAAATGTAGCCTTTGTGATATCTTTAATGTATTCGTTAAAGTGTTAAGATTTATTAGGTTTAGCATAAAGGACCTGAGATTATTGTTTTCAATTAGTCGGTATCCACTTTAAAAACTTTATCTTTACAGCTAGGCAGAGCCTTATTGCTTGGAAACAGACCATCTCAGAAAGTGTCGCTTGGGCCTAAATAGGTGGTACAAGTGTCACTCTGAATGTTGGACATTTGCCCACTGACTCTAGCTCTCTGCCTTTTAATCCCCAGATAATGGTGTGTATTCATTCTCTGTCATATTTACCTAGAGGAAGTCTTTCCTAATCCCTCATTTTTCTCCTTCCCTGAGGTTATGTGTAAATACTACATAAAATGGCAAATGGAAGGAAGTCTGCTTTGTCTAAAGATAACCATTCCTCTTAAACAAGCGCATCCGCCTGGCTTTGAAAGGATGATGGTGAGGGGGCTGTTTGCTTCAGGAAAGGAGAGTGGGTGAGCCTAAAGCCAAACCATGCTGCACATCAGAGGAACTGGTATCAGATCCCTTTAAAGTGTGGATACAGCTTTCTGCTTGTGTCTGCTCTGATCTGCCTTACACTGTTCCATCTCTTAGTGTCTCTTCCTTCTGGCGGAGGACTGCTGTGGAAACGTGCATTGGTTTCTGATGGCAACTGGGAAGTTGTCTTCACTCTGTAGTGTCCAGTTTTCCGACAAGCAATGTACAGTGATTCATCAATCCAGTTGAGGGACGAGAGCACGTTCGTTTCTCTCCCTTCCCTTCTTCCTTTCCATGTGTTTAAGTGTTGAACAACAACCACCACCACCACCACCACAACAACAATAACAACAACCAAAACCAAACCCGAAACCCAGCTCTTCCAGCCTTATTTGCTTCTGCCATGTCCCGCTTTCTACCGAGCACACAGTTTTAAGTACACTATTGTGAACTTTACCTTATTAATGGGAACAGCCTAAACTTTAAAAAAAGCATAAAAAGAGAAATGAATAATTATCAGAGACCAGTAAATGTTTCCAAAGTTTAACCAAATTGGGAATCATAGAAACATAAATAGTACAAGCTATTATTTGGCCTACTCAAAAATTAGGGCTTCAAGAGTATATTCAGACAAAGCCTGAGGGTTAGAAATGGGAACAGAATTTTGATGTTTTTTTTTTTCCTGAAAAGCAATTTGAGATTACTTTATACAGAAATTCTAATTTCAGAGACTTTATAGAGAAAATATTCAAAGACAAACGTGAAAGAATGTTCATAAAACACTCATGATCATAGGGAAAAAAAGAAAAGGAAAGAAAGAGGGAGGGGAGAGAGGGAGGGGGAGGGGAGAGGAGAGGAGAGGAGAGGAGAGGAGAGGAGAGGGGGTCTAAATATCCCAAATCTCCATAATAGGGGCAGGTCACTATATTTTCTCTATGTAGGAAAAAAAAAATCCAAAGGAACACCACCAAAATGGTAATGGTAGTTACTTCAATGAGGTATTGTTGTAGGTGGCGTTATTATCTTTCTTATAGCTTCATGTAATTTTGTAATTTAATCTGCAAAACTATTCATTGCATTTATAAACAGAGAACGGGACATAATTTTATGCAACCTTTCCTAATTTCCACTGTGCCCACCACTTCTGTTCCCAGCAAAAGATCAGTGTTTTCCGCCCAGTGGCTTTCAGAATGTACCTGCTGGGGCACTGTCTTGAAACACTGGAACACGTGGTACAAAGGAAGGGAAGCTAGTTGGCATGGACTTCCCATCAAGTGAGCAGTGACAGGAATATGTCGCCCTATGTGCATGTTGTGGGAGCAAGAGGAGCTCACCAAGACTGAAATGTGGAAGCATTAAAGGAGAAAGAGACAAAGCTGGAAACCCGAACTTCTCAAGCCAAAAGATGGTAGAGTCACATTCATGGTCTGTGGCTTTTCTCATGGTGATTTTACTGAATATTAAAACTAACAGCTAAAACACAGCTCAGTTAAAGTAGGGACGGATTGGCTCTTTCCCGAGAAAGAGAACAAGTGATCAACAGCAGTTGTGCGTTCTTCAGAAATCACTGTTGGTTCAATGAAGCTACCACGGGCGTGCGTCTAGCTGGAGGCCTTCAATTTGTGGCTTTCTAAATGTAGCCTAGAACTTACTGCATATGTCTTCCAGCTCTGTCCATAATTCATGTAAGCAGTGTCGAGACTTCTCACACTGGCCAGGATGTGATAGATGGACAAACTCAAAGAGGGTTGTGTTTTTTTCAGAAGCTCGCTTGTTAAATGAATCACTTTCAGCTTAGGATATATTTTGTTATGCAAAACCCGGCATATTTGGAGGCCAGTTTCGGGGGGGGGGGCACCTATAATGTACTTGGTAGTATACAGAAGTTTCAGTAGACGGTTTATTGAGGTTGTCTGTTGGGGTGTCAAGAATCGATTTCCCATTTGTGGGAGGGAAAAGGGTCCTTCACTCAGCCCTACACTTGCTGGGAGTCTGGACCAGTATCTGGAAGGATCGGTGTTAGAGACCTGTACCATCTGTTCTGTAGCTGAGGATGGAAAATGGATGCAGTGACATTGTGCAGCCTGAGGAATCCAGGGTTCTGGGAGAGTTATCGACACTCCTCTGTAAGCTGTATGTGAAAGATCACGAAAAGTTGGGTTAGAAAGATAATTAAGCTAAGTGCTAAAAGAAAATGGGAGTGTATCCCAGGGACCCACAAGCCCAGGGGAGGAGAGGATAATTGAAGAGTTGGGGAGTGGAGTGTCGTTGAGTGGTTTCCAGCGGTGGTGCGCCTATTGTTTGCACCTGGGCTTATTCATGCCCGCTTTGCTTCGTTTCAACAGTTTTTTTTTTTTTTCGCATCAGAATAACCTAATAAACTTTTAAAAAGCCTAGATCCATGTGTTCAGTGGGGACCGGTCATCTCAAAGTGTTTAGTGTTGGAGTTTAGGTATGCCGTGCTCTAAAAGGCCCCCTAGACGGATGAATGGCTGGTAATCCATAACGCAGTCACATGTGAGTGGAGACACGGTCCTCTTGTTTCATTCACCGTTTTCTCTGCATCCAGCACAAGGTTTGGCTCTTACTAGACGTTCAGTGAACATTTGCTTGAACTCAAGAATGAATCAAAGAACGAAGACGGGATGGAATTAATTAGTCTCTAATTCCACGGATTATAGTTCAGCAACAGGTCACATTTGTGGCAAGTCTCCTTCTGAACTTGTCTCTGTTCAGACAACTGCTCTTCTGTGTGATCCCTGGGAGCCCTTTTTGGCACTGCACGTCTCCCGGGGCCTTGCTTCTCAGTCCTTGTTGTCAGGAACCTGTCAAGAACTGAGCTCCCAGGGCAGACTCATTTCCTAAAGTCCTGAATATTGCTCCCGAATCTCGGTCAAAAAGTTAAGGGTTTTCAAGTCTGATTGACATTTTGGCCTCTTTGATACCACATGTCCCAGACTCCCCGTCAGTGTGCTGTTTCTTCCATTTCGGATTCCCTCTGTTTGACCTGTTGCTCTACAAGTGGTTACAGTTGGTAAACGGATAGGAAGATTCGATAAGGTCCTGTTCTTTTGCCAGTGCTTGGGATAAAAATCTATGACCTTGTACATGTTAGGTAAGAGCCAGCCCACTGACCACCATTTCCCGCCAGTGGCTCCAGATGCAGCACATGTCGTTTCTGCCCCCTTTATTATTGTTTGCCTTCTTCACTGTTTTTGAAATAATGCGCGTTAACAGCCCTTATAGTAAATGAGGATTACCACAGTGCGTGTGTGTGTGTGTGTGTGTGTGCGCGTGTGTGCGTGTGTGCGCGCGTGTGTGTGCATGTGTGCGTGCGTGTGTGTGCGCGTGTGTGTGTGCACATGTGTGTGCGTGTGGGTGTGCGTGTGTTTGTGTGCACATGTGTGTGTGCGTGTGTGCACGCGCGCGCGCGTGTGTGCGTGCGTGTGTGTGTCTTTCTATCAATTAATTTTTGTCTTATGCAATTCACCGGTCTGTTATATGTAAAAATACATCAAAAGTTATGTGTTTTTGAATTATCATCCTTTATTAAAATATCCCCTTTAGGCTAATTGATGCTTTTAGAGCTTATTTTATTTATTACAACAGGGTTGTGTCACTTCTGCCTTCCTTGGGCTGTATTTACCTGGTGTAGGCTTGCCATTTTTGTATATTAACCTCCTTTAGTCATTTTTAATTCATGTGAGGTTTTTGATTTGTTTTTTTTTTTTTTTAGTTGTTGTTTTGTTTTTCTTTTTCAAGACAGAATTTCTCTGTGTAGCTTTTCCTGTCCTGGACACACTTTGTAGACCAGGCTGGCCTCAAACTCATAGAGATCCACCTGCCTCTGCCTCCTGAGTGCTGAGAGATTCTTATAAAATAATATTGCTGATCTTATTTCATATTTTTGCTCGGCATGAGAGTCTATGTTTACACATGTGAAGCTTTGTATTACTGTGAACTATCCACACCCCTGCAGATGTCTGCCCTCTCACCTCGTGATCTGTTTGCTGTTCTTGTTTTTCATATATGTGTGTCTTTATCTGTTTACAAAGGATATGGACATATATACACACACTACAGATATTATGAAATATGAAAGTCACAAAAGAGTGAAAATGGTCTCGCAGTTCTGTCAGTCCTGTGTTTACTTCTGTGCTGCTGTGCATTTATCACATCCATACTGCTTTGCTTTTTGCAATTCACCAAGAAAAGAAATTTCTCAAAATTTTCATTTTGTACACCATCAAATCCCAAGTTTGGGGATGACAGGAGTGCACTACCATATTGACTTTCTTTTTAGATATAGATATTTATTTCTAGAAACTTCCCACTTAGAACTGCTTTTTGGTATGTTTTCATTATCATTTGTCTTAGATTTTTAAAAAGTTCTTTTAAAAAATTTTGGTCGTTTAGGAAAATACTGTTTAATTTTTACATATTCATGGGTTTTTGAGCTTTTGTCTATTTTTGACTTCTATATGTAAGTATAGTATAAATACCTTCTAGTATACTTACACGTACAGCGTAAGTTTATAGTATAGGATGAGATAGTACAAGGAGGCTTAGTGAGAGCTGCATCTGGGATTGTTCCTTAGGAAGGACAGCTGAGGGGCAAATGTCTACATTAGATTTATTTTCTTTTGTTTGGTGGTTTGGGGGCAATGAGACTGTAGGCTTTCACATTGTTTTGGCCTCAGCTTCTGGTAGAGTTTTAAGGCTATCTACATAGTAAATACTTACTTCTTTGGGACCAGGAGGTACTGTGGTACATAGGCAGGGCAGTTTACATTCTAATCTGCCCTGAAAGCAGTGAAGGTGAGTGTCTGGGAAGAAAGGACCGAAGGAAGGGTAGCACAGCGTGGGCAGGAATTTCAGAGACGCTTCACCGAGTGAGTGAGTGTGACTAAGTTCTGAGGATGAGAATTAAACTGTACCCCAAGCTTGGACATTCTAAGCAGCACAGAAAGCAAACCCTTGACCCGCTGAAGACAGAGAGATGGCCGCTGTGATTAAAGAGTGATGGGAGCGTGCTTTGAGCTGTGCTTGGAGAGGTGGGCAGGAGGGGCTGGTGATATGGAGGTGGACTGACCTCCATGTGCTTCTTGAATGCGTTAAGCATGAAGTCTAATTGTGCATGTATTGTCCTTACCATCCAATATTTACCCCAGAATATTCCTGTAGGGGCTGACGTCACTGCAACAGAAACACAAGACAGCCATCTCTTCAGCTTTACTAGTGGAAGGTCACTGTGTCTGGAGGCCGGACAAGAAGCCACTGATTTTCAGAGTGTAGTCTGTCGAGGGCTAGACTTTCAGCACAGCCATGTCATGGCTTTAGGATGATGTGCTGAGTCAGCGCAGACAGCAGCGGGAGTGAGGAGCAGAGCTCACGCCCCCCAGGCTTTTGTGTCCGGATGCCCCGCCCCCCCCCCCCCCGATAACCTACAAAAACCAACAACAAAACAGAAAGACAAGCTTCCTCACCAGTGAACCAGTTCAACCCCTACACCAACTCGAGGTTTGCGTTGAATGTAGAGACCACACGGGAGAGAAATTAGACTGTGTGTGTGTGTGTCTTTCAGAAACAGCGATAAATTAATTTCTTTTCCTCTGTCTTTCTTTTAATGTGGACATTAAAGGACGTCACTGCTGGCTTGTGGAAACCAAAGGCTTCAGGATAACACTGACGTGTGCCAGGCATTTCTTCTTCCATCTGCTGCTGTTCACAACACTTTTGACAGCTAAGATATATCATACATTCTCTTGTCCTGGCCATGTAAACATTTACTGTTTTAAGTGGACTATAGACTCAAACCAAAATAGAAGGGTGCAGACTGGTATTTCAGAGGTGAAGCTCAGCACCAGACTAAATTAAATAAAAGTAATTTGCCATCCAATTCATGGTTACATATTATACATTACACCATATTTGTCCCTGGGAAAGATTAAACAGAGGGCTTTCATTGCTCGCTCTATTTTTACAACCTGTTAGGAGGAGAAAATTTAATATAGAACAGGCAAAATTTTGATTAGAATTAAGTTTGAAAAAAACTGGGAATAGTTTTAGGTCAAGGAGGCCTTCTTGGTGTTGCGTGCTTTTATGCCTCACCATTCCCTAGGCAAAACCTGACCTCCTTCCTTCCTAGTAAGCATAGTCTTTACCTTCAGCACTTACTTTTTTTTTTTTTTAATTATATATAATTTGAAGACTAAGTCTTCAAAATTCCTTAAAACTGAGTCCTGGGACTAGTCTTAGGATGACTCGCTACCTGTCCACATTTTTAATGAAAATGCCATTTTAATTAGGGTTCTAGAAGTTTCAGAAGTGGCATTGTATGGAATGCCATGCCATGTGTGAAAGTGTGTTTCTGAAGGTAGTTTTATTCTGAAAGGAAAAAATTGTGAATGAATACACGTCCAAGTTTTTTTAAATTTCCTGTTTTGCCTAAAACTCTCCTGCAAACACATGCATTTATCAAACTCTTTGCTGGTGACAGTGCCTCATTAGATTACTTTTGTGAGTGTTCAGGAGATTTTCATCTTATGAGTCATAAAATTCCTTTATTCCCTAAGGAATTTCCTGTGTCTGACAGGAATTCAGTGTCTTTGTAGTCTCTGCGAGACTCCTTGAAGCAGTTACTTCCTAAAACCACTCGATGCTTGTGGCCAGCAGATAATACCTGGGGAGCTGGGTCACAGATCAGCTCCTGTGCTGTGAGAAGATTGAAAATCTAATCCGTTCCATTGCCTTAGCCTTCATCATTTTATTCAGAAATTCTCTTAAACATTTAAGCTTGCGGCAGAACGCCGGTCCTCCGTTGGCCTGTCTGTGCTGGCTGGGGCTGTTTGATTTGAGAGACTCGATTCTCCAGCTTGCTCAACTGTCGTCAAGTTTCCAAAACTCATTTGGTGCAGAAGAGATGAAGACAGAGTTGCAAATATACTGGACCGTTTAGCAACTGATAAATATCACTAGATATCCATATATGCACCAAGTTCTCTTCTTAGTTGTCCAGTTAATGCACTATTTCTGGAGTAGTAGAAATTAGCGGATTAGCCTGCTATTTACATATATATACAGAAAGTATGGCCCTTGGAAGGTAGTACGTGCTGGCATTGCGTGCTGCACATCCATACGCTGTTTGTAACAAGCTGAAATCTTAGTCCCTTGGGACAAAGAACCAGTTTCCAGCGTCATGAATAGATTACAAGAGGTCAGGATAGGGGAGGGAAAAAAAGCTTCCCACACAGAGGGAGTTAAATAGCGGGCTAGAACTGGCGCGCGTCACTGGAGCAGAATGCCTCTAACCACACTAAGACCTGACTTCTAGGAAGGCCACTGAAAACCGGAGCGCTGAGGAGAGCAGAGGAGAGCTGCTATTGAGAAGGGCAGTCAACATAGTCACCTCAGAACCACAAAGGCTAGATGTGCACACAGATGAAGAAGGGAACAAAAGCTTTAATATTGACTTGTGTTAGCACATACAACTGGAAGGCACTGCGTCCACTCTCCTCTTCCCGTGAGCCTGCTCCTAACACTGCTTGGATGTATATTTGGTCGACATTGTATGTTTATACGGTGGAAAATGTCTTTCTCCAAGTGAATGTTAATTCCCTAAGTGTATACATGTGAGTCAAACTGGTTTGTGTGGATGTGAGAATAATAGATTATTTTAACTCATTAGAACAGATAGAAGAAAAAATAAGCAGAAAATACATGTTAGACTATGGAGGAATCAGGATCCTATAACGCCTGCCCCCAGCTTTGCAATACTTTGACTAGATAATTTTCAACTTGACAATGGTACTGTCAGAATCTATACTTTAAAATTTGAATTTTGACTTTTTTTTTTCTGGGCTAAGGATTTCACTATGGCATTTTCTTTATGCTGAACACTGGCCGTGAACTGCACCTTTGGGCTAGCTGTTCACATAATCTTATGCTCAAGCAACCTTCTTTGTAGAAATCTACTCAAAGAGTTGAAGTCGGGGGTCTGAACAGGGCTTGTTTGTACACCTATATTCATAGCAGTGTTAGTCACAATATCCAAGGATGGACACAACTCAAATGTTCATTGATGGATAGAGAGGCGGATGAGTGGACACATTAAACTGATAAACAAAATAGGTATATAAAGTAGAAAAGTAGTTTGCAGGGACTCAAGCCGTGGGGAATTGGAGTTATTTAGTAAGTATTGACTTTCATTCTGATGAAATGGAAATGTTCTGGAGACAGAAGGTGAAAATGATGGCATGGTGATGAGGATATACTAAATGCCATTGAATGTGTACATTTTATGTTCTATATTACCATAATACTATATCTATTTCATATTTTTTAGATTTTTCTAAGCTCTATCTAAAAATTGTTAAAAGTATCAAAACTAAGCTGGGTGGTGGCGGCGGTGGCATATACCAGCACTCAGGAAACACAGGCAGGAGGATCTCTGTGAGTTCCCGGCCAACCTGGTCTACACAGAGAGAGTTCCAGGACAGCTAAAGCTACACAGAGAAACCCTGTCTGAAAACAAAACAAAACAAAACAAAGCAAAACAAAACAAAACACCCACCTATCACCACCTGAAGTTAGGGTTTGGGATGTGATAGCAGTGTGGAGACACATTGGTTCTTTCCTTACTCTTCCAAATCTCAATTTTTTTTTTTTTTTTTTTTTTTTTTTTTTTTTATGAGACAGGGTTCCTTTGTGTAGCCTTTGCTGTCCTTGACTCACTTTGTAGACCAGTCTGGCCTTGAACTCACAGCGATCTGTCTGCCTCTGCCTCCCAAATACTGGGATTAAAGGCGTGCGCCACCACTGCCGGGCTAGGAGTTGTTTTTTTGTTTTAACCTTGAGAATGTCAACAAGGCAAGGTTAAGGTAGAATGCAATTAGTAGAAGATACCGAGGGAGGGGCTGTCATTTTTTTTTTTTTTTAATAACAATGGCTGATTGTAAGGTAGGAGCCCACACGGTATTTCTAAGGTTGGAGAGTGGTGGGCTGGGGCTAGGGCCTGGTCCACAGGAGCATTCCTGGATCCTTTTGCCACTATGAAGCTACACACTGATCTGAGTGAGCAGTGAGGCCCAAGTTACCTTTACACACAACAGGCGTTGGAGTTTGGAGTCTTCCCTGTTGAGCAGATAGATAGTAGCTAGCAACCACATGGACGCCACAGAGGGTCTTATCATATGGGAAAAAACCTGGCCAAAAACTATAAACTAGATTACTTAAAATTGTTTTTCTTTTTTTTAATTTTTTTACATATATGTTTATATTATTATACATATATGCAATAGATTACCTGTACCAAGAAGAACCATGATATAATCAGGAATTATATAAATGTTACATTCTTAGTGCTTTGGCTATTTGTATTTGACAGCCTTGAAGAAGACATCTTTCTTATCTTGGTGCGTCTACATTTCTGAATGTAAAGCAATTTCCATCACATATTGTCTTTATCAACTTAGAACACCTATCCAGACCTAAAAACATCTTAACAATTAAGCTTCATTGTAAAACTAGGCTACCCCACATAGGAAAGAGCACATGCAGATAAAGGTCCCTGTGGGCACACGTGGGAGCCCCAGCTCTACACAGTTTTCTCCATGTGCCTCACCACCAAGCCGCCAATAAGAAGGTTAAGTTTTATCACGTCTCCACCCTTCCAAAGACCAGTGCATCCATGTTCGCTCCTGTAACCACAGAATACCGACCAGTGGTTCTCAGTCTTCCTGATGTGGCGACCCTTTAAAACAGTTCCTCGTGCTGTGGTGACCCTCAGCCATACACTTATTTTCTTTGCTCCTTCATAACTATGATATTGCTACTGTGATGGGTGTAACTATCTGTGTTTTCCCATGGTCTTAGGCAATGCCTCTGATCGTTCTAGCCCCAAAGGGGTCGTGGCCACAGGTTGAGAATCACTGTTGTCGGAGGCACACAGGCTAGGATGATGTCGGTAGCTGGTCTAAGTGCACCTTTTCTCGCTGTTGTCAGAGAAAGAAATAAATGTGGGGCCTACAAAGTGTTCTCCCGTGTAAGCAGGAAGAAACAGCAATGTTGTAGGAGGAATGTGTATAAGTGGTGAGTGGCTTGTAATGTCACAGACTGAAGTATAGCAAAGCTTCTGTCATCAAGAACACCTAGCAGAAGGGTCTGGAGTGTGAGTGCCAGCAGAGCAGAGGAAGAAAAGGAGAGCAAAGGCACTGTGACCCTATCCCTGCTGAAAGTATAGAGAGGTTTTCTAAGTACTTTCCATAAGGAAAGACGCCCGCCACATGCACAGCCTTGGTCCATGATTGTAGAGTGGGATGCTGCCATGCTTTTATTCATTTTCCCTTTTTGTTAGTATTTATTAATTATGTAAAATAATGGGTTTCGGTGTAACATTTAAATTTTTACTTTGTGTGCGTATGCGTTTCTCACTGTGTGTGTACAGGTGCACAGGCGTGTGGGTACCCACAGAGGCTCAAAGAGTGTGCTGCATCCTTTAGAACTGGAGTTAGAGGCAGCCGTGAGGTGCCTATGTGGGTGCTGGGAGCCAAACTCGGGTTATTGGAGTGAGCAGCCAGCACTCATCACCTCTGACATATTTCAGCTCCCCTGTAAGATGTTAACACACATATATATTGTATTCACCTCCTCACAGCTCTCTCTTAGCCTCCTCCCATGCCACGACTCCCTTCCCTCATCCCAAATAGTTACCCAACTATTGCATTATGTTACATTGGGATGCGGGGGGGGGGGGGGGGGGCAGGGGGGCCAGGGCGCGGGGGGGCCAGGGCCAGGGGGAGGGGATTAGAAACAAAGTCATTGCTCTGGCTTGAGCGATGTTTGCAATGGTGGAATGTTAAGGTGTTGACCGAGTATTCATGTTTATGTGTGTGAGATGTTTATGATTTTATGTGCCTATTAGAACAGCGGAAAATATGCAATAGAACCCTTATTAGGTTGTTAACATAGGCTTCCTATGGGAGGAGAAAATAGGCAAGAAAAAGACAGGAAAAAGATTGTACATAGGGTATATCTGCTGTATTCACATTTATGCATTATATATATATATATGTATATATATGTATATATATATATATGGCTAATAAATGTATGTGTGACTTTTTTAAAAGTCACAGGAGCATAGTAAAGAGGCATTTAAAAAGTAGCGGTGTTTCACTGTCTCAGAGGCTGGAAGCCAAGGGCAGCTCTAGGAGTGAAAAGTTGAGATTAATTGGCAGGTATAAAGTTACGTGGAAGGAACATTGCAAATAAAAACAAATAAAAAAAATTGTTTAAGAAGAAGGAGCTATTCTCCTGACTCTTGGCTTACCCTTAAATCAGAGTAGATTGTCTTTCAAGTCTTACACATATATAGTACCAGACCTCGGTAAAACTTTTTCTAAGGAAGTTTTCCAGTATGGGAAATGTAATTAAAATTTATTTTTATATAGTGTCTAAGACCACGATTTTGTTCACCTTGTAGTATATGACTAAGGCTTTATAGCTGCTTCTTCTTCTTCTTCTTCTTCTTCTTCTTCTTCTTCTTCTTCTTCTTCTTCTTCTTCTTCTTCTTCTTCTTCTTCTTCTTCTTCTTCTTCTTCTTCTTCAATCCCCAGTATCTGTGGTGCCGTTTTCTATTTGAGAATGATGTCCAAAGTGTTGAGAAAAATTTGCTAACAAACTAGAAGAAAACCAGAGACTTTCCATGTTCCTATAAAATGTTACCGAGATAGTGTCCCATAGGACAACATACTGTCATTTAGTGACACGGGAGTATAAATGCTTGAGAAGGAGCTTCCCCCACCCCACCCCCAAAATCTGTGATATTAAGATGGTCACCATTATTAATATGTATGGTTAATATGTGATCTGATTCTGATGTCTTTAAAAATACTCCATATACACATGTGACTCTTTCTGCGTCTCTATTCCATTTCTTTGTTATTTTTATCTTTTGCATTGTTGTAGCCTAACAGTGTACCTAACGGCGGGTAAGATGGCTCAGGGGGCCAGGGGACTTGCTACCAAGCCTTGTGACAGGAGTTTGATTCTTGGGACCCACGTAGTAGAAAGAATTGATTCCTACAAGCTGTCTTCTGACCTCTACACACATGCTATGGCATGCACATGCATGTGCGTGCGTGCGTGCATGCGTGTGCACACACACACAAATATTTTAAAGATTGTATTTAAAAATATTGTCCCCTGGCATTATTATTTTGTAAATTTTTATCATCATTCCTAAGCAGTTTTAAAGGGGTTTATTTGTTTGTTTAAGACAGGTCTTGCTATGTACCCCAGGCTGGCCTCGAACTCTGGGCTCTCCTGCCTTAGTCTACCAAGCCTTAGGGTTATAGGTCTATGCTGCCAGGCCTCGGTAGCAGTTCTTTTCAAAAGCAAAATTAACAGTGGTTAAAGCTCCAGGACGTTTTATTGTATATGCTATATATTTAAAATGTATGCTATAATTTAATTTGGATATTTTTGTTTTTTAAAAAAATGCATGTATTAGTAGCGTAGTACAGGAAAATGGGTTTCTTCATGCCGTGTCCAGACTTGTACACCACATGATTCAGTTGCACTCACCCTTCCGTGCCTTTGGTCCTCATCTCAACATTTGCTGCTGCTGCTGTTGATAACGTTTTCTTCTGGTCAGTGTGGCTTCACTTCTACCAATGCTCAGCTAGGAGTAGCAACACGCGCCTCTGTTCTCAGCGCTTGGGATGCGGAAGTGGGTGTCTGAGGGAGAGGCCGGTCTGGCCCAAGTAACAAGTTCCAGACCAGTGAGGGCTACATAGTGAGACCCTCTCTGCCAAAGAAACCACAAGGAAGATAGTTCTTTTTCCCCTAGTGCTCGCTAATGCGGTGTGGCCCTGTTTTGGACCTGGTGTACAAGGTAAGCGTGAGCATTACTGCACAGCTGATTAAATTATATGTCGGCTTGTTGGGTGTGGGATGGATAGATAGTCATGAAATTTTATTCTTTTGGGTCTTGGAGGTCCAGTGCTACTTAACAGTGTTTGTATTACTAACACTTTAGATAAGCCTGCCCATGTGGAGTTTAGCCCTTCATGTGTGGTTTTAAAGCTTTCGATAGTTGTCAGTGGTCCGAATCCTCGAAACTTTCAGACTGCCAGGGCTGTTTGTACTCCTGGATCTCGATGTAGTCTTCATGAGGTCCCCAAACGTACACATGGCAGGTGCTACATGGGTCTTCATCACTGAGTCCCAATTGTTAGCACATAGGCCGCTGCCTCTAGGTTGCTTAGCAACTTATGATGCTACCAGGTGTGTGCCAGACTACAAAAGGGCCAACCTACCATCCCATCTCTCTCTTACCCCGCCCCCTTCTCTCTCACTCCGCCCCCTCCTCTCTCTCTCCCCTCTCCCAGTGTCACTCTGTCTCCTCATGGCCCACTCAGGCCCTAACAACTCTCCCTACACTTCGATACTAAATCTCTCCATATCAGATCCGTTGCTGTCTCACTCTAGTTATAATCCTAACACTGACAGAATGTTATTAAGAGTTTGGAACTAAGAGAAAGGAAACTGACTTCAGGTGCCAGAGTGTGTAAGGAATATTAGTGCACAGTGGAGGTTCTAAAATTAATTCCACTACAGTACAGATACAGTGTGTATTTTACATCTAAAGCAAGTTTTATCCTGAAGTTCTGCCTTTCCAGAGTAACGGGCTTGTGCTTAGGACATCCATTCATCCCATCAAGAATCATTGAACAGTAAGGCAGCTTGGGGTATTTTTGGCAGGAAAGCAACTGTATCTCCCCTGATGGAGCCTAGATTCAAACCGAGGAGCTGCAAATGGGAGACGAAGAGACTGTGAGATAGCGGAGAGGGGGAACTGTTAGGAAACACACACATGTGCGCACACGCGCGCGCACGCACACACACACACACACACACACACACACACACACAGCACAGTAATGGGTGTTAGCAAAGAGTTTCCTGGAAGACTTTAAAATCTTCATGAGAGTGTGACATCGGTTTCCCCCTCCACCCCCCCACCCATCCCCTTGCTCTCCCCTTCCCCCTCTCTGTATGTTTGTGTGTATGTGTGCCCGTGAGTGCTTGTGTAAACATGCAGGGAGTGGCATGAGGCGGGTGCTGGGTACCTTCCTCAGTCACTCTCTACCTTCTTTCTCTGGGACTTGGTCTCTAACTGAACACGTAGCTCAGTAGTTCAACCAGATGAGGTGGCTAGTATTCCTGGATCGTCCATTCTTCCTCCCTGGCGCTGGGATTGCAGGCATGCACTGCCACGCAGCAGGCTCTTTACCTCCCTGGCACTCGGAATGCAGGCATGCACTGCCATGCTGCAGGCTCTTTACCTCCCTGGCGCTGGGATTGCAGGCATGCACTGCCACGCAGCAGGCTCTTTCCCTGGGTGCTGGGATTGCAGCTTCAGGATTTCCTGCTCCTGTAGCAGGACCTTTCACAAACGAGCCACCTTCCTAGCCTGTGGTATGTCTTTTTAATGTAAATTATTAATTTTTTATATATTAGGGAATGCTTAGTGTTTTAATAAATCGCTCCAATTTTGCCACATGTCTGCTACAAAGGCAAAATATCTTTTGTCATGCAAATAACGCTTTAGAGGGTTAGTTTATTTTAAAAATTTGTTTTTAATAGCTTTTCTGAGCAGTCTGTTCTCTTTCAGTTTTTTTTTTTCAAGATGAGTTATCAGACATTTAATAAGTAGTAGGTGAAGTATGCCTTGACACATGAAAAGTCAGTGCTGACTATAAAGGACCATGCAATATTTATGAAAACAAGATAATTTAAGTTGTAGTATTTAAGCTTCAATTATAGAATAAAGAGCAAAAATCAGCTATATGTTTAGAGAGACCAGTTAAAGCAAAACAGGAGAAATTTGAGATGAGTAAAAGAATTTTGGTATTCGACTGCCGTTAGGAGGGAAAAAATGCAGTTTTAATATTTTTGCCGGGTTCAAGGAATTGCTGTGAAATTTTGATGGGCACCAAGCTGAGGAATTTTAATTTCTAGTTTGCCACTGCCAGGCAATGCTCTCTGGTGAGTGGTACTGAGTCGGGGCTGTGACTGAGGGGAGTGTTATTTCCTTTCAGGGTAAAGTGCATACAGCTAGGAATAGAATCTGTGTTTCTTTGAATTTCTCTGTTTTATCTCTCCTGGTATTTCTAAGGTCAGTTGGGCACCGTAAATAACCTTCACTCAGCAAGCAGCCCAAATCACCATCTTCCTGTCTGGTGCAGCTAATAAATTCTAAACAAACTGCAACCCTCCCCTCCCCCCTTACGGAGCTTCCTAATGGATGCCTCACTGGACTGAAGAGCTTTTGGAAGCAAAATAAAATAATCATCTAAAGTTGAATGTTTTGGGGATCAAGGTTACTGGGTCAACACTAAATTTAAACCCAGTCGGAGAAACATTTTTTTAATGGCACTTAGAAGTTATGGCTGAAGGCGGGCCGTGTCATATGATGTTGCTTGGACCCTTTGATGCAGGGTGTCTTCAGCTGATGTGACCTGCGTCTTTAGAAACACTGACTGTGATTTAAAACAGCAAGAGGCAGGGCTCGGGCCAGGGGAGATAAAGTCACCCTCTCTAGCCCTTTTGTTGAAATGGTTTGTTTGAGTTCAGTAATTTTATTGGACTTGGAAAAATATTACTAATAGCTGCCTCCACTAAGGGAAGTAGGGAAGCTGGCCCCTGTCAGTTCTTCCTTAGGAGTTAGAGACAGCTTGCGATTGTAAGAGAACTGTGGATAAAATCTGCACCAATTAGAGACTGTGTGTGCGTGCGTGTTTGGTATCATTTTAAAATGCTGTGCAGGGCTCAGAGGAGTGAGTGTGAAACCTGGTGCAGTTTAGCCCCGTTATTAATCTCCACAGAGAATAGATACCAGATGTTTATACGGCCCAAAGGACACCTCAGCCTTCTTGACAGTCTGTGGTCACAGTGTCCTTAAACAGACTCAAGTGGCTGGACCAATCATGGATCGGTAAGGCTACATTATTTTATATCTAACATTACTAATGAACATGTTTGAAAAATGCACTGAAAAATGCATTGAAAAACAATTCATGTTTAATTGGTATTGTTTTTAAAGTTGTCTAAAGAAAATAGAATTTTATTTGCCTGTTTTTCTTATTTCTTGAGTTGGTTCAGTGACAGACACATCCAAATGTTCCTTTTCTCTTTCTTCCTCTTCCTCACTTCTTTATCTTCCTCTCCGTTCCCTTCTCCTCTCCTTTTCTTCCCTTCTTCCCTTTCTTGCTTAAAAGAATAAGATGCATTTCCTCCAGCTGGGAGACTAGGAAATCCAGCAGTGGCCCACTTCCTAATGAGGGTCCTCCCTCGTGGATTCAGGCGGCACATGCTCACAAGGCCGAGCATGGTGCTCACACCTGGCACCTAAGCATGGCACTGAGGAGGCGGAAACAGGCAGATCTCTTAGGGCTGCTGGCTAGCATAGGTTAACACTTGATGAACCTGAGGCCAGTCCCTGTCTCACAAAATAAGACAGATGGTAATTAAAGAATGATACTGAAAGTTGACCACACACACACACACAGACACATACACACATACACAGACACAGACACACAGACACACACACAGACACACACAAATACACAGACACACACACACAAACACAGAGACACACACAGACACACACACATACACAGACACACACACAGACACACACACATACACAGACACATACATACAGACACACAGACACACATAGACACACACACAGAAACACACACACACATACACAGACACACACACATACACAGACACACACACACACACGCAAGCATGAGTCCTCACACACACATATTTTTCTTTATGGTAAGATATAATAGAACTTACCATATTAACATTTTTTTGGTGTGTAGCATTCCGAGCATGAAATAAATTAATGCTGTTGTGCAACCAAAACTCCATACCTTTTCACCTCAAGAAGTGGAAACTGCAAAACCATCAAATAATGACTCCTTCCACTTCCCATGAAGCCTGGGAAATGCCATAATATTTTATTTCTCTGTAATTTTTACCATGCTAAGTAGGGGTCTGTTGCCTTTCATTGGGTTTGATCTTGCTGTTAAAATATAGTTTCTATTATTTGATTCATTCAAGACACATCTCTATGGGTTAGGTATTTTAAAATATGTTAGTAAACAAAACAGTCCTGGTCTCCTGGTGCTTAAAGCATCGTTAACTTAAAATTAATCACATAAATAACTGCCAACCATGAGACATTTGAAGGAAAAGTTCCGGGTCCATGGGCATGCGCAGTGTAGAAGCTTGACTTGGGATTAATTCTCTGGACTCATTTCTTCTGTATCCAAAGCAAAGCACATTCCAGTGGTCCCTTAAGGCATTCTACCATCACTCTTAGCTTGGTAGATCACAGCATATTATAAACAACAGAAAACAAGATAAAATACAAAATCAAACTTCTCCTCAAGCCTTTTGAAACATCCTTTTTGCTTAGTATCTTTAGGAGCATTGAATAATGTTTTTTTTTTTTAAGCATTTTTAATATTTCCACATGTCTCATTCGTTTTTATTTAGAAACTTCAGGAAAGTAATATTGCGACTTTAATGTGCTTTAGAAAATGGGGAGACCTGGGATGAAAGGGCGGGGCCACCAGAACCCAGAGAAGGCAGACTTCACACGTCTTCTCTGTGTGGTCATTGCCCGTTTTATGGTTCTTGTTTACGCTCTCTCCAGTCACTCAACTCCCATCAGGGGCCTTTCAGATCTCATGTAGTCACGTGATGGTGTCGCTGCGTAGCCGTCACATGATGATGTCGCTGCCTAGCCCTCTAACCACAGCCGTTTCCTCCTTAGGCTCTGGCCTAATTCCTCTTCTCTTCCTAATTCTTGAAACACTCTTTTCTTTCACTAACTCATTCTTATGCCAAACTTAAACACCTTTCTGGCTTGCTGGCCCCTTGTTTCCACCTGTTTTTGTGTGTGTCTTTACCCACAGCTTTGCAGTTATGATCCAATGCTTTTCAGATCTGTATCTCCGGCTTAGTGTCTGCTTCCAAGCCCACACGTCACTCTGCCTTCTAGGTAGTTCAGTAAGAAACCGACTTTGTGCTTCACACTGAAAGTGTGTGCCTACTGTGCTGCAGCCAGTCCTGCGGACGGTAGCCCTGCTGTTTTCCTTCATCATCCCAAATGTATCATAGACACCAAAATCAACGAATTGTGTTTTCTTAATTTCTCCCTAATCTCTCCCCTGCTCCCCAATGCCTTTGCAATCTCCTTTGACAAACCTCTATCTCCAAAAATATTTACATTAAAATTCATAACAGTAACAAAATTATAGCCATGACACAGCAATGGAAATAATTTTGTGGCTGGGGGAGGGTGGTCACCACAACGTGAGGAAATATATTAAAGGGTCGCAGAGTTAGGAAGGCTCAGAACCACTGATGTGAAGTATCACGGATTCTGTTTCCTTCTAATATTCTTCATTTCACAGTCCCTCTTACCTTTTTTTTTTTTTTTTTTTTTTTTTTTTTTGACCTTGCAGCCTGTTTTTAGAACCATCTTTTTAAAAGACAAATATGATCATGTTAGTAGTCTGTAAAGCCTATAAAGCAGAGCCCACATTCTTATATCCTCCAGCCCCGAGAACACAGAGTTTAAAAAGCAGTCAGGCCGGGGTTGAAAAGAGCATTTGCAACCCTTGCGGGGGACCTGGGGTCAGTTCTCAGCGCCCGCATTGGCAGCTCACAACTGTCTGTAGCTCCAGCTCCAGGTGATCTGATGCCCTCTTCTGGCACAGATTTGTACATAAACAAAGACACATACTCTTTTTATTTTTCGGGTACCAAGTAACTAGACGCACTACAGAGGAAGGTGTGCCCAAAGCCACAGCTTTGCTTTTCTTATGATTACTGTTACTGCCTTGTCTTGCCCCAGTCTTCTGTCTCTTGAGACCATTTTTTCTTTTTTCTTTAATTAAAAAATTTTTTTTACATATACATTTATGTTATTATACATATATACAATTGAGACCATTCTTGTTTGAAGAAATGAAACATTGTGGTCTGAACGTATGGGGTTCTTGTTCTTACATTGCAATGGCAAGAAAGAACGTAACATATTCTCAAACAAGGTTAAAAACGTAAACTTGCGAAGTTGTGTAAGAAGCACCTTTCACAGAACTGGCCAATGAGACTATCCTGTCTGCTGACTCTACGAGAGCTGGAAGCACAGACACCTTCAAACCGCTTACCCACTCAGCTCCTGTTCCATTCTCAGCAGCAGAGTTGAGCATAAGCCCTTTAAAGCTGCTTAACGCAATACCGACTTTGCTGTGTTTGTTCCGTTCTGTTTGTTTTACACCGCTGAGGCTCTCACCCAGCCCTGGGCCTCCTCACACACTCTAGGCAAATGCTCTTTCAACCAGCTACAAGCTCTGGGGGGATTTTATTTGTGGTTGTTGGTTTGGTTTGGCTTTTGTTGTTGTTGTTGTTGTTGTTTTTGTGTGTGTGTGTGTGTGTGTGTGTGTGTGTGTGTGTGTGTGTGTGTGTTTCTTTTAGAGACAAGAGTTTTCTCTGGGTAGCCTTGCTATTCTAGAGTCCCTTTTGTAGACCAGGCTGGCCTTGAACCCAGAAAGATTCACCTGCCTTTGCGGGGATTAAAGGTGTGTACCATCATGCCCAGCTGACTTTAGTTTTTGTTTTGTTTTGTTTTGCTTTTTATCAATACGATAAATGTCATTCCTGTTGGTAGAAAAAAATTGAAGGCTTAAATCTGCAGCTGCTTAATATAAGATACTAGATTATGGCTAAAATCTGCAATTTTATTTTTCTAAAATAAAATAGCTTGTACATGATAGATAGAATAAGACGAACATTTTTATCCCTCCCAAAAACACCTCCTAAAATTAGGGTCAGAAAAGAAGTGAGAAGGGCGATGCCCATTGCGAAGACCTGGAACGGTGTGTGTGTGTTGGGCACACGGGGAAGTCCAAATAATCTCTCTGAGGAAAAAAAATGTGATGGAAATGTATACTAATGGATATTCCTGATTCTAAAAAGCTGCATAGCCCTAAGTCAGCACAGAAGTTGGTGCCCAGCAGAATTACAAAGAAGCTCAGCGCTCAGGACTGGCAAGAGCAAAATGATGGGATGGGGGAGGATGGAAGCCTATAGAACAGGTAGACCAGTCAGACGTCTGCCTCACTTCCATAGTTGAAATGACAGATCATCAATTATCTACATGAAGAACAATCCTGGAGTACTGTTCTCTTAAGAGATTATTGAGCAGGCTGTCAGTGAATTGGGCCTGCTATGGAGGTTCTGGTCCTGCAGTGGCAACTGTTTCTCTTTTAGGTATTTAAGAAACGTCAGCACAAACCCTTGTCTGTCAGCAGGCTTTCTATTCAGAGATGAGGCCCACTGAAAGAACAAGCCTGCTTTATGCCTGGAACCAGGAGGTGGGACAACTCACCCAGCCCCCATTCTTGAATAGAAACGCAGTCAAGGATCACCAAGGATGTGAGAGGAGAGAACCAAGAGCTCCAATGACTAAAACAAGGTTCACAGTCAGCCCAGAAAAAAATAATTTGGAAAAATGCAGAAAATTTGAAATGAGACAGCTCTCTCACTCATATTCTTGGAGGTATTTGGGTGATAGCACATTTATAAGCGTAGATGATACTGTTAAGGGAGAACAGCCAAGGGTGAAGAATACCAAGAAAAACAAGTCACCAAAAGGTAGCCACAATGTGATGCCACTTCTGTGAATGTTAAGTAGTTAAAGCAGTACATGTTGTCGGTGGATATAGACTCGCATGGAATCCAAGGGAGCACGGGAGTGGTCCATGGAGCAGTTGTCCTCAAACCAGCAAGAAGCATAGGTGTAGAAAAATGGAGTCAGGCCTGCCTGGAATTATAACATTGGTTTGTTAACAAAGACATCTGAAGCAAAAACTGTAAACTGAGCTATCTGTCAAATCTGAGTAGATAATATATTAGATCAGATGTATACATTGGGTATCTATTATATTTTTATAATTGAAATACTTTAACTAAAAAATAATGTTGAATGGTAGAAAACTTTTCTATCACTGTACTATAAAATTATGATCCACCCTCCCAGAGGGAAAAAGCATGCCTCTTAACAGTAACAAAATGGGGGGGGGGGGAGGGAAATATTTACTTTGGCCATCCTGGGATTTTGCCAGTTCAACCCAGGAGAAGAGAGTGTAACCTTAGCTTGGTAGTGAGCAAGAGAATACAGAGCAAACAGGGACTGGTCATTCATTTTCAACTTTTAACGCCTGTATGAAGAAAAGGCACAGAAAGTTTGATTGCACTTGGTTGTTGGGCTGCGTGGAGGAGCTGGTGCAGGGTGCAGAGCCTCTCACAGAGTGGGAAACCAAACAGTGCCATCCTAATTTACAAACCAGCCAGCCATCCCTTCATCCATTCAGCACACTGTCTTCTGGGGTACCATATGTGTTTGTAGGCACTGTGCTGGGTGGTCGGAAATTAAGTGGTACACAAAACAAGTTCCCTGATGTCATTGGCCCTATATTCTGGTTCCAGAGGCAGATACCCCTGCTGGCCAGAAGAGGGCACCAGATCTCTTTTTAGATGGTTGTGAGCTACCATGTGGTTGCTGGGAATTGAACTCAGGACCTTTTGGAGAACAGACAGTGCTCTTAGCCTCTGAGCCATCTCTCCAGCCTGAGTTTTTTTTTTTTTTTAAGGAAAAATAATGTAAATATAAAAACCTGGAAATGCACAGGGTTAGCGAAG
The DNA here is from genome assembly GCF_903995435.1 of Acomys russatus. Classification (NCBI taxonomy): domain Eukaryota; kingdom Metazoa; phylum Chordata; class Mammalia; order Rodentia; family Muridae; genus Acomys; species Acomys russatus. The sequence goes on along the minus strand of NC_067164.1, from coordinate 29,618,638 downwards.
ATATGGATTCTACACTTCCATCTCTCATAATGGGAATCATTTTAAAGCATCTAAACTAGCGTTATCTAGTGGTACAAGTCTTCTGCATTATGGAGATCACAGGAGGAGGTGCCGTGTGCCTGTGCTGCTCATAGAACAGGCGCCACCTGTATTTTGTGTGAACAGTGAGGGCTTGGCGGGTGGCTATCTGGATGTGCCTAGTAGCTGCTGTATTGAACAGTGCAGATTCAAAGTGAGCCAATCAAGTGATATTGGAAAAAAACACTTTTAAAAAGGAATTAAACAGGAAAATTATTAATTATGGCTACCTATAGGTAGGTGGGGGGATTTAAAGGGAAAAAATTTCATGATGAGTCATCTGCATTGTGTGATTTTTCTGGTCCATGCATCTATTTGGTAGATTACTGAAACATTTGAAAGACTAGATTGTAACCAAATGGAGTCTTTGAAGGAGAGCTGAGAGCCGCCCCTTTAAAAAAGCGAGATAAAAGCTACACTGGAAATGTCAATTCTGGTGAATACTTTGGCAAGGACTAGTGATCTAAGCCTCAACTGATTCTTGTCAGCAGGAGGCCTTCCTGAGAGCGTTATTTGTCTTGGTCTAGCTAAGAAGGTAAATTTTGGCCAGGGAATTGAAGGAGGCTCAGGCTACAGAAAACCCCAAACTTACAAAATTTGAAATACTCAGAGTTAGAGAGCTGTGATGCCTGGACCTTCATCCAAAATTGTGCTCAAATGTAAGTTGTTGGTACCAAGCATCACCCAAGCCCAACGAGAATTTAGTGTGTTTAAACTTAGTCCACATTCAAGTGACAGTTTTGCAATTAACCTTTCGATTCAGTAAACTCTCGTTCAACTTTGTACTGTTATCTACTGACCGATCGTGTCATCGCCTTGCTGAGATTTTGAATTCTGACCTGAGAGTATAAGACAATAACCCAGGGAGGAGGAGGGTGCTGTGTGGATGGATGCTCATCCCTGTGAAGCACAGAGAATGAGGGTCACACTCTGGGGACACGGTACAGCTTTCGGTTTATTTATAACCCATTGCTAATTTGAACAGTTGGGCTTTTGCTTTTTGTTTGGTCTTGAAAGGAGAGAGGAGGAGCTATGACTTGGGAACCTGAAAAGGATTTTCCTAGGAAGAAACTGAATCCCCCCCCCCCCCAAAAAAAAATCTAAACGTTGCCCACGCTACTTGAGGGAGCACCAAGACCACTGTTTGGTTGTAGGTGGAGTAGACTCAGAACAGCTATATCAAGATGCATTGTGGGATAATTAGTTGTATTGCAGATTAAAGACAGTCCATTGTAATGTAGATGACAAGCAGTAAGGGAAAGCTTATTGATAATAATTTGGATCGTTCGTTTTGGTCAGAGATGTCAGTGGGCACGCCCTGAGCCTGCTCCTTACAACTGTGCACAATGCGGCCTGATTGCCAAATGAAATCAAGGCAGAACTGCTGTACCCCAAGTTGCCTGTGTTCCTTGTAGTCGCTGACTTTATTTGCTATCTTGAGAGGAGGATTCCTTCAAGGGAGAAAATAGTTATTAAAAATAAGACAATCTTGATACTAGGAGGCTGAGATCTAAAAAAAAAAAAAAAAATGTACAGTTTATGTTCTTTGAAATGAAATGATAATAGGACCAAATCCAGCCCTCCTCAAGTAGAAACAAAGGGGCATACTAAGGGTGGAGGGAGCCCACTGTTTATACAGGTTTTCACATGACTTTTCTTTTAAAAAGTGCATGGACCGCATCCAAAACAAATGATGTTTTGTTGGATGAGAAGACCAAAAGGAAAAACCTAGAGAGAGGAGGGTAGATGATCTTTCTTTAATGTCAAAACTGACATAAACATACTTCCCTCCCCCACCCCTTTGCTCAAGATAATTTTCTCAACAAGACGCAGATTGCTTCAGTCTTTGTCTATCACCCTTTGAAGCACTTTCCTCGTTATTAGCCGTGGGGGCAGGGTTTCCTTTGAGGATTTTTACAGCACTGAAGAGTTTCCTCCTTTAAATACTTTCACATGATGAGGGAATTCCGCTTTCAAAGTGCTGTCATCACCGTGGGTTTCCTGTCATAAGACAATTTATTCCTGGGTGATGGTCCTTCCTAGCTTGATTGTCCTAAGGACTTACCTTCCTGGTGGATTCGCTTTCTCTTGCGGTTCACTTCTCTGAGAGACACAACAAAGTCAGTGGTGGCCTCCTTTGTTAACCTCACTCGTTGGGATGGCAATCGTCCTCTTTAGAAACGTGATCTGGTCCAACACGGGGACTGTTTCCCCTGTCGCTTTCCACTGACTAAGGTTTGAAGGACGTACTGGACATTGGATATTTTACAGCTGCCTTTCTTCCACAGTGCACAAGGACACTGTAAATTAGAGGAGTTTTGCGATGTCCTTCTGGGCTCTTTAGCGTCTCCTCCAATGTAAATAGCACAGTAAACAACAGATAAACTTTTCAAACATCATTTCTTCGAGAACCTTCATACCATCTCACCTAAGCCCCCTTCCACGTTCTGTTCTTGAATATGGCCTTTTGGAAATGTTTGTGAATGTTTAGTTCAGGTTGACAAAATGCACATCTTCATGGGCGACCAGATCATTGGAACTGAGGTTCTCAGATGCAGTCAGCTTTACTCATCGCTGCTGCCTAAGAGTGAGCCGAGTTGTTCTGTCTTAGTGGCGGTTTCAGTAGATGAATGAAATGAATGAAAATCTGTACAGCCTCCAACTAGAGCCATTCACATCATGCCTTTTGGATTTTTCCATTTCCTTTAGTGAATGGTTTGGTTACTAGAAAACAATTAGTATTTATTATTCATTCATTATTGGCTTTCAGAGGTAAAGTCCCTGCCGCAGTCCACGTAGGTGATTAAAGAAATTTTGCGAACAAAACAAGACAACCCAAGTCAATCTCTTTCCTAGTAGTTTATTCTAATAAAAGAGCCCTCAGTGGTTTAAAGAGGAATTAGCAGGGTATGAGACGAGCCTGAGGCTGATGTCAGATTATCAGATTCTAGATTTGGATTTCCTGGCTCCTGCTCGTGTGTCCTCTGCTGTCCCCCAGAGTCCTGCAGAGTGAGTGGCCTGAGTGTCCTGCATGTTTCTGCTACTCCATGTTCATAGACAATTCCCTGCTGCTGCAGAAAGCGCTTGGCTTTAGCCACAGTGAATGGGCTAGGTTACCTACTTCCCCGTGTTAGGAGTGTGCGTGCCTGTGTGTGTGTGTGTAAGTGTGTGTGAGAACATGTGTTTGAGTGTGTGAGAATGTGTGTGTAAGTGTGTGTGAGAATGTGTGTGTGAGAATGTGTGTGTAAGTGTGTGTGAGAATGTGTGTGAGTGTGTGTGAGAACGTGTGTTTGAGTGTGTGTGTTGAGTGTGTGAGAATGTGTGTGTGAGTGTGTGAGAATGTGTGTGTAAGTGTGTGTGTGAGAATGCGTGTGAGTGTGTGAGAACGTGTGTGTAAGTGTGTGTGTGAGAAGGTGTGTTTGAGTGTGTGTGTTGAGTGTGTGAGAACATGTGTGAGTGTGTGAGAATGTGTGTTTGTATGTGTGAGTGAGTGTGTGAGAATGTGTGTGTGAGAATGTGTGTGAGTGTGTGAGAATGTGTGTGTTGAGTGTGTGAGAATGTGTGTGTGAGTGTGTGAGAATGTGTGTGAGTATGTGAGAACGTGTGTGTAAGTGTGTGTGTGAGAATGTGTATTTGTATGTGTGAGTGTGTGTGTGAGAGAGAGAGAGAGAATGTGTGTGTGTGTGTGTGTGTGTGTGTGTAATGCTTTGTGAGGCAGTGAGTTCAGACTGCCTTTAGGCCCTTACCAGGTAGAAGGTGTAGAGGAAAGCCAGTGAAATCCAAATGCAGATAAACAGGAAAAATGAAGCTGTAGAAATAGCAGTGTAGCATGGAACAGGGGACACACCCATTTGTCCTCCCTCTCTTAGCTTGAATTTTAGAAACAGGAAAATGTGGAGTCATATCTTTTATATTTATACTACTGAATCAAGTCCCAAAGATTCCAGACAGACAGACAGACACACATATTTTCACACACACACACACACACACACACACACACACACACACACACACACCCTGATATCAATTGCCTTAAACTACTTTCAAATATGTTGTGCCATGGAAGGGTTAAAAGGGACAATACACAGCATTTTCTTTCTTTTTCTAGACAAATGACATGATTTATCAACGTCCTTGGTGTCACCATGAAGCTTGTCCTCACCCACAATTGGCACTTGTGTGATTTAACAGAGAACACCCAGATGTGTGAAACACTCGTTGTAAACCAGACCCGTTCAGGCTGTGACGTGCCCTGGGTTTCTCTAGAGTGTTGAGCACAGTGAGCGATGGGTCTTGAACAAGGACACCGTGAGCTGTTAAGGCTTTCCTGGTGGTTAGTGGCAGGCCCAAGTCAAGGTTAGGGTTAGGGTGACTATGCCACCCGCAGTCATGTGGACCGGGGACAGGAGGAGTTCAGGCGAGTTTCTTAGGAAAAATTGGCAGGAGCTAGTTTGTTTGAAACTGGAAATCCTTATTGTTGGAGTTTGCTTACTGTTTTCTTTCTGTGTGTGTATTAATGTAAAACATGCTGTTTTTGAGGGCCTTTCCCTTCCTATGGGAATAAGTGGTCTCTGAAAGAGAAAACAGTTACTCCAGGAATTCCACAGACCCCCCACCTCTTTCATCATCTGAGGGCCCAGACTTCTGGATCTCCACACATCTTTGGAAGAAATGTTATAAAAACAAACAAACCAAACTGTGTATTAAAAGTGTGCTCTACTCACCAAGAGTTTCTCAGAATGTGATTTTGAAAAATGACTAGAATTCATGGAAACTGAAGGGGAAACATGCTATTTGAGAAATAATGCTGTCTATAAATGCCTGGGCATGCCACTCTCTAAACTTCTCCTAGGAAGTGAGCAAGACTTTCACCCATAAGACACATGTGGTAGGGCAGATACGCTTTAGACTAGGAAAGAAGTCATTTTAACCATATCAAACTAAGAATTGAAAGCCATGATTTTCTAAGGAAGTATGAGATAGTTGAAAAGTTAACATCCAAACCAATCAGTTGTTTTGAAAAATGCCACAATGGAAGATTAATAATAGTGCTTCTAAGCCATGCCTAGTGACTCTGTAGATGAGAGAGAGACAGAGAGACAGAGAGAGAGAGAGAGAGAGAGAGAGGGAGAGAGAGAGAGGAGACAGAGAGAGACACACAGACACACACACACACACACACACACACACACACACACAGGTGCGGGGGGTAGCGGAGGTGAAAGAGAACTTTCTCAATTTTGGGATGCTCTCTGAAATTATCTGATGATCCAAGACTCTCAAGAAACATGATAGCTCAGCTCCGCCGTCGTCTGAATGTGAGGAAGGAGTCAGACTTCCATATAATTGTACTCCTGCAAATGTACTCTCTCAGCTCTTGACATCTTCCCTCAGCGTGAAGAAGTCCCGCGTTAATCATAAGCTAAGCCTTTGTTTCATTTGCTTCACCGTTCTTGAGAATTGCACTCTAACCCGAGGTCTTGTGTCCTCTCCTCTGGTCTGTGTTCTCCCCAGGTTGGCCTTCCTTTCACGATGTGATCAGTTCGGAGGCCATCGAGTTCACGGACGATTTCTCCTACGGGATGCACAGGGTGGAGACAAGCTGTTCTCAGGTCAGTGGACCCCACAATGCACCCCCAGTGGGTGGCTCCCTCTGTGCTGCGAGCACTCTGAAGGCTCCTATAGTTGTGGTAACTAAGGCCAGGGGCCAGACAAGAGTGGGTAGATTCTTTTTAATGTCTGAGTGATACCTTCATCTTCAGATTTTTAGCAACACTAACACAACGCCAGTCATTGGCTTCAACAATATTTAACAGTTATTGGCTTATTTGACTTATTCTCATGGTGAACGAGGGATTTGGGGGGGTGGTGTGGAATGAAGATTTTATTATATGGCCTTGCATGACCTGATGTATTGATAATTTCTCCTCTGCAGTTTTGCTGTCCAGTCTTTATTCATAATGTCTTTACCAGCTGTGGTCCACACACAGTCTGTGAAGACCTCAGAAATGGCTCTTCCTGGGTAGAGGCTGGAGAGAAGCTGTCAGATGGCTAAGTTCAGTGGTAGCAGCCAGTCAAAGAGAAGTACACGCTAGAACAGCAGTACTTCTCCTGGTGTATATGTTTGTCCTTGTTTCCAAGGAAGCTCTGGTTAGTTATGTTAGCATACAGGCAGCCCATTAGCCCGCCCCTAGGGGCCTTCAACCTCTGACGCCATCACCTGCCCCTGCTGCCAGATGTGAACCAGGTGTGTGCTGGATAAGGGAAAAAAAAAAAAAAAAGATCCACCAGCCTTTTTCTCTCTTTCCTGGTCTCTCAAGGTTTCTCTGTCTCTGTCTCTCTCTCTCTGAAATGGGCGTCCTCCTGTCTTCTCCCTTTCCCACAATAAATCTCCTTTCATACCAGATCTGCTGCATAGCATCTTTATTTATGGATTATAACACTGGTGCCAAGACTCCATAGGCTCTCCTGGTGCTTCCCCTTGATCTAAGGCACACACAGGAACCCTATTTTTGAACCGCTGCTACGAAACAGATATGCTATAAAGGAAGGAAGTTTTTTTTGGGGTGATGGGAATGGGGGAGGAATTAGAGCCTGGAGAAGGGATAGAGGATGACTGGACATTTGGATAGGCAGGCAGGCAGACTGGGACAGAGTCATGAGGGCAGAGAAGGAAGGACACGGAGAGAGGAAGTAATGGAGGGAGGGAAGGAGCAAGAGAGACAGAGACAGAGAAAGCAAGTGGGTCCTTTATATCCAGCACACACCTGGCAGTGGTGGCAGATGATGACATCAGAGGTTGCTAGGCCCCTGAAAGACAGGCTAGTGGAATCGCCTGTGAACTAACATTCCTCCCTTTTTGTTTAATTAAAAACCGAGGAACTAGGAAGGGGGTGTTGAGGCAGGAGTGAGGATCATTGGGAGCAGGATGCACTCTGTAACTCAGAGGCAGCATTAATTTGGTTACAGTATGCATTGGCGACCAAGAGCTGCTTCCAATGATCCTCATTGCCCGCTTAGTACCCCTTTTTGAGAGGGAAGTGAAAATAGTTAATGTGTTGACTTAAGCACTGGTATTTTGTGGCTAATCAAGAGACATAGTTGAGGGGCTGCAGAGATGGTTCAGACGTTAAGAGCACCGGTTGTTCTTCCAGAGGTCCTGAGTTCAATTCCCATCAACCACATGGTGGCTCAAAACTATCTAAATGAGATCTGGTGCCCTCTTCTGGCATGCAGGTGTATATATAGGCAGAATACTGTATAAGTAATGAATACATCTTTGAGAGGAGGGGTGTGTGTGTGTGGGGGGGGGAACACCTGCACAGAGAAAGAACCATGGCATATGCTACAGTAAGTAGTTCAGATCATATCTGCCCCAAACAAGTGAAAGATGGACTCTGAGCTCTGTGGTACTGGAATTTACTGGTGCCCAAGAATTCTTTAGTGGAAAGTGTTTTTGCACAGATTTGAGTAAGGGAGGTGCAGTAAGGGAGTTGCAGTCGGGCAGCTGCAGGGGCAGAGTGACTGCCATGCAGGCTTCCCTTAGGACTCGGCCTGCCCCTTATCCATGCTCTCATCTTCAGCAGGGGCAAGGCTCTTAGAGAGTGGGTGGCATTTTTATTGGCAAGAGGGCAGAGTATTGCTTTGAACCTGACTGTCTGATGAATTGTTTTCTAATTGCTAAGTTTGTTCTTTGACAATTCCATAACGTAGGCGATACATTCTGAGAATTTCTGTTTTCAGTTAAAAAGTAGGGCTATTAAGTAAACCGTTTCACACATGGAAATCTCCGTCTCCCTCAAGAAGAGTAATTTCTCGTTGATTGAGCTCATGTTGCTGTTTTCCTCGCCTCTGAGAAATGAGTCTGGTCATGATGGTGGAACACCCCACCACTTCGTTCACTCCCCATTGTGCTGGGTACTGCCTGCCCAGCAGCATTTTCTGCCCAGCGCGCCCCTGTTTAATGCTCATGATACTGTATGCTCCTCATTTTACAGTTGGGGAAACTGAGTCCCAGAGAAGGTCTTTGAGTTTGGATAAAGTCCTGTAGCTCTGATGGCAGAGCTGGGACTTGCGTTTAGGTAATCTGACTGCAGAACCCTCTACTGGACAGGAGAGTGTGTGGGAGGTGGTTGGTGGTAGGGATGCTGCAAACAGCTAAATTGGAAGAGATGCTCAGAAACTCTATGATTCCCTAGCACTTGCTTAAATGTGATTTAGTTTTTGATTAAATTTAATTATAATTGATAAATAATGTTATAACTGTCACAGAAATTAACTGAGGTTGTCTACTCAAGAATCCAAAATTTTTGACAGAAGATAATGCTATAGGCAGGATGCTACTCTGTAATTTGTGGTGTAGGTACTGGAAACCAGTAAACATCTCTTAAGGCTAATAGCGCACTCCCCCCCCACGTGTGTGTGTGTGTGTGTGTGTGTGTGTGTGTGTGTGTGTGCGTGCGCTTGCGCTCAAATAAACGCACCACAGCCTATGTGTGGAGGTCAGAGAACAACTTGCCGAGGCCATTTCTCTTTTTCCATTGTGTGCATTCCAAGGATGGAACCCATGTCCTCCTGTGGCTTGGTGGCAAATTGCTTTACCCAGTGAACCATCTCATCAGCTTCAGAGGTTCCCTCTTTTTCTCAACTGTTTTAAAGTTTATTATTTGCCAATTTTCTTTTTGTTCATAACTAACCCATTTTTAATTCTAAATTCTTTAAATGTTTCTTTCTTTCTTTCCCTTCTTCTTCTTCTTCTTCTTCTTCTTCTTCTTCTTCTTCTTCTTCTTCTTCTTCTTCTTCCTCTTCCTCCTCCTCCTCCTTCTGTCTTTTGAAACAGGGTATCTCTGTGTGGTGTTGGCTGTCCTGGACTTGCCTTGAACTCACAGGCTGGCCTCTGCCTCCCTGAGTGCTGGGATTACAGGCCTGCACCACCATGCCTGGCTCTAAATATTTTTTTAAAGGCATGGGAAAACTAAGACAAGAGATATTAATCTTTCTCAAGTCCCTGATTTCTGATCTGTTTTTGTCTTATTCTGGTAATTTATGGTTGGAGTAATCCTCTCCCTGTGCCAAGCAGAGGTAAACAGCAGGAGTGCTAAAAAGGCTTTTATGAAGGTGCCAAAGAGACTATGGCAAAATGAGGGTAATTTTCACAAAAGATGTCCTGTGCTTGGCCCTGTGGCAAAGGCCTCTCTCTCTCTCTCTCTCTCTCTCTCTCTCTCTCTCTCTCTCTCTCTCTCTCTCTCTCTCTCTCTCTCTCTCTCTCTCTCTCTGTTGTCATGGAGAGTGGCAGGGACCTATTTCTCCCAGGCTTCATTTCCACCTCCTCCTGTCTCATCACTAGACTGTTAGGCTCTCACTTAGAAAGGCACTGTCCTTACTCTGAGGGAGACACTGTGCCTCTCTTCCAGGTTCAGAGGCTTTGGAGTCCTTGTCTGGCCCAGTCTCCCCAGTCCCCGAGCTGGTAAGCAACACTCTGTCAGGGCCTTAAGAGGTAATCTTGGAATGGTTAGTGATGGTCCAGCAAAGTCAGTCTCTCCTGGAAATATTGGGGGTTCTTCCTTCTTCAGGTCAGAATCTGACATCTAGAGCTGGTGGGAGACTGGCAAGTCACTCACAAGTCTTTAATGATCTTGAAGGCAGCTATCGAGTCCAAGGTTACTCAAGTTACGCTCTCTGTCAGTGCTGAGAGCCTATCCCAGAGTTCTCTACACTTGGTTTGGATCATCATTAATTTATCTCATTAGCCGAATCATAAGAAAGGCAAGTGTCCACAAATCCGAAGAAGCTGAGCAATTCTTAGTGAACCTCCAGGCCTTAGTAATCTTCCACAGACTATATTACCCTATATTGTCGGTGATTGAAGATGCCCATGTGTCACGACGGGGCCTTCAGACTGGGGGCCCATCTCTCTTCTTCTTGATCTTTCTGTAAAATCGTAACACCAACCTGGCGAGTTCACAATCATTTCCCTTGACACAAAAGATTAATATTGCAAGTGCAGAGAAACAGGGCCCCTGCTTGCACACAGGTGTCCTCAGGAGCCGTAGGAGGAAACGGGACGAACGGTAAAGAGAATTGCTTTTCTTCTGAAAGCTCTTTTTCTTTCCCTTCTCGCCCATGTGCCCAAGTGGAAAGGCCCAGCTTTCAAAGTGCTTCATGCTGCAGATCAAACACTTAAGAGAAGCTGACAGTAAAAAAAAAAAAAAAAAAAAAAAAAACCCAAGCATCCTATCAGCGGTGAGGAAAAAAGTCTTTGGGACAGTGGGAAATACATCAGTGCAGAGCTATGCAGCTGTGGGGGACACATTGCCTATGTTCTTTAGGCCCATGGTTGAGCACTGCAGGCAGATTTTAAGGGCTCGAGTTAAATTTGATTCTTGGTCTCCTCTCTTTTCTCGGGGGTTCTCTGTAGACTCCCTCTCTGAACATTGCTGAGTGAGAAACCTACGCAAGAAAGGATTCCTGTGAGAATTAACTTTCCCCTTTGAACTGTTTTCACGTGCACCTTTTAGAATACTCAGGTGCAGTGCTTCTCTGTAAAACGAAGAGCCGCACATGCACCAAAAGGACTCTGAAGGCATACACACGAGAGATTCTATTCCTGGAAGAAATCACTAACAGCAGGTTTCAGAGATCTCTTCATCAGGCACCAGTTTGTTTCAGTTACCACCAGGTGCTTGGAGTGATCCCAGCGCACTGCCAATTGGCTGGGGCCAGGGAGGCAGAGCTCGCAGGCGGCTAGGGAAACAATGCATCACTGACAACTTCCATCCATCATCCCTGCCTCTGGCTGGGCCAGAAGCTGGAGGGAATGGGCTCCATGTGAGCGTCTATACTCTTAAGCTCAGACCAGCGTACCTGAGAGGAAGCCGAGCTGCCATGCTGTGTGGTTAGTCTTCCCTGAGAAACAGTAGGCACCAGTGTGGTGTCAGAGACAGAAGTGAAAACCAGTGCCACCCTCTGTGACCTGGTGGGCTGTGAGCTTTTAAAGCATCTTGTAATGGGTACCGTGAGGTCATCTCTGTCATTTTCAGAATGCTGACCTTCCCTGAGCCATGTTTGCTTGCAGATAACTGTGGTTGTCTTCTCTTAACTGTGTCCTCTTTTTTCTGTTCCTTTTGCCTGTACCATGGTTACATATCATAGTGAAACTTCCTCCTCTGTGTAATCAGAGGGCCAGTCCCTAGTTAGCAAAAAGAAGGACATATTGAAAATTAACTTAGTTCAACAGATTGAACCACTGTCATTTGGCTACTGAAAAATGTAGGAAGTGAAGACCCCATAGCTTCTAACCAGCTTCAAATCTGTCCGCATCACACTTTTAGGGGGGGGCATGCTCATACACTCAAGGGACAATTAATGAATGGGAGCTGTGCTCTCTCAATATCTATGGGTGCACATGCCTCCACACCACACCTTAGGCTTTTCTATGCAAACTTTCCCCTCTCAGATGCTGAGTGATTAAAGTGGGAGGCCTGCGCAGGAGATCAGTGACTGTGCACCCGGCATTGAGAATGCTATTCCTGTGGGCCCGAGCCTTAGCAGCAGAAACAGGCGTTTTCCTGCATCCATGGTGTGAGCATACGGAGTCTTCCTGGTGCATCTTAGCTGCCGACACCTGACTTGTCTGGCCTCTGTTGTTGGAAGAAAGGAAAAGCAGTCTGAGATTACCTAAGCCTGAATAGATTGCGGTAAAACCATTGCAAAATTTGTCTCTTAGGCCCGTTTCATATTTTTCAGGCAATAGATCAAATCAGTTCGGGGTTTGGGTTTAGTCCTTTAATAAACTGATGTGAGGACACACCTTTAACACGCAAGTGTGGGCGAGCCGAAGCTGTCATGGGTGCTGCTTATTAGTCACTCGAGACCTTTTAGGGTTGAGCTTAGCACCTTCTGAGGGAAAACTGAGATGTTAGGTGTTTCTGTTGCAGTGAGCATCTCCCATCATTTCTCTATCATCGTTTGCGCTTGTACCCTATAATAACCTTGTCAATCCATGCGGCCCTCTCAGTGTGTGAGTGTTTTATAAACAGCTCAGTGGAGGAATGACTACATCACCTCTAAGCCGTTTCTGTCACACTTTTACTTTAATCCTCACTCTTTCCTTCCTCGCCCAGATAGCCACATCTTCACACGTCTTCCCAAAGCCACCAAGGAGGCCCCCATATGTCTCGATTACTTTCCCCGTTCTTTGCCCCGTTTCCTCTCACTGGCTGATTTCTACTGAGCACACTTTATGGGTCGCTGGTTTCTTGTTTATTGTCAGTACTCCCCCATTGACAGGTAAGTCCCCAGAGGGAATGGATTTGTTGCCTGAACCCTCAGAGTCAAGGGCAACGCCTGGCATCTCACAGGCACTCCATACCTGCCCACTAAATTAGTCTGAAGAAATCATTTAGCACAGCCGTTGGCTTCTTCACTGCACGATGACTTCTGTGTTCCCAAAGCCTGTTGGAGGTGGTGCACTGATGCCTCCGTATCCCTCCCCAGCCCTGGTAAGACGTGGGAGATGTGTGCATGTGGTGCATGTTGCCATCTGGGCCTACGCTTGGCTTCAAAACAGTGCAGGCGTGTATCCAGTAGACGGCCTTTGTAGAGACGCTGCATCCAAGCCACGTCTCTCTTAGATGCAACATAACCAACTGTCCTTCTGTCCAGCTCTCCCCTCCCTCTTTGCGTTCCCAAACAGTCGAGAGCCTTGGTTCAGGGGAACAGCCTCTTCCTTGTCTACACATTGTTGTTCATTTGTGAAAAGAAAAGCCAGTGTGACAGTCAACTTGCTGGAAAAAGCAACTGTGTGGGTTGGAGACGTTGTCCTTGCTACACTTGCAGCTTTGGTGACCGTGATGTACATCTCCCGAGTCTTGCCCCTGCTACCCCAGCTTCCCAGAACATCCAGTGCCGATGTTAAGTTTTACAGCCCATGAAAACAACAACCCCTGCCTCCGTCATGGCCAGTTAAACAGTATCTTTTACAGTGGACTTCTGCATATCTGAAACCCACCCATCCAAAGCCAGAAGTCATGCCAGCGGAAGAGATTTCATTCTGCCCTGTTTCTTACGAGGGGGAGACCAAGGGTCAATTCAATTCATAAAATTACTGCAGTCATTTTCCAGCTGGCTGAGAGAGTTCACAGATCAAAACATACGGTGGCTCCTAAGTGATTTCTGATATTCTCGGCATGTGGCAAAGCCTGTCTGAAACCATCTCTGCGGCTATTGACACACATTAGAAATGGTCCAGGATGCTTTTCACTATTCCGACACAGGCCAGCCGTCCACTCAGGCTGCTTCCCACACGTCCCCCTGAAAGCCTACTTTGTGCATGTGTCCGCCTTAAGCATCCCTTTTCTCTTGCAGTGTGGTGCTCATCTCGGGCACATTTTTGATGATGGACCTCGCCCAACCGGCAAAAGATACTGCATCAACTCGGCATCCTTGTCCTTCACCCCTGCAGACAGCAGCGAGGCAGAAGGAGGCAGTGGCAGAGAGAGCGGCAGCCCATCGGCAGCAGACAGAGCTGAGCTGTAGGATCACGGGGAGAGGTGGAAACAAAGTGTACTTAATACCCAGCTGATCAAAAACCCCAAAACGGTTTATCTTAACAGAGCTATTTTTTCAGAAGCTATAAGGGCAGTTTACGCTGTTGCAACTCTTCTCTCTTTTTTGTCCAGACGGGAATTCTGCCCATCTATGTATCCTGCTATTGACTAGGTCCAGAGATGTGTGTAGATCTTGCAAATGGAGATGGTTTTGTAGAACTTTCTTGAAAGCCTCTAAGTAGCTGCAGCGTTGTTTTTTCCTTCCTGCACACACACCTTCCTTTAAGCTTTGTTGTTGTGGGCAAACCCCCTTTTGACTAAGAGATGGGGGCTGTTTGGTGAGATCAGGGCCAGGGAGTAGAGCTGGGAAAGGCAGGGCGTCCAGCCATGTGACTTTACAGTAAAGATGGAGCACTGCTTAGTTTTTCTAGGCTACGTGGAAAGTCTGAGCTAAGGTTGCTTCCCCCCCCCCCCCCCCACTAAAAGGGTGTGAAGGTCTAAAGTCGTTCCTCATGTTAGATTGTTGCCAGATCTGAGCCGGCCCCCTGAGGGTTGTGGCAGAGACGTAAACATTACCTCGTGGGCAGGTCTTTATTTTACATTATTTTCCATTGGAAACAGTGGAATGCAAGACAACTGTAAAATACTGCACCCAATTTTTGTCCAAAGTTCACAAGGAAGAATGCTTGCCTTATGGCCTTTTTTTTCCTGCCCACCTCATGCGAACGACATCTGGGCGAGCACTTTGGAAGGTTCTCCAAAGCAAGATAAAATATTAGGGGCAACATACCTTCATTGAGACGGTAGAAAAGAGAAAGACCAGCGAAGGCCAAACGTGAAGTTTCAAGCACTAAATGATCCTACGCTGTGCAAAAAGGCCAGCAGGACCTTACCGGTGCCACACCCAAGCCAAGCCTCTACACAGCAGTACCAGGAGGGCCCTGCGAAGATGCCGGGCATTAAGACAGAACAGTCAGGCTCAAGTTTGACACTTCACTGTGTTTATGAGGGACAAGCCATTCAGCTCCGCTGTGCCTGTGTCTTCATGTACAATAGGACGCACGTATTTACAAAGTATCTCGATACTCTCAGGGCAAACACGACTATATTGCTGTACAGCTGAGATCAGTATTGTAAAATCACACTGATCTGCTTGTAATCTCCCCAGAGGCCACAAGACAGGCATTTGCCATGAGAAGCAGCAGTAGGCTTGGCTGGTTGGTATGGAAACAGCCCAAAAGCCAGACCTTTCTCCTGTTGCAGCTTCCACTTGGAGAAGCTCTGTGTGTGGTTGCTTGAGGTTTTCACAGGACTGAGAAAAGGTGATGGAAGTCAATGGTGCTGTCTCACAAATAAACATGGTGACTTTTGAATGCTAGTCCTGAAATGTGGCTTTAAAAGATATGTAGGCTTCTGAATTTTTGATGAAGACTGGCACCTTTCCTCATAAGCATTAAGGACAATCAGAACGGACACGTGACAATTGTGGACAAAGTGGGAAGCAATAAAAAGTTGGGACAAGTCAGGTGAGCTCACCATGCCTGGAAGCTTCTGGCCTTCTCCAGATGCCTCCTGGAGGCCACACATGCGGCTGAGTCTTTACCCAGTTCTAGAGAAGTTCTCGCTTTTACCTTGGATGCACAGGAACCCTGAGCTTCAGGCAGGGTCCCCTGGCCCAGATGTCTCACCCCAACCTCAGGGCTGCTCTGGACCTCACAGTTTTCGCTCTTCTCTCAAAACGAGGGGAAAGTTTAAGATGAGGCATCCGGACTGCTGGAAGAGTCTTCACAGCACCATGGCTAAGGACAGACATGGGTCTCCATGATGCTGTTGCAGCTTGACCCCCATCCTTCAGGGATGCACAGAGCCCTTTCCGTTCACTCCTGTCTGTGTGCTGGCCTCCTCAGGGTCCCTTGGATATAAGCCACAGCATTGGAATAGACAAAAAATACAAATGAGGGGTTTCTCTTTGCTCAGAGACTCTGGGTAGATACTTCTCCTTCATTTTTAGAATACTACAGGATCAAAATGCGCGTACACACACACACACACACACACACACACACACACACACAAGCCTTGTTTTTCTTTTTAAATGTTTACTGTTTTGCTTGCTTTTTCTTTTTTCCTTTTTCTTTTTTAAACAAAAGCCAGCTTTTTCCAGCACCAAGTTAAAAAAAAATCCACTGAAGGAAAAAAGAAAGAAAGATGTGTGCATGCGGTTTAATTCCAGATTGCTTTTTGGGCTTAACTGGTATCAAATTTCAGTATATTTCTGTCTTATGTTAAAGAAATATATTGCTAAAATGTCAGTGGGCAATAATGTCAGCTGTCGAGCGCTAGATTTACTTTCGCAGGATATGGAGTGCAGTAAACTAAGGCAATATGGTGAGGTGTATGTGATCTGTGGGGGTGCTGCCATTTAACACGGGAGATGCTTCCTCGTCTGCGTCCCTGCTCTGACTGCACCACTGGGCAAGGCAGAGCTGTGCTCGTAGGCAGGGCATAAGTCCGTATGATCATGCTGAACAGATGGAAGGGAAGCAGCATCGAGAGCATTCCTGAGTACTTAAACTTTTTCACTTCTTCTGTGTGTTTAAAAGCTTAATGCAGATGACGTAGCAGTCAGGACAAAGCCTCTCCGTGCTGTTTAAGATGTCTTCCTGTCAGTGTGAGAACGATGAAAGCTGTATCATTTGTTTGGAAGGTTGCATATGATTCTTGACCTAGAAAGCTTTTTAATAACTTTTCTCCTAATAGCTTAAAACTTTCGAAAGGTGACATGAAACCTTCATTGAAAAGCCTTTTCCAATATTTGTTGTATACATGAATTAGGTAATAAAGTTTCTTTATAAAAATGTCTCTTTTCTCTGATTCTTGAAGATGACTGGGCTTTTTTTTTTTTTTTTTTAAGCATGGCTACCCACCGTGCACACTGACTACAGTAGTCTTCCCCTACCCAGCGGGCCTGTCCTTTGTGTACAGGGAGGCTTCTGCTCTGTGCCTTAGGGGCACTCCTTGTGCCCCAGGCCACAGGAAAGGGATCTAGAGATCCTCAAGAGGAAAGTAGGCTATGTGTATGCTCCTTCAGCCTTTTCCCTCAGCACAGCACCATCTTCAGCAGCTCCTCTGTATGTTGAGCTAAAATGTACTCTGGAAATATCCACTGTGGTAACTGCAGGCGTGAGAATGCAGGGCTGGCCAGATGCTGTCGGGGTTTCTAATAAGATGTCCAACATGAAACTTACACAAATGTCGAAGGTCAGTCTCTAAGAAAGAGGTACAGAGGTCGCCACTGCTCGTGGATTTATTCTTACCTTAAAGTCATCTCTACAGATGGGGTACAGTGGCTCACTCTGTAATCCCAGAATTTAGGACACTGAGCCAGGAGGACAATTGTGACTTCGAGTCAGCCTGGACTACCTAGTGGGTTCCAATAAAGCCTGAGCTACAATGTGAGACGCTGTCTCTGAAAACAAAAATGAAATAAAAACTCATCTACAGATAGATTTTGGTATAATACTATTTGTTGTTGAAATGTCTGGCTTTTATTTGTTTTTTTTGACCTATTTATGTGAGAGAGAAGTGGGGCTACTGGAGACTTGTTTTTCACTCAGTTCTCTAAGTCATATTCCTGGGATTCCCGAACACTGACCACGAGTTTCAAACTGGGAACCTCCCTACAGCATCCTCATTGCACGCCCCACCCCACCCCCCCCCCCCCCCCCACCCCCAATCATCAGCATCACCTCACCTGGGAACTCACTGGCCATGTAGATGCCCAGGCCGCATACCACACTTGTGGAATCAAAACTTCAAGTTGGGGACTTTAGCAGCTGTACCATGGTGACCCCTCCATGTGATTCTGGTGTTTGCTTTGAGGAGCCATTCCCTAGCACTTCCACTGAGCAAATGTCCATGAGCATTCATTTTAAAGAGCGTCTGCATCTACTCTTCAAAAGCAACTGGCTCTCCTCCTGGGGCAAAGGTGTTAAAGGCGTGGTCAAGCCTCTATGCCTTTCAACTGCTCTCGGCCTTCCTTACCGCTCACAGGTCTTGACCAGCTAGCTCTGGTTCCTTATTTCTTAGCTGAAGCTGGACACCCATTAGAGTACAGCAGCTCTTTCTAGAACCACAGGCTATTACAGCACGCTTCAGCCCCGTAACTTTTATGAGTTAGATGACAAATCTCAGTGCATACATCATACATGATATTTCCAGCCCCTCTATTTTCCTGTAACTATGCCATTGAGATTCCTACAAAGTTACCATGTTCCATTTTATATATATATATATATATGAGAAACATATATACACGCACACATAGTCTTCGGTCACTGCTCTATTCCTGTGAAGAAGCATCATGATCAAGGCATCTTATAAGAGAAAGCATTTCACTTCACTGGGGGCTTGCTTACACTTTCAGAGGTTTAGTCCATGACTAGCAAGGCAGGAAGCAGGATAGGTAAGCAGCCATGTTGCCAGACCAGTAGCTAGATATTTACATCCATATCTATAGGGAGGCGGGCAAGGGGTGAGGGGGGCTGAGCCTAGCAAGGGCTTTTGAAACCTCAGAGCCCACCCACAGTGACACACCTCTTCAAACAAGGATGCACCGCCAAATCCTTCCTAAACACTCCACTGAGAAACAGACATTCAAACATATGAGTCTGTGGGCAGGGGGCATTCTTATTCAGACTGCCACATATAACATAGAGACCTTATCATATAAACTCTTAACATGCCTCATAGTTTTAGTAATAAAGTGACTTCTGGACAATACTGGTATCCCCCAAAGTTTGAATTTGCAAGATATTCATGGGACAGTCTCAAAGTCACCCAGTGCTGATTCCTAGCCATTGTTTCTCGAATTCACCAAAGCCGATTCATGTCCACCATTTTGATATAGGGTTTGAAGAAGTGCCATGTTCTATGGAAGAATATTCGGACAAGAACTCTGTCCCTCCTCCTTCAGAGGCTGGTCTTGTCCTGGGCCAACCTGAAGGGAGATCAGCTTGGTGATGACAAGCAGCCCGTCACTGGGCAGTTCGGAGGCTCCCCAACCCCAAATACCAACCAGAAAGGTTATCATGTGACCATGAAAAGTTCTGGGACAGTCGTGGGTCAAAGCCACAGACCCCTGTGAGTTGGGAGTTGTCTTAATTAAGGTTTCAATTGCTGTGGTAAAAAAAACAACATGACAAAAAGCAGCCTGGGGAGGGAAGGATTATTTCTCTTAGGCTTCCAAGTCACAGCCCTTCATGGAAGGAAGTCAGGGGCAGGAATTCAAACATGGCAGGAACCTGGACACAGGAACTGACGTAGAACCCACAGGGGAACACGGCTTACTGGCTGGTCAAGGTTGAGACCACCAGCAATGGGCTGGGCCTTCCCACAGCACTCGCTAATTAAGAAAATACCTCACAGGCCAATCTAGCAGAGGCATTTTCTCAATCCCTCTTCCCAAAAGACTCTTGCTCATGTCAATTTGACATAAAACTAGTCGGCACCGAAACCAAGTCAGATCCTCGCCCCACATGCTGCTTTCCAGACTTCCAGTTTGATTACAGACAATAATAATGTCACACTGTGGGGGCCACTGAAGGTTCTCAAGCCGTCACCCTCAGTGTCCATCACAATGCCGCGGGCAAACACAGACATGCTCCTGGTGGACCTGGCAAGCACCTTGACAAGGTTTCAGGAATATGCAGAAGGGCAAGTCAAACAGTGATTGATTCTTAGGTGCATATTCCAGCAGTTATGGCAGAGTGAAGGCATAGAAATGTGAGTAACTACAAAGTGAAGGAAGAAAGGTTTTATGTAAGAGTTGAGGTGGGGCCGCTTGAGGTTTTATTCCTCAGGACTTCAGTGTCACCATGGGAGTTTATCCTCATCTTGATAGAATCAAGCATTAAGTAATCTTTATAAGGCAATCGTTTGCTTCATTGCCTCCAATAGGAGATGTGTGGTCTTCTTTTTAAAATTTAATTAATTTATTCAGATTACAACTCAGTTGTTATCCCATCACTTGTATCCTCCCATTCCTCCCTCCCGCTTTCACCCTATTCCCCTCTCCTAGGTCTATGACTGAGGAGGACCTCTGGTTCCACTAAAGAGAAAAAACAAACAAACAAACAACAACAACAACAACAAAAACCCTGAAATGCATTATGTCACTAATACACAGCCAATCACAAATGGTGCTCAAGCTCATGTGACCACAAAGGCTGTCCCCTACTCCATGCCTCAATATAGTTTAATTATTCTTCATGTGCAGGTCTTAGTGCACTTGGCCCGTGGATGGAAGTTTTAAATCATTTATTTATTGTAAGTTAAATGAAACCTTTTCCATTCCAAATATATTCTGCGGTGTGACAATTAGTTCAGAGAAAGCTAATAGAGTAAACTACACTTCAGTTTTGCACTTTGGCAGCACATACTTTGTCCCCTGCCCCAGTGAGTATCTCGAACACTTCTCCTAACTCTGGTTACAACAGGAAAAATTGCAAGCCACATCTAAAGTTAAATTGAAAAGAGGAAGACTACAGGTGACACTGAAAGTGCATATGGCAAAAACATCGATTTTGGGGGGAAACTGGCCCAGTCATCTTTCCTGGTGTTAGAGTGGGGATCAGTCACACTGCCACGAGAGAAAAATGGCACGTGTGCATGGGACACCTAAGGGATGACAGATTACAATCCTCAGCCTTTGATAACTGCAAAGGCATTTAGATTTGGGGTTCTGTACCACCCCCCCCCCCACCTTAACACTCTAGCCTGTGAGGCTGGTCAGGCATCTGGTGTTTGTTAGATGGCTGGGGAACATCTCCCAGAATTCAAGCGATTGCAGAGAAAGCTGTGGGGGCACAAAATGGCCTCATCCGGTTTACATCTTCATTACCAAGCTCCTCACATACCTGCCTACATCTGGAATGAATCTCCAGGTAAACCTCTTGGGCTCTTTCTCTAAAGAGTAACTGTAATTATTAGGGCTATACCCAAATTCAGCTTAGACTAGGTATGTGGCTGAACTTCAGCCAAAAATCCTGTGCCTCACAAAAAGAAATTTTCTCTTTTTAACATCCAATTACATAGGAGGGGTCTTTTCCCTACACATGGACAGTGGGGTTCCCGATTCTCTTTGCCCAAGTCGTCTATTTATGCCCCAAAGAAAAAGACAAAAGAGAGTCTAAAGAGAAAAGAGAGAGCACCAGTTTTCCTAGTACCAAGTCTCAGAATTCTAATATGGATCACACAATATACTAACGTTTTACAAATGTTAGGTCTTGTCCCAGCTAGGCACTACCCTAAGCTTCACATTAGCAGTAGCATCAAAAACAAAACAAAAAACAAAATCTGTAAATAAATCAACTGACTTATTTCCTGATTATCCCCCCTGTATGGGAAGCATCCACCCACTCACCACACGTCTTGAACACTTACTGGGTGCCAGACAGTGACAGGCGCAGAGAGGCAGACTAAGACTTTGAGTAAATGGACATGCAGCTAACGACACACAACCCCAATATGTCGTGTGAGGCTGGGAAGAAGTTTGAATACACAGGAGAACTCAGATGGAAGAAGAATGAGTGAGGCTTTTAAGGGTGCACCTGAGTCCAGATGAAGGATTCCTAGGGATGGAGTCTTCAAATTGATGGGGCAAGACAAGATGGTCCAGAAAAGTTATGAGGGATTTGTGTGCTCTGTGTCTTTTTCAAATAGAGTGGTTATTGTTGTAAAAGCTTTCCAAGATTCTGTATAAGCTACTTTTCTTCTCTTTATAACATCCATCTTCAGAGAGTAATACACAAGAGTTTTTATTTGTTTACTTATCTATTATTTATTTTGTTGGTTTTTTTTCCTCTTCTATTTTTTTTTCCTTCTTCTTTCGGACAGGCTGGCCTCAAGCTTACTATGTACCTGAGAGTGACACTGAGCACCTGATCTTCCAGCCTTCACTTTCCCTATGCGCTGGGATTACAAGCACGAGGTACCTCCCTCAGTGCATGTTGTACCTGGGATGGAGCCCCGGGGCTTCGTGCACCCTAGGCACCCGTTATGTTTTGAGCTTCATCTCTAGCCCCTGTCATTTATTTAGTTGTTTTATAACTTGATGGAGATCCAAAAGGAGGAAGAGGAGGAAGAGGAGGAGGGAGAGGAGGCGAAGGACCTTAGGGAGTCTCGGATGGCACCTTTGCTTTTGTGTGTGTGCCCACACAGCCGAGGAGAAGAAGGCAACCTCTGTAGGGTCATTCGTGTCAGTTCTTATTCAACCCTGTGCCGTCTACTTTTGAGGTTATCTGAGCTGCACCAGCAGCCATTGCAGTGGCTCCTGTTCCAGTCTTGTTCCTTCCTCCAGACTCCAAAGGAGGTGAGGCAAACACTGTTGCAGAGTTCCTGGTACACATAGATTCGGTCTCTCAGTGGTTTCTCATTACCCTGAGTTTCTGCATCTTTTTCTTTCCATTCTGCTGTTGCCTCTATAGTTGGATAACGTCAAATATTCTACCTCTTTTGGCTTCTTTGAGACTGTCATTGACATTTCTGTTGCTGCTTCTTTTTTCTTTTTTTCCAACAAATTTATCAGAATTCTTATTTTTATCTCTAGGACGTTCATGCGCAGTTTTACAAATTTCATCTCATTTTTAAAAAGTCTGTATATTATGGTAGCTTTCTGAACATTTTTTTTTCTGAACGTTCTGAACTTCTCTGAACTTCTTTAAGACATTGTTCTAAATTGTGTGTCATTTTGAACATCTCCTTCAGGGCCATCATGAGAACTTTGTTAGTTCTTTTGGAGTTGCCATGACGATCAAAGCCTTTATGATCTCCTGTCCTTATGATGCCTGTAGAAAGACAAAAGATGCCTACTCTGGCTTTTATGGGTGTCTTTTTGAATGGGAGTGCTTCACCGTTGATCTGGACTGATTCTGGGTGGGCCAGCTGGTGGCAATGCTGGACAGGTGGATGGGTCATGTGCTGCTTATGGATTTAGAGGGTCTGCTCTCTAGAGAGACCACTGATCGACCTCTATGATCAATAATGAGCTTTGAAGCCTCATTCGGTCTGATCAAGCCAGGGTACTAATATATTCCATGGCCAACTAGTACCACTATCTTAGGTCAACAAGTGGGCAGAGTTGCAGGAGGCCTCCAAGGGCAGATGAGATCATAAAGATCACAGCAGCAGCTGCTTCGTTCAGTAGAAAGGCACAACTGAGGTTTTAAATTCCAGCATAGGAGGAGCCTTCCACGTGGGTTTGAGGTCATGAGACCTGCTCTTCATCTTCTAGGAATGAGACAGCCAGTCCCTTCGCTCTGAGAGACTCAGCTTCCGTGGTCATTGTCTCCCTCCCTAGGCAGGATCTAGCAGCAAGGACTGATCCTGTCAGAGCTCTGCTAAACTCCCAGACATGGTGCAAGCACCTCATGCTCTTTGCTAGAATAAGTTGTGAAGGGCATTCTTTTCTCTGGGTGGGGTCCTTGTGAGAGTCCAATGCTTGTCCTGTAGGCAGACCGCTAAGCAATGTGAGCTAAGTGGAACTTCCTTCTACTTTGGGGAGCAGAAAGCCTGGCCTTGCAGTTGGGATAGCTTGTTAACCTAGGAGCTCTGATCAGATGCCAACACAGGTAGGTATAAAGAGCCATCACTAAGACCGATGCGTTTCTTGTTGTAAGACCCTTGAAGGCTGTCTCTTTCTCTGTGTGTGTGTGTGTTGCATCCCGATGGTCTAGCCTTGCCTTTCCCATCATGTTCCCTATATATGAGATGGAATAGCCTTTCTGTGAAGAGGAGGGAGATGCTGAATGCTGTCTTCCAGTTCTTTCACTCTGTAGAAATCCGTTTCCAGAAAACCTTGTCATACTTGCTGAGTTCTCGGAGACACTGCCTCTCCTTCTTCCAATGTGTCAATGGTTCTCCTCACAGACTGTATCGCCGACTTGCGTTGAATCCTACTCTTGCTTTTGCCCGAGCTTTATTGTTTGTTGTTTTATGTAGTTTCTATCTGTGAGTAGTGCTGGTTGATTTTGTGAGAGCTCTTTGTGCTGGAAAGCCTGCTATTCCGTCACTCTGCTGCACCGCTTGGCACCCTGTTTCTTTAAAGTCATTCCCTGTTTGTCTTAGCACCTGTTTTCTATAAGGGTTTCCCTTAGGATCCACTGGTCCTTAGCTGTCCAAATCCTGTAAAAGGAAAGGACTGGCCCTTTCAAGGGAATTCTGATGCCTGATCCATTTGGGGTTACCCTCTCCCCTCCTTTTTTTCTTCTGGTATTCTAGGTATCTGGTTATTTTTACTTCAACAGAAGTATAATTTGAATAATCATTTCAGAAAACAGTTGCTCCCCTCCCCCCCTTTCTGGTAGGTAGAGGAAGGAGAATTGTGAGTTTGGGCTAGCCTGAACTATTTAGTGAAATTCTCTTTTTAAAAGAGGGTGGAGGATAGTTGTTTCATGTACATAGGCAGCTGCTGCCATCTGTGGCTTATGCAGCTTTCTGACCAGCTCATCTTCTTGGGGGCCACATTTCGCTGATTACAAGTATCTAGTATTCATTTTTTTTTTTTTTTTGTCACACAGAGTGGTTTTGTAGATTTTTTGTCCCCCCCCCCACTTTTTCATTATGCATAACATTCTCTCCTCTATAACTCCTAGTACATAAGTGTATATTGGCTTTGTATTCCTTCTGCAACAAATCACGACAATTTTAGTGGCATAAACCAATAGACATTTGTTTTCTTAAAGTTCTGCAGGTAGATCTGAAGTCCCAAATGAAATTACATTAGGCTAAAAATCAAGATATCAACAAAGCTATGTACCTGTTGGAGAAGCTAAGGGAGAAAGTTTTTTTTTTTTCCTTCACACATCTCTCCTGGACTGCTGGACAGGCTTCTGGTAGGTCAGTGTACTGTTTGTTCCCTTTACTTGGCATCTTGGGTGATGGCAGCTGTTTCTCTATTTACCCCTGAGGTAAGGCCACACTGAGCTTCTGAGAAAATGGATCTTCAGGTTCACTGAAGAATGAATGGGACCAGGGGGATGGTCCTATTGAGGTGATCACAAGGCCAGGAGCTGGCGAGGCTCTGCAGGCCAATCCCGCCATAGGTCACCCTTGTGCTGGCAGCCTCTCCGAGTGTTCCAGGTCTAGCTCAATGTCCACCGCAGCCAGCGACGCTGCTGCCATCTTGTACTCCATGGTAGCTTTTGCACTTTGTCTCTGGTTCTTAATCTTAACATAGAAAAATGTGTCAGTTTCTCACTCTTTCTGGTAGTCATTACAGTGGGACGGAAGCCCGGTTCATGCTTGAGAATCACAATTGTAACAGGAATATCTGTCTTGTATAAGGGATGGTCTTGTTGCCTTTCTTCACTAAGACTATTGTATGTTTAGGATACAGTGTCTTTTTAAAAAATGGAAGATATATATATAGGCTGGGCATGGTGGTGCACGCCTTTAATCCCAGCACTTGGGAGGCAGAGGCAGGTGGATCACTGTGAGTTCGAGGCCAGCCTGGTCTACAAAGTGAGTCCAGGACAGCCAAGGCTACACAGAGAGATGCTGTCTCAGAAAGATATTATTTTCGAATCCTAGTTTTTTCCTAACAGGTTTCTTCCCCTCCCCACCCCCTTAAACTATGGATGCTGGATTCTGTTCCAATTTTCCCTGTGTCATTGATCTTATATCATTTCTGGTTTGTAATGTTATTTTGTCCGAAGCACTTAAAGATTTTTGTACGCGGAACTGCTCTTATTTCTAAGGTGACTATGGCTAGCTGCAATCGACTCCTGAGCATTTTGGCTGGGACTTTGATGTCTAGCTTCCTCTTGACTCTACCTGGTCTTAGCATCACAGTATAGTGCTCTCTTGTAATTGGCTAAAGCGTTTTCTTTTCCTTATAATTCTCCAGAAGTGTTGGATTGGGTTATACTGGCTTGCTCCTTGCTGGTGTAGTAGCTCTCACCCGCAATAGCATTGGAATCCACTATTTTCCCACTGTTGCTTCTCCTTCAGTACTGATAGAGTGGCTCAGACTTCCTGCTCCTTGGTTTCCTTTCTATTAGGCTTGATTTTTATACTTTCTGCCATCCAAACTATGGTTCAAAGGTATTGACACAGTTAGTCATGCTATTCACTGACTATAAAATCTGCCATGCGTGCATTTGAGTGTCCTATTTTCTCCGTGCTGTATAGTCGCGTCTTCTTCCAAACTGAGGTAGCCAGTGACAGGCAGTCTATTTCCTGTTTAGTCTATTTCCTGTTTAGGGCTGCTGATTTTCCTAATGTATCTTTGTTTTCCACTTAATGTGTTCCTGCTTTTGTTTTGCGCTTCCTTCCTCTTTCTACTTTATTTGGAAGTGTTCTTTTTTCAGCTTTCTAAGTTGGGAAAGAAACATCACTTTTCCACTCTTACCATTTAGTAGTATTTATTTCTTCAAAATAGTATTTTATTTATATGTTGTAATTTTATATAAGTTTATTATTCACATCTATACTTAGTAAAAACTTTTTCATGGTGATTGCTTCTCTGATTTACAAATCTTTGAAAGCATGATATCTAATTTATATTATCAAATTTTACTTCAATTTCATTGTAGTCAGAAAATCAATCTTATATTGTATCCATGACATTTTGCTGAGGTGTCATTTGTGGCCTGGAAAATTACACACGGTGAGTATGACATGTTGCTCTGTATGTTCAGCATGTGCACTTTAACCAGGGAATCTGTCATAAGATAGAGATCGTGCTGCTCAGCTGCTCGCTTATGTCTTCACTGTATTCTTCTGTTTGACTGACTGATAGCAACAGTTGGGAATTTCCAAGTTTCATTATGAATTTGTCAGTACTTTGCATGGTATTTATTTGAGGTCAATTGTTGGTGACACCAGTTTTGAAAAAACCTATGTCTGGTTAGCTAAGTTCATCTACGTGAAATGATTCTCTTTATCCTCAGCAATGATTTTTATTATTGTCTGTTTTACTCAGTAAAATATATAGGAATTCCAGCTTTCATTGTTCTGATATGTATATGTACACACATATATGTAGATACACATACATAATTAATATAAATTATACATAATTCAGATATTTATATGATCTATATGTATAAATTGTGAAACAATCATTGTGTCTGCCACCTGATGTACTTATAATTTGTGTGTGTGTGTGTGTGTGTGTGTGTGTGTGTGTGTATTAAAAACATATGGACAGGATCTTCTTTCTTAGCAACTTTCAGGGTTACAGTGTATTAGCAACCCCAGCCCCTGCGTTCAGTTGGTCTCTACAATGTTTGACCAGCATCCCTCCACCCTACCCAACCACGCCTACCAACCACCATCCTATTGTCTACTTCTGTGAGTCCAACATTTTTAGATTGCCTGAGAGAGATCATGTCGCATTTGCCGTTTTGTGCCTGGCTTATTTTGCGCTTCACATAAGGCCGTCCAAGTTCATCTGTATATTTGTTGTTGCAGATGACAGTGTTTGTCCATTTATTTAGTTATTTATTTGGGGGAATAGTATTATATTTTGTGTGTGTAGAGCACATTTAACTTGTGGGTTTACCTGATGGTGACATGAGACTGGTTCTGTATCTTTGCTAGTGTGACTAATGCCACAGTGGTGTGAGATTGCAGCATCTTTGATGAACTGGTTACATTTCCTTTGTCTTTACCGCTGGACCATATCGTAATCCTATTTTTAATCTTTTTAGGGAATTAAATACTATTTTCCACAATAATCTTATTAATTTACAGTCTGCTCACTAGTGTGAGTTCTTCTCTTTTTAGATCATCTTTAGTGGTGATTGCTGTCTTTTATCTTTTTTTTTTTTTTTTGGTTTTTTGAGACAGTGTTTCTCTGTGTAGCCTTCGCTAACCTAGACTCACTTTGTAGACCAGGCTGGGCTCGAACTCACAAGAGATCCACCAGCCTCTGCTTCCCAAGTGCTGGGATCAAAGGTGTGCGCCATCACACCCTGCATCTTTTACCTTTTTAAATAATGATCACTTTAACAGATATGAGCTCTTACTGCATTGTGGTTTTCTTATTTATTTCCCTAAAGATTAGTATTGTGAGATGTATTTATTTTAATGATTTTTTATGTGCCTGCATATACGTAATTATGTCACATGCATGCAGTTCCCTCAGAATAGGGTATCAAGTCCCTTGGAACTGGGCCACCAAGTGAATGCTGAGAGCCAAAACCAGGGTCTCTGAAAAAATAGCAAGTTCTTTCACCTGCTAAGCCATCTTTCCAGCTCCTGAGGTTTATTGACTGACTGACTGACTGGTTGATTGATCTGCTTGCTCTTCTTATGTCTTCTCTTGAGAGCATATATTTTTGTTCTTTGCAATTTTTTTTCTTGATTGTTTGCTTTGAGAAGGAGTCTCTTTATGAAGGCTAGAGTGGCCAGTTGCTTTCTTTTTATTGAGTTGAGTGCCTTGTATATCTTAGGAAGTACTTCCTTATGGAAACCGTGGTTTGCAAATATTCCCTAGCATTCTCTAAGTTGCTTTTTGGTTATCTTGAGTGTTTTCTTGACTGCGAAGAAATGATTCAGTTGATACAAATCTCATCTGTTTACTTTTGTTTTGTTTTGTTTTTTGCCTCAGCTTTTGATATCATGTCAAAACGTTACCAGACTGATTTCATTCTTCTGCATATGGATGCTCATATACCTCCCCGTCACTGTTGAGAAGGCTTTTATTTGCCAGTAGCTGTTTCTAAAGTTAATTGGCTGTAAATTCATGAGCTTCCTGTGACTCTTGATCCATCTCCCTGGGCTAAATGCCTGTTTTTAATGCCAGTACACTGTTGTTCTCATGTGGTCTTCTTTACTGTTTAGATATATTAATATTTAATGTTTAGTGTTTTTAACTTCGTTCTTTTTGCTCAAAACTGTTTTGGTTCTTTTTTTTTTTTTTTTTTTTTTTTCTGTTTCTTTGAAAATACCATTGTAGTTTTGATAGAGATTTGAAAAATCGTAGTGTAATTTTGGTAGAAATAACATTGGAAGTATAGACTTCTTTAAGTAGCTTGGACATTGAAACAATACCAGGTTTTCCAATTTATGATCATAGGCATATATATTTTTAATGCATCTTTTACACTGAACTTTACCACGTATATGAGTGTGTGTTACGTGTACATGGATTATTTGTGTAATTGTTATTTGCCTAAACCATTTTATAGCTTCTATTTTTCCTGCTCTTTTGATGCATTTCTTCTTCTTTCAAAACTGATTTTGTTTCACGTTGTTTTCTCTTTAATTTGGAAGTCATAACCTCTTCCATGGAATTTACCATGAAAAACTAATACCTGACACTTCGGATCTGAATGACCTAATAATCCATGTGCTTTGACATTGACCTGCTTCGTCTAATTATGAAAATTGAGTCCTGCTGATTTCCTTATCTTAAGGCATGTATATTATTAATTATACTGATTGCACAGGGAGATAATGAGGGCATGTCTCTACATGGCACTGATCTGAGTGCTCATTAATTCCTTTTGTCTCGCCCACTGATTTTTCATAGGGCTTTCTTCTTACTCCTGAAGGTTATTATTGTTATTTTTGAAAGTTTCTTTAGTTGATAACTTCTTGAAAGACTGCGGTGGTTTGAATAGGCCCATAAAAAGTGGCACTACTAAGAGGTGTGGCCTTGTTGGAGTAGGTGTGGCCTTGTTGGTGTAGGTGTGGCCTTGTTAGAGGAAATGTGTCACTGGGGGTGGGTTTTGAGGTTTCAGATACTCAAGCCAGGCCTCTCTTTTCTTGCTGCCTGCAAATCTTGATGTAGGGCTCTCAGCTACGTCTCCAGCACCATGTCTTCCTTCAATGCTGCCATGATGTGAATGGGCTAAACCTCTAACCTGCAAACCAGCCCCAATTAAATGCTTTTATTTATAAGCTTCTGTGGCCGTGGTATCTCTTCACAGCAATAAAGCCCTAACTAAGACAATTCTCTATTTCCTTTGTGTTGTTGTTGCTCATATGAAAAAATACTTTCATTTATTCTCCTTCTTAAAATAAATTTTTTGAGCCGGGCCCAGTGACACACACTTGTAATCCCAGCACTCAGGGAAGCAGAGAGACTCCTGTCTCCCTTGTGGTTCTGAATCCTGTCAGATTTGCGGCTAACACTGACCATCACGGGAGCCATATCTGAGTGCACCATCGGCTCGGTGTTGTACGCAGCCCTTCTTTTTTGCACAGTAGGTTGGGCTAATGTATTTACAGACCCCATCTCTGGGAATTTGAGGGTGCCTTCTTTCAAAAAAGGCTTGCAAATGTATGTTTGCATATCCCTAAATTAATCCAGAGCCTCGTGCCCATCTCTCCTGTGCTGTCCTGGGCTCATCTCTGATCAGTCTCCTGACAAGGATCCCACTGTTTACGTATTTACTTGCACAACCCCAGAGCAACCAAGAGGATCGCCCTTGCTGAGACTGCCTTGCTGTTCTCGGTCTGTGCTTGAGCTTTGTTTTTGCCATATTTTCCTAGCTCAGCTGACTTCAAGGGGAGCAACTGGAAAGCCTTCTTTCTCCTGCTCCCACAGTGCATGGAAACCATCTTACTTACTGCCAGCTCTACCATGTCACTTCCGTTCCTTGCACCTGTTTTCCTCGCTCATGTTGTATGTTGAAGTTGCACATGTCTTCCAACGTTGACTCTGCGGTTTTCTGTTTCTTGTTCTGTTTCAGGATAAGTTAGGTTTTGAAAGGGGAAAGAGGTGAAAAGTGAATTGTTCTGCCACCTTCAAACCCATATTTTAGTTAAAAAAAAAAAAAAAAAAAAAAAACCCTTTTAAAAATTACTTATAGAGCCCGAAAAAAAAAAAAATTGCAGCCTCTAAGTAGTTTGCCTTCTCTAAGAGCAGTCAGTCTCTTCAGCTCTGGGATCTGCTGTGTTGAAAGGTGAATGATTGTTCAAAGGAAAGGAGGGCTTTGGTTTAGTTGAGTCTGTCGACTTTTAGACTAGTACCCGATGCTCGATGCCTCTGTCCTAGTTAGGGTTTTCATTGCTGTGACAAAACACCACAATCAAAGCAACCCGGGGAAGAAAGGCTTTATTTGGCTTAAGCGTAAGCCAATTTACTGCTTGTCACTCAAGTAAGTCAGGATAGGGATTCAAACAGGGTGGGACCCTGGAGGCAGGAGCTGATGCAGAGGCCATGGAAGGGTGCTGCTTACTGGCTTGCTCCTCATGGCTTGCTCAGCCTGTTTTCTTACAGTACCCAGGACCACCAGCCCAGCAACACCACCACCCACAATGGGCTGGGTCCTCCAATAGCAATCACTAATTAAGAAAAGGCCTTATAGCTGGATGCTATGGAGGTGTTTTCTCAACTGAGGCTCCCTCCTCTGATGACTCTAGCTTATGTCAGGTTGACATAAAAACCAGCCAGTACAACCCCTAGCTAGCCCACGGAGTCAGCCTTCAGAAGGGAACCAGAACAAACATCTCTCCCAGGAACTCTTCTACGGCCACTGTGTTTTCAATGCCTGCTACTGCTGACCTTCTCATCCCTAAGGAGACTGTGAGTGAGCACTTTTACAGTCATTCTGAACGAGTTGTTTTGAGTCCCATGGGGCCTCTTCAGAATTCCACATCACTTCAGTTTCCTTTCACCCTTGAGTTGACTTTGGCTTCTCACACCAGGGCTTTCCTACTACTGTGTCAAACAATTATGTTCCTCGCTATTCTGTTATTTGGGTGTCACCAAGGGTATTGAATTTCTTAAGTCATTTACCTGGTCTTTGGGACATGTTGAAAGAGAGAAATAGTCTTAATTTCCCTTATATGTGAATTCTATTACTAAAAATTCAACTTTAAAAAGTGTACCCACTTTTAGCTCCTTGAACCAGCAGCCAAGAAACAGGATACACTAAGCAAGCATCATCTGATATCTCTCCAAGTATGGCATATGCAGATTTTCTCCCTGGTAGAATTCTTTTATTGCATGTGACTTTCTCTAAGTTCTTAAATGTCTGAGGGAAATTGCTAGTTTTATTTGGGGTAGGATACACAGATTTGTAAATGAAATGTTTTGAAGCAGCGCTGAAGAAAGCCCACCTAATTCAAAACAACAACAAAATGACACCCGTCAAAATATGTAGCGCTCTTCAGGAAGCTTGTCCGTGTTGAGCAAATGTTTTTGTACCGAATAACCACCCATTTATAATCTCTGTTATTGAGGGGACATCTCAAAGTTGCTGGATGGAAATATGTTAAATATGTTCTGAAATCTGATCTAATAAAATTCCAACATTTGATCTCATTAATAGGAAGTAGAGGCCGTACACCATACATAAGTTATGTCCATCTAGGTAATTATGAATGCTGATGACTGTCATGTGTTCCTTGACATTATCAGTGTGGTGGAAAATTCTTCCAACTAGACTTTTAACCAGCAAGAAGAAATAATCTTAACCTGAAATTTAAAATAAACAATCCTGGAAAAAAAATACTATAACCAGACCCCAAAATCAGGTCCAAAGCAATTTCCATTTCCCCAAATTCTGTCCATTAGACAAAAGCCAGCATTCCTCAGAAACTTGTGAAGCTGGTTGTGTCCACGCCCCCCCACCCCCCCAACCTACCAAGGGAGCCATTTCCCTTCATTGGCAGAAGAGATGAAAGGCAACCTGCAGTGCCTATTAGCACACCGATATGCAGGCTGGCTTCCAGGCTTCCTCGGGGTCACAAGCACCTAGCTCCTCTCACCTCTAGTCCACACCCCAAACCTCTCCAGCCCATGGATTCCCCTTCCTTCAGCTACTCAACCCCTTTATAACCCTACTGTGTTGGCTCTGTTCCCTCTTTTGCCAACTTTTTCCCCTTTGTCTGCGTCTCTCGCCGCACCCCAACCCTCTCTGTTCTGCTCCTGCGTCTTTCCTGGCCAGGTCCAGCCTGCTCACCTCCATGTTCATTCAGTCTACTATTTTCTCTACTCTGGACTCTTCCAGGTGCCTCTAGATGTCCTCCCCCTCATGGATATAATAATTATTTTTTCTCTTTAACCATACCATGGAGTACTCATGTCATCAGTTTATGTCCACCTCCCTTCTCCCCGCCCCCCCCACACCCCCCTCCTGCCGGCAAAAGCCATAGGAATCTGGACTATAACACAGGGATTGAAAGTGAGAGTGAATACTGGTCCTGCAACCAGTGCAATGGCGGGATGGCTGACTCTCCAGAGACGTGCATCTAGATATGGGTCCTTCTGTTTTCCCTGCAACTGTCTGCTGATGTGCTTGTTGCAGGGCTGTGCATCCTCTCAGTGCTGGTCCATCAGAACAGGTTGCGTGGATTCTTAATTCTTGTGTCTGTCTCTGGGGAACAGAAGAAGACAAAGAATAGGTCAGAAGATCAGATTCTGCCTGCATCATTCCCCCAGAGCTCAGCTTCTGTCTGCAAAGCTTCACTGCCTGAGAGGCTTCTAGCAGAGGGAGAGAATTGCAAATGGGGTCTGATAGGAATAATGGAACGAGCTATATTATATAAATATACATTATGTAAATATATTATATAAATGCAGGTTTATTGGGAATGGCGGGGGAGGGGGAGGGGGAGGTGAGCAGAGAGGGGGGCACAGGAGAGGAGAGCAGAGAGAAAGGGGGCAGAGAGGGAGGGAGAGAGGGAGGGATGGAGGGAGAGAAGGAGAGAGGGGTGGACACAGGGGAACCAAAACCTCTGAGAGAGGCAAAGCCCCGCCCCTGGGCTAGGGACTCAGGGAAGAGGGGCAGGGTATGCCAGCCACGCCCTGCAGCAGGTAGGGACCTAACAGGGTACCCACACATGTGCGCACAAGTAGACACAAACATAGACTAAAACAAATTAAAAGAAAAAAAAAGCTGGTCATAGTGGTCTACATAATGTGTTGCAGACAACCAAAGCTACACAGTGAAACCCTGGGAAGGGGTAGGTGAGAGACTTTTGAATATTTTAGGTGAAGAGTAACTGTTTTAAATATTTTAACAAAAATAATTTTAATGGTACCTTAAATTTATATAATTTATATTTTAATTGAAATATTTATAAATATGGAGCAACTTTCATTTAATATTTTAATCTTCATATTATCATCAACACAACACAAATTTTACTTAAATAACAGAAAACACCACTGATTTCATGCAATTAACATATGATCAATTATGTATGATGCACATTTTCATTTAAGACCTGAAAAATACTAGTCTAATTAGTTTTTTTCTATTTTACTTCTTTTGTTATTTTGCTTTCAGGCACATAAAATTCCTATTTAAAAATTGGTTGTAATGAAGAACTGCTTTTCCAAGGAAAGTAAATTTGTTAAATAGGAAAAAAAAATTTAAGAGACTGACAGCTTGATTTCACAGACAGACAGACAGACAGACAGACACACAGTATAAGTGACTGCTTTTGTTGTTACTCATGTCTCAGGCTTGTGAAACAATTCTGACCACAACTTTCTTTCACTTAGGGTCTATGAGGCAAAGGAAGACTGTTAGGTCTGCTAGATGTTTTATATCCTGACATGGTGCATTAATCAGTGGTTGGGCGAGTATTGGATAAAAAAATCTGCATTGTGTGTCCACATCCTTTTCTCCCCTTGCCTTTAGATCTCTTCTCCATGAGAGGCTGCTGTGCTACAAAGCTTCTGACCATATTCTTCTAAGTTAGCAATATGATGCTAATGGAACCACAGTGTAGAGGTCATAGTTAATGTATTACATATTTTCTTTTAACTGCCCAAAGACTAGATTTTAAAGGTTGTCACCACTTAGGGTAGCTTCAAGGTTTCCGGACACACCAGGGAAAGCTGCACATAGGAACTCACGGTGATTGTGTCAGCATGCACAAGGTCTGCACACACTTCAGCTAGACAAAAGTCAAAGAATGGAGGAAAGGTGCGGGGCATGCTGTCACACTGCCAGCTGAGGCACTATGGGTGTTTGAGAGCTGCTGGGGAGGGGAACTCAGTTTTCTCATCTGATGTGACCCCTGGAAGGCTGGCCATACTGTGGGGCAGGCTCTAGTCTCAACAGTAGTTAGAAACATAAAATGGGCGATGTGAAGGAAAAAGGAGAGGAGGAGGAAGAGCCAATGACTTGAAGTTTGGTGGGTAAGGGGGCGGGGGGAGGCTAGAGAGGGTAGATGTGGGAGGAGTTGAGAGAGAGAGGGAAAATATGACCAAAATATGAAAATATCAAAGAATTAATAAGATTTTAAGGTTATCACCATAAAACTAATAAGACTGTGAAGTGATATATATATATATATTATTTATCCTGATTTAATATTTCCAAAATATACATAAAAGTATAACACACCTATAAATGCTATAATTATTGTTAAACAAATCCATCAGTTAGTTCAGAACAAGCTGCTTTGTGACTTTTGGTCCCTTTGAAGCCTTTATATTTTCTTTTTCATTTCAGTTCCTCTGCTGTCCTTATCCTAGTCATTTTTCCCCTACCCTATTATTATTTTCTATTTCTTTTTCCTTCTCTTCTTCTTCCTCCTTCTCCATCTTCCTCCTCCTCCTCCTTCTTCCTTCTCCTTCTTCTTTTCCTTCTCCTCCTTTTTCTCTTCAACCTCCTCCTTCCTCATCTTCATCATTTTCATCTTCATCATCTTTCTTCTTTCTCCTCCTCCTCCATAGAATTCTGATCTCTGTGCTGCTTCTCAACTCTTTCCATGAATGCCTTTTGTTTTTTTAAGCTGATGAATCAAAACCACATTAGTTGGACTTTCTGCCACAAAACTTTTTCAAGACTTATATTTCTTTTTATTTACATGCATGTGTCTATGTCTGTCTCCATCTCCCTCCCTCAACTGTGTGTGTGTGTGTGTGTGTGTGCACGTGTGTGTGCACATGTGCGTGTGTGCCATTTGTGTGCAGTTACCTGCAGAGGCCAGAAGAGGGTGAGCATCTCTTGGAGCTGGAGTTAGAACTGGTTGCACAGAACTCAGGACCTCTGAAAGAGCAACAAGCTTTCCTAACTGCTGAGGCATCTCTCCCAGGCCCTCTGCCAGAATTCTTTTGAGCAGATCAGTCCCCCCTTCATTCCTCTCTAAAAGTTTAAAATCTCTTCATAAAAAGCAGAATCAGACAACAATCTGAAGCACAGCATCTCCTTACATCTAGCGAAGAGTATTATTTCAGGATAATGTCGCAGGCCCAGCAGGATGGAAACCCCCACTTTCCTCCACACATCAAAGGACAAACAGAGAATCTGGAAGCTCCTGCTGATCCTGCTGCTTTCCCAGATAAGAGTTGCATTTCTGTATTTTGTCCTTCTCTGGCTTTCTGTGTAGTTGGTTTGTTCACAGAGTGGAAAGGACATGTGTTTCCTGTCTGGTGCTGAGCTGAGCTGTGGTTGCTGGCAGCTGTCAACCTGACCCTGAATTCCATAACCACTCTACTTTTCCTGAGATAGAGATGGTAGGCAAGTCAGGTAATCTAGACTGTAGCCAATACCAGGATTTTTCCTTCACTGCAGTATAATAGCCTAGTTCTTGAAACCATTTTGTTTCTCCTTAATTTAGCAAGGTCTTCCCAGTGCTGTCCTTAGACATCATTTGGGGAGCTATGTTTCACAGTGGCCTTGAAATCCCAGTGATGTGCATGACAGATATTTAATAGGAAAGTAATTGTAAGTCACTGGTGCTGGTGCTTTTGAAGCTCGGACTTCCTAGGCAAGTGGTTCTCAGCCTGTGGCTCATGAAGCCCACATGGGTTACATAACAGATTTCCTGAATATTAGATATTACATTACAATTCAAACTGTAGCAAAATTACAGTTATGATGTAGCAATGAAAATAATTTTATTGTTGGGGGTCACCACAGCATGAGGAACTGGGTTGCAGCATTGGGAAGGTTGCGAACCACTGGTCTAGACTCTCAATGCCCTGAGTATAGCCCAGCCTACCAAAGCCTTTCATTCACGATAATCTGAAATTGGTTCAAAGCAAGTTCTGTGTGCAAAATTATTTGCACATATAATGGTTTGAATCTGGAATGCTGTGACGATTAGCTCGGTTGTCAACTTGGTCAGATCTAGAATCTACTCAGAAAGGGGTCTCTTGGAAATCTGCAAGGGTGTTTTCAGAAAGGACTGACTGAATGGGGAAGACATTCCCTGGAGGGTTGCACAAGTGGGAAGCCTGTGACTCGCTAGTGTTCTTGGGGTTCCTTGGTGCAGTCAAGTTGGTAATTAGAGTTCACATGTCCTAACTCACTACAGTCCATAGACAATGGAACAAGATGACCGCAGGACCAAAACCTCGTACTGCAAGCCCAAAGGAAATTGGTCTCCCTTAGAGTTGTTTTTCTCAGATCTTCTTCGTGTTTGTGTAGAACCTACACAACTAATACACAGTTATTAATGTAGAGACATGTTTCTCCGATGAGTTGATCCTATCCTGTTCACTATTATGCAATGGAGCCAGAGCCTTCCGGAGGTGTTGGAAGGTCTGGGCTGACCCTGGGTGCAGAAGTGTGCCCAGTTCTGCCCATCTGACTGTCCACTTATCTCAAGCTGTACCTTGCTTTTCCCTTTGGAAAAATGATTATATTTCCTCGCATTGGAAAACATAGTGAAGATTTGTTCCCACGCTAATTTAACAGAACCTAAAGCCCTAGAGACAATCAGCCTGTGGGATCTCTGGATACACAGAACATATCCGTAACATATGTCTTTTATAGGCGCTGTCACCCTTTTCTTCCTGGTACCCGATGGAACTGACCACGCAAACGAAGGCAGCTTTTGGATGCTTTTCCACTCCCTGACGCAGTGCCATTTGTGTCTCTCGGCAGCACCGACAGATGCCTGTCATCCTCATCTCTCTTTACAGAGAGGAAATAGAGCTGCAGCCAGGCTGGTCGCGGTCTCCCAGCTAGGGAGTGTGGTACGAGACAGCAACAGCTCCAGAGGTCTCACTTCCTGGGGTGGACCTACTAGATTGTGCAGCAGTGAAGAGATGAGGAGACACTCAGGCAAATTCTGAGGCCCTCTGAGACCTTTGGCATGGCTCTCTGCTCATTAAAAGCTTCTTCATTCAGAGCTGTAACTTCAGAAGTCTGGATGCAGTCAGCCCCGGGCTGGCTGGGAACAAGGAGTTAACTTGATGCTGGTTTTTCTTGCATGAGCCCAGCCAGCAGCTGTTCATCATACCCAAAGCCCTTTTATCCTGACAGCTTTCCTTCCTCTCAGGGGGAGCTGCCCTGGGAGGACTTGACATGGGGAAGCAGGAAAGACAGAGAAAAAGAGAGGAAGGGTCTTGTTTGTTTCCTGGGTGGATCACCCCCTTCTTGGCAGGCCTCCAAGAAACAAGTCTTTTTCCTGTCCTAAAACACCAGGGAAATAAATCTCTCTTCTAGAGAACAGATCCGAGAGAGGCCCCCGGGGCAGCTGTGTGACATCTGTCAGGTCCAGCAGCTTGACTGCCAGAGTGGCCAGTGGCCAGTGGGTGGCCTGGGCAGGTATGGCTCTTGGCCAGAGACAAAAGTGTGTGCGTGCTTGTGTGCGTGCACGCGCGCGTGCATGCAGGGAGCCCATGGAAACCATGAATGATGTCACAGGGGCCTTGCACAGATGGGCTGGCAGCCAGAGGGAAATGGGTACCCTGAGGGTATTTTACTGCAGAAAGAGTGAGTGACAGTGAGCCTACTTGCAGAGGTCACTCAAGCAAGGCTGTCGTGTGTGACCTGGGGAGGTCTCAGAGGCGTGATGAAGGCAAACCAGCGAGAAACAGCTGGGCACTAAAACCAGAAAAAGAACAAACTGTATGGGCAGGGTGCAGGGGGAGTCAGGTCCATGCAGCAGGCAGGTGTGGTTTTCTGTGGCCCCGGATGGATTTGACATTATTCTCCTCTGTCCAGATAACTATCTGAACAAAGTAATCTACCTGTTCAGCTCTCATCACTTACTGTGATCTTGTCTGTCACAGTGAGAAATACAGAATGGAGGCTGGGGGTGTCCCAGGACAAAGAGGAACAACTGGACTTGCTGGAATTCTAAACAAATACTTCCCTTTAAACTGGAAGCTAAGAAGTGACTCCTGGGCGCTGGAGAAATGGCTCAGCAGTTAAGAGTGCTCTTCCAGAGGTCCCGAGTTCAATTCCCAGCAACCACATGGTGGCTCACAACCATCTGTAATGAGATCTGGTGCCCTCTTCTGGCCTGTGGGTGTACATACAGGCAGAACATTGTAGAAGAAGAAGAAGAAGAAGAAGAAGAAGAAGAAGAAGAAGAAGAAGAAGAAGAAGAAGAAGAAGAAGAAGAAGAAGACTCCTGAAGCTATGTGTGTCTCTGTTGGGACTGTGGCACAAGAAGGACCTGCTTAGACACGATGGCTCAGACATTCAGCATTTAATTCCTTCCTACATCTGTGAGAGGAGGCCATCTCTTAACCGCCCCGCTGTAGGCTCGGAAGGCTGCATGCTTGATAATGAGAACCCTTTATATCTAGGGCTGCCCATGTGACTCACATTAGCCAGTGTCATGTTAGCAGATGTAACAGAAGCTGGGTCCTGAAATGCCCTTGTACAGTAGAACTCTGTCTGTGTGTTTTCACATGGGCATCGAGAAGACCTCCCCAGGGAAAGGCCCCAACCTACACCGAGGAACAAACTTACAGGCTGGGGGATGTGTCCTCATGTGACACAAAGCCATCAAAAGCCCTTCTCTAGCTCCTCCCAAAGGGCACGATTGAGCCCAACTGCCATTAGATAGGTGGGGGAAACTGAATGTCTCTAATATTTGTTGCTGGCTAGGCAACATCATTGTGATAATGGTGCGTAGAAACGTTTTTCAGAGTGAAGGCATCACGGCAGCACAAGTAAACAGCATAGAAATAATCCGACCTTTGTATTGGTCTGTTTTGCGTTACTGCAACAAAGTAACCGAGGCGGGCCAACGTATTTAGTTCACAGGTTTGGAAGCTAAAACTAAACCATGTGGCATCGGTCAGCTAAAGGACCCCCTCAACATGTTACCTGATGACAGGAGCATGTGCAGTATGTGCAGTGGGAAGACTAGGTCCTAGCATGGCCCCAGAGGGCGTGGCTTCATCATCTCAAGACCTTCCTCTAACTGCATCTTTGTGGCCTAGGCTGGCAAAGTTAGAAACGCTCTCTTCTAGTCTGAGCTATCTGGCACCAATCATGTTGCTGACCGTGTCAGGGCAATAGGCTACTCTCCTCCTCCTCAAAACATCCCTTCCCTGCCCTTGAAATTCCTTGTTTTCTCCACTCTCCCCTTCCTAGTGGTGCTCATGTGCTCCTGGGTATAAGTTTAGACTGTAAGGAGGAACTTTTATCTATAGACCTCCTGGTTGAGACTTTTTGTTTTGTTTTGTTTTTTGTTTTGTTTTGACTTTTCAGCGTCCTTATGTGGAAATGTGTCATGCACAGTGCCTAAGATGTTTAGGGTGGAGGCAGGCAAAGTAATAATATTAGCGACACATCATAAATCCACAGAGACAGGGGGTGCTGAAAGTGGCAGAATTAAGAACTTGGTGGGGGAGGGCACTGTTGTGCAATACATCAGGACTATTTCCTTAATCCTGGCATGTCTGAGCGTTTGGGAGTCGCACCATGAGCACGCTGGCTTCACATGAGTTTAGCATTTCATATTAATTGTTTTGACATTTATGGACATCAGCTAACATTGGTCCCCACTCTACAACAGCCCGTTTCCCTCCTCGCCACTTGACGGCAAAACCGTTGAGTGTCCCATCCCTGTTGCATCTGGAGTTCTGCCAACTGTCTGTATGAAGTGAAGTAATGATCCCTGGGTGTGCAAGAGACCCACAGTGGGTTTTTGGTTTGGTTTTGTTTTGCTTTGCTTTGGCCTGGTCCTGAGATCAGAAGTTAGGAGCCTGAAGGAAGCAAGGCATACTCTGAAGGGAGGATGGATAAGGAAATCGCACTAGATTTATGCAAGTGGGGTTTGGGTGGGGGGCGCACAGGGAGGGGGGCAAAGGGGTAGTGCAAATTGAACCCAAGACCTCTCATACGGCAAGCAAGTGCTATAGCACTGGGCTACACCTCCACATCTCTAAAAGTAGAACTCAATGTTTTCAGAGCCTGAAAGATGGCTCAGTAGGTAAAGATACTTTCTTACAAGCCTGATGACCTGACTTTGTCCCCCAGAACTGAAATGATAGAAGGAGGGAACCGATCCCCCAAAGTTGTCTTCTGACTTCCACATGTGCTATGGTTTATGCATGTATGCATGCACACACACACTCACACACTCACACATACTCACATACACACACATGCTCACACACACTCACACACACATTCTCACATGCACACGCTCTCACACACTTACATGCTCACACACTGACACATAAATGTAATAATTAAAAAATTAAAACATTTCTTTTCTTTAACAGTCCATGGAATGAAGCATACATCTTGGGTTTCGGTTCTCATATTTTTGTTGCTATCTTTATTGTTTTTGTTATTATTGACTTCATCTCCAAAAAAAAAAAAAAAAATCATTCTCGATTTTTACGATCCATTAATATAAAAAATGAGGCTCCACCATGCTAAGATTAAGACTCATTTTCTTCAAAAAGTATATTATTTATAGATATTTTGGAAATGTTGCAAAAATATAAAAGCTGTGGTAAAAATAAGCTTTATTCTGAAGTATCAATGGTTGCTATGAAAGTGAAGTATATTAATGGGATTTTATGTTTGATTAAAAAAAAATTCAGCGTCTTACTAGGATGAAATGTTAGCAACAATAGAATGGAGAAATTCTCTTTTTAACTACCTAAAGAGTAGCTGCCAATAAACACAGTAAACACTATGTGCCCTAGTGAGACAAGGCAAACTTAAGAAGTAGGACCGTAAGAGTGACATCAGCAGTCTGTAACAACATCACGGCCGTGGTGAAGGGCTTAGTCAGGACCATAAGAACAAACAAAAACAGACAAAAGAAACACTCGTGGCTGGAAATGGAGAGTTCCTATATACCTAGACACTCCCACATAGCTCAAGTGAGAAAAGAATCTGAACTGGCAAAAGAGTCCAAGAAGGTCACCAGCATCTGGAATCTGAAGTTCAGTGATACTCAGAGAACGTGAAGGGAGGTCAGGCCCTCTGTGCAAACTTGAACAACACCGGGATAAATCTATCAAGATCTGTGATGACGACGACGACGACGACGACGACGACGACGATGACGGTGACGGTAATACTGGTTGACTATCCTCTATCTGACGTGCCTAGGAACAGAGGGATTTCAGAGCTCAGAAACACATAGGGATATGAAATATTGAGCTATGCCCACTGAAATGCACTAGGCGCACAACCCAAGTCTAAACATAACAGTCATCTGTACATGTCACTGTAGAGCCTGAGGGCAACTTCATACAATATTTTTAACGCACCTGCATTTTGAATGTGACCTGCCACATAAAGCGAGGGAATTTTCCACTTGTACCTTCATGAAGTGTTTAAAAAAAAAAAAAAAAAAAAAAAAAAAAAGCCTGCAGATTTTGGTGTTCAGGAATGCCCAAACTGTTGTAACTGAAATCTTGAATGAGTTGGGCGTCATACCACATCCGTTGATAGAAAGACTCAACGCCGAAAAGCTGTCGACTCGCCCTCAATTCATGTTCATTCACTGCAATATCATTCAACATAAGCGCTTCCAGGGCAAAGAAAGGGGGCAGGGCTTATTTCAGCAAACAAACAGCACCAAAGCCACCAAAACTTTTGGGATAAGTGGCAGAGCCCCTCAGGAGGGTACCCAGCGGCTGCAGTTCCAGTAGAGGTGACTGCTCATTTTCTTTAACACACTGTGTGGTGGTCTTAGGCACTGACAGCATCAGAGACAGGGCCCCTCCAGCAGCTCAGGAGCCAGTCTCTGTGGAGGAAA
Organism: Acomys russatus; assembly: GCF_903995435.1. Classification (NCBI taxonomy): domain Eukaryota; kingdom Metazoa; phylum Chordata; class Mammalia; order Rodentia; family Muridae; genus Acomys; species Acomys russatus. Next base: position 29,576,120 of record NC_067164.1, on the reverse strand, counting down.
GCACAGCTCACTAAGGCATTCAAAACAGCTCCTGCAGTTTGGGAAAAGGCCATAAGGCCATGGGGAAAGAAAAAGAAATGTTGCTTTCTTGTTAGCAAGACAAGGCTCTTTTTTTCTTTCTCACCACCCCCCCTTGGAAAGAGTCGAAAAATGTATGATCTTATTTTATTTTCAAAGTTGAAGAAATGGGCAAATATTTTTAAAAGACCTAAAAAATAATTACTTGTGTGTGTGTGTGTGTGTGTGTGTGTGTGTGTGTGTGTGTGTCTGCCACGACTGTGAAAGTGTCCAAGGATACCAGAAGAGGGTTTTGGATTCTCTAAGCCTGGAGCTACAGACTGTTGAGAGTTGCCTGAAGTGGGTGCCAGAAATTGAACTTGGATCCTCTGAAAGAGAAGGAGTGCTTTTAGCTGCTGAGCCATCTCTCCATTCCCTGAACGGAATTCTTCACAATGGCAAAAGCAATTAATTCATCAACTTCCTTATTTTCTCCAGAGATGACCATTGTATTTATGAATTTATGTGCTGATCCTATGTCCTTAATTAGACCCATGACACTGCTGTGTTCTCCCTTTGGAACACTAAATGGCCACTAAATAAATTTTGCAGTGAAAAACATCCAAAGCAGAAAGTAAAAAAAAAAAAATTGTCGAGGCATTCTGATATTATCAGTTCATTTACTCACCATTGAGTTTGAAACATCTAGAACTGCAGACTAGATGCCAGAAAATCAGAAAAGTGCCAGGATACCGTGAATCTTCAAAAGATGTAAGCTGAACCCTCCTTTCTAGTTACTCTTTCTCATTGGCAGTTTAGAAGACTGGGGGATGATTGTATAAAGTTGAAATATAAACACACACACACACACACACACACACAAACACACACACACACACACGCGCGCGCGCACACACACACACACACACACCTGATATTTCCAAGAAGCCTGGGACACATTCATGAAATCACTTCATGGTATCAAAGAAGGAGCAGAGGTAAAATTGAATGGAATAGAGAGACTATTTATTGAAATTATAGAAGAACAATTTGCAAATTTAGAGAAAGAGGTAGGCTTCCAAACAAAAGAAACATAAAGAATTCCCAATAGATGTGCCGGAGAAGAATCTTTTCATGATATATTATAGTAGTTGTTAAAAATACAAATTAAAGAAACACTCCTAAAAGTAACAGGAAAAAAGGACAACTCACATATAAAGGCAGAAATATCAGAATTGACCCCGATTTTCATCATCAACCCTAAATGTCAGTACAGTGTAGAAGGAAATATTTCAATCTCTGAAGGTTTTGACACTATAGTAGTGGGGACTTCAATTCTCCACTTTCAGATATAGATAGGTGGTCCAAACTGAAAACAAATTTCAGAACTAAAATACATCCTATGGGTGCATATATACATATATATGTATATATATAAATTTTTTTCATATCATATCTTAGACTAACAGACTCCATTAAAAATTAAGCACCAACTATATGCTGTCTCCAAGAAACACACTTAGACAGCAAAGATACCCAAAAACTTAATGTCAAAGTTAAGTATCAATAAGTGCAAAACTAGTGAGATAATTCCTTATCTCCTACCAGGCCATAATGCAATAAAACCAGAAGTCAACAATAAGTGACTTGGAGATTAAATAAAAGACTTTTGAATAAGCAGTGGGTCACCCAAGGAATCAGAGAGGAAATTTAAAAAGTCCCCCAACACAATGAGAAGGAAAATGCATGGTATCCTCTGGGCAACACAGTCCTGAGGGGAAAGTTTACAACAGTAAGTACTCATATTTAAAAATCTGAGAGATATTAAATAAATAACCAATAGTGTACCTCAAGGCTCTCAAAAAAAAATAACAAGTAGATAATCTCAGATGCAGTAGATATCAAAAAAATAATAAATATTAGGGAAGAAATTAATGAAATTGAAATTAAAAGAGCAATACATGGGGATGGAGAGATGGCTCAGCAGTTGAGAGCAGTTGCTGTTCCAGAGGACCTGGGTTCGATTGCCAGCACCCGCATGGCAGCTCACAACTGTCTGTAACTCCATCTCTAGGGGATCCAGCACTCTCACACAGACAAACATGCAGGTGAAACACCAATGCACATAAAACAAAAATAAATCATTAATAAATGAATAATATGCAAAATTAACCAGCAAAAGAGTTGGTTCTTTGAAAAGGTTACTTATATAGACAAACTCTTAACTAATATGCCAAAAAAAAAAAAAAAAAAAAAAAAAGGAAGACCGAGATGAATAAAATTAGAAACCAAAGAGAGTCAGTACAAACAACTGATACCACTGAAATTCAGAATATCATTAGGGGTTACTATGAGGAGCTACAACTGATATGCTGGATCATCCCAAAGAAATAGAAGAATTTCTAAAAGAATATCATCTGCCAAAATTAAACCCTGACAATATGAATTACTTAAACAGACCATCATAAGCATCAAGATGAAAGCTGTCACTAAAAGCCTCCCTTTGAAAAACCCAGGACCAGGCAGATTCACCGTTGAATTCTATGAAACTTTCTCCTTTTTTTTAAGTTGAAGTTCTTTTTAATTTTATTTTTTTACATATACATTTATATTATTACACATATATGCAATAGACTACCTATAGCAAGAAGAACCATGACACAATCAGGAATTATATAAATGTTACATTCTATAAACCTTTCAGGATAGACCGCATACCAATTCTTCTTAACTTATTCCACAAAATAGAAAGTAAAAATACAACCAAATTGATCCTATAATACCATTATCATCTCGATACCAAATCCAGATGAGGATACTATTTTTTTTTTTAAATAGAGAACAACAGACCAATTTCTTTAATGAACATAGATGCAAAAAATTCTTGACAAAGTACTTGGAAAACAAATTTGGGAACACATGAAATTATACCTTATGATCAAATGGACTTCATCCTAGGAAGGCAAAACTGGTTCAATGCATAAACCAATTAACACAGTATGTTATATAAACACACTCGAGGACAGGAAACACATAATCATTTCAATTGATACTGGAAAGGCATTTGTCAGTGTTCATTGTGCTTTCATGATAAAAAGGAGCTTAAGAGTAAAAGGATAAAAAAAAAAAAAAAAAAAAGATATTCAAAGCTAATGGACCTAAGAAGCAAGCTGGTGTAGGCATTTTAGTATTTGACAAAAATAGACTTCAAACCAAATATAACCCAAAGAGACAGGGAAGGACGTTACATGCTCATCAAAGGAAAAATCCAAGAGGATAATGTAATTCTTAACACCTATGCACTAAACACAAGGGCACCAAAAGCTTATAGCATTATGTGTCTACATAGAAATTGGAGAGATTTCTTATTATTAACTTAATGGCAAATCTGAAATCTCTGGAACAAAAAGAAGAAAATGCACCCAAACCAACCAACCAACCCCAAAATACAAAGACTCAATGAAACAAAGAGTTGGTTCTTTGAGAAAAATCAATGATTGGCAAACCTTTCTCTAAATCAGCTAAAAGCGAGGGAGAGAGGACTCAGTGTGACAAAATTAGGCATGAAACGGAGAAGGCATAACAACAGAGACCAAGGAAAATCCGTAGACTCATGAGGACATGTTTTAGAAACCTCTACTGCACCAAAACGAAAAATCTAAAAGAAATGGATACTTTTCTAGATAGATACTACCTAAAGTCAAACATTAGATAGGCAATTCAAGCAGACCTACGATCCCTAGGGGAAGCAGAGCAATGATTAAACCAACCAAAGCAGCCCAGGGCCAATCGGTTTTAGCACAGAATTCTACCAGACTTTGATAAAGGAGCCAATGCCACCACTTCTCTAATTATCCCACAAAATAGAAACTGAAGAAGCATTGCCAATTTGTTTTATGAGGTCAGTTACCCTGATCCCCAGACCATATAAAAAGCTTTCTTATGATCACTCGTCCACTGCTGGTGGGAGTGCAGACTTGGACAGTTACTGTGGACTCAGTGTGGTGGGAATGGATCTACCTCAAGACCCAGCTATAGCACTCTTGGGCGTATGTGCAAAGGACACTTCTCCTACTGCAGACACTTGCTCAACCATGCTCAGTGCTGCTCCATTTATAATAGCCAGGAGTTGGAGAAAACCTAAATGTTGACGAAGAGAAGAACAGACAAAGACAACGTGGGACACTTACACAGTGGAATACGACTCAGGTTTAAAAAAAAAAAATGAAATCATTAAATTCACAGGTGAATGGATGGAAGTAGAAAAAACTCATTGTGAGTGAAATAACCCAGACCCAGAAACATAGAATCACTTTTTTTGTGGATGTCAACTGTTAAATCTATGAAAACTACTGCACTATGTGGTTAAGGTTTATATTGTGTGTGTGTGTGTGTGTGTGTGTGTGTGTGTATGTGTATGAGAGACAGAAAGAGACACACACAGATAGAGACACACAGAGAGGGGGGGGGACAAGCAAGCAGTCGAAGGCATCTGGAAGAGTCCACAGCAGACAGAGAAGCAGGCTGCACATGGCCAGGCCTATCTGTGAGATGAGTGAGAACAGAGAGTGCCTAGTGGGAATAGCAGCGGCAGGGGCGGGAAACCTTGTTGTCATAAAGAGAACAAATGTGTATCTGGGAGGAGGGAAGCCTTTGGAAATGGAGAAGGGCTAGGATGCTAGTGTGGACTTTAAAATGTGTAACAGGTACTTGTGATGCTGAGGGAGTCTGGAGGCCAGCGCGGGCTTTGATATGCAACCGCAGGTGTATGTCAATCGAGCCATGGTCCCTTCTGCCAGAGGTAAAAAGAATTACTTTTGGCCGATGGGAACCAGATTCATAACTTCCAGAGGAATGCTGGCATCTATCTAGCTGCCAGAAATCCGTAGACGTACTGGCTGAGCTCATTTCTGGGTATGTGGACTGCCTTTTGGAGTTTGATGAATTGGAGTTTCCTTTGGACCTACACAACTCACTGAACACAAATAAGTCGGCCTGGTGCCTACAAAGAGCTTTACTGCTGTGGGATAGCATCTTTGGTATGGGGAGGTACTGTGCACGCTACCAAAGGGAAAAAAAAATGAAAACACCAACCCAGCTACAGACCCTTTGATCCACAATGGCGTCTTGCCTGGAAGATATGCAGTGCATTCTCAATCTGTAGGTCTTGACGCCTTTGGGAGGGTCAGACAACTCTTTCCCACAGATGTTTACATTATACCTCATAACGGTAGCAAAATTACTGTGAAGAAGTAGCAACACAAATAATTTTTATGTGGGTCACCACAAAGCGAGGCACTGCATTAAAGGGCTGCAGCATTAGGAAGGTTGAGGCCTGCTGTGCTAATTCAGTGGCACAAAGCTTGTGAGAGACATCAACCCGTAGCTGATTTGACTTAAGGCTCGCTCCACGGCTTGGAACCCATACCTAGTGCTGCATGAGTGGCCAAGAACCTGGGGCTAGACATCCCAGGAAGCTAGGGCAAAACCAAATACCACTGTCCTTCTAAAAGAACGTAGCGATAAAATGACTCTTAATGACATTCTGCTATACTCACAGATCAGAACCTTGCTCGCCACCATCAGAGAAGCCTCCGCCTTGTAGCAGATGGGAACACAGGGATCCGCAGGCAGATAATACGCAGAGAATGAGAAACACTGGAGCCCTCAGCTCCAATTGGGCTATCTCCATCAAATCCCTCCATAGAGGCCTCAGGGAATTGAGGAAGAGGAGACAGAAAGAGTGTAAGAGCCAGAGAGGGTGGAGGGCACCAAGGGAGCAAGGCCTTCTAAATCAACAGGATTGACACACGTAGGAGCTCACAGAAACTGAGGCAGCAAACACAGGTGCTGTGCAGGTTTGTACCAGATGGGGTTCTAGAGCTGATAGGAGAAGTGGACACATGACCCCTATCCCCAGCCCCAACTCAGAAGCTATCTCCAATCACCCGCTTACAAATGAAAACTTAGCTTACTCCCAGGGAGTCTCACTGGGGCAACAAACTCCTCAAGGGTGGGCTGCGTGCCCAGCTGTAATGGCCAACAGAAAATGAACTCAGCGGTGTCTTTGAGGGTTCCTTGTCTCATGTTGAGTCCGGGCTTTAAAAAAATCTTTTAAAATTTTATACACACACACACACACATATACACACAGACATACATACACACGTTTATTTTCTTCTCTCTGTTTTACCATATAGGTCCTTTGCTTATATATTATGTCTCTCTCTCTCTCTCTCTCTCTCTCTCTCTCTCTCTCTCTCAGTTCCTAAGTGTATGAACAAGTGTGTCTCTGCATCTATATCTGTTTCTTGTTCCTTTTTCTGGACTCTTTTCCTTCTGTTTGCTTGTTTCGTCCTATTCCAGTGTGTTAGTTTTTATTTTTATCTTGCTATATTATATTTTATTATTATCCCTTAAAAGCCTGTTTTCAAATGAGAGACAGAAAGGCAGTGAACCAGGATGGGAGGGGACGGGGGAGCAACCGGGAGGAGTAGAGAGATCAGGATGTTATACTGGGGTGGTGGTGTCTATTTTCAATAAAAGGAAGGAGACAAGAACAGAAAATAAAAAGTTTCTGTACAGCAAAGAAAACAATCAGCAGGGTTAACAAATGGAACAAAAGGAGGGAAATCTTTAGCAGCCCCTCTTCAGGCAGAATTTACAGAGAAACACAAAACGATAAACTATCGATCAACAAATAGGCCAGTTTACTAAATAGACAGAAATGTTAGTTGGCCAGTAACTATTTTAAAAAGTGTTGAAGATCCCTAGCCATGAGGGAAGTGTAAATTAAAATTACTTTGTGATACCAGTTCACTCAGTCAGGATGGCCGCGTCTAGCAATCTGGAAACAGATGTTGGAGGGAGTGTGGAGAAGAGGGGCCTAGTCCCTCGGTAGGGGTGAAAACTAGCATAGCCACTGTGGAAATCAGTTTAGAAATTTCTCAAAAAGTATGTATGAGCCAGCTGTTTCCTTCCTGGGCATGTACCTAGAGGCTCCATGCTGTACCATAGAGATGTCTGCATCCCATGTCTAACGCTTCATCCGCTATAGCAAAGAGGTGAAATTGGTGCAGTTGTCCATCACCACTTGAATGGCTAGTGAAAAAGACTGTGTGTATGTGTGTATACACATATGTACACATATGTATATGTATATATATCATGTGTACATACATACATATAGAGGTATAGACACATTTATGTGTATATATCATGGAATACTATTCAGCTTTAAAGAATTTGCAGGAACTGGGCAGTGGTGACGCTTGCCTTTCATCCCAACACTCAGGAGGCAGAAGCAAGCGGTGTCTGTGAGTTTGAGGCTAGCCTGATCCTTGTGAGTTCCAGGACAGTCTGGGCTACACAGAGAAACCCTGCTTAGAAAAAAAAAAATGCAGAAAAATGGATGGACTTAGACTGTATAATAAAAACTGAAGAAACAATCTCAGAAAGAAACAAGAATACATTTTCTCTCATATGAGGAGCCTAAGTATACATGTAAACAAATGCACACACGGGAACTGTGTAACAGGAATAAACAGGGAACGAGAAAAGCTGAATATTAGGGCATGAGAAAGGACTGTGTACAGTAACAACATGAGTTAGGAATGAGGATGTAAAGATAATTGTTTTTTTCTAGGCTCTGACTCTGTCACGGAGTTTCTACTTTGGGTGGTGGATAAGTGCATAAAATATGTTCAACACTGACAATGTAAAATTTAGTGTGAAACTTCACAGTTTCTGTTCCAAAATGCCAATTCTAACTGTACTGAGATTCACACTGTTGAACTGGCTTTGGATTTGGCTAGTTTGGATGTGTGATCCTTTTATTTAATTGCAAGACTTTTTATAATAAAGTTTGTAAAAATTAAAAATAATGCAAACCACAAAACTATGGGCATCTGTAAAACAAACAAACAAACAAACAAATACCTACAGGAAGCAAGGGAATGAAACCAGCACCAGGAAATAATTCAAACTGGGTCCTTGAGGGAGACATAGACTCCAATATATGGAGTCAAGAGTGGTCTGGAAACCCACAGTGCTGGCTGTGACATCATGAAGATAGTGACAGCCAATTAGATATGCAATCAGCATGCTTCCTCCTTGAGCTACTGTCTAATGTCAGCTATGACATTCCATCACCCAGGGGCAGTCGAGTCACGTTATTTCAGGGTCATGAATCAGGGTTTCTTCCTTTTTGCTCTCCCTGTCAGCCTTCCAATGTCTCCTGGCAACCAGACCCAAACTGTTGGGTTAATTTAGGCTTCAAGTTTTGCCCTTCTCTTTCTGGTGAGAAGTCTTAACAGAAACGGCCCTCCCTCATTATAACACAGTGACTCTTTGAGTGAGACGGGGGTGTTAGGCTAGTGCCCAGAGATCTTTCCGCCAGCCCTTTTCCTCTAGACCACCAGAAGAGGTGGGAAACGGAGACCCATTGGTTTCAATTATCTTCGTTGAGAAAATCGCGTTCATGGCTGGCTCTGCCATTCATTTTTGCACCAAGAACTTTATGGAGTGGAAATGGCCGAACTCATCCGGCAGGGCTTCCTAATTCAGGCGGCCGGTTCCCAAATCCCCGAAGTGTGAGGGCTGAGTTCTCCCCAGCATGTTCTTTTCAATAAACATCCCCACACTTGGCCCTTTCCTCAAGCCACCCTGTCCGTGCCCTCCCAGCGCCTGCAGCTTTCCACTCTGGCGCAGGCTCCTCCGAGCTGCAGCCTTCCCAGTCCCAGGTTGACCTTGGCAGAGTGCCTCAACCGCTCATTCTTCTTGTAAAAATGTAGAAACTCCCCAGCGCAGATTTCTATACTTGGCCTCTTCGCTGAGATTTTTAGGACATGAGGCACATGCAACCTCCAGTTGACACGGAGCAAGGCCCAAGCGCTTGTTTAGCCAAAGTCTGTGTCTACTGAATTGGACTTGCCTTTGGTGACCCGCTGCTGAGAGCACGCTGAGCAACTGGGAGCTGGGCCAGTTTGCCGGTGTCTCCTAGGCTTGCTTACCGCATGGAGGGGCCAGTGATGCTTTCGGGGCGTTCTTTATCCTCCTCCTTGGGAACAAAACCTTCACAGGGTGTTTGTTCGTTACGCCATCTGGAGTTCTTGTGACAATTCTTTGGCACCACTCTAGAGCAGAGGGTTTCTATATTCGGAAGTTATCCATCGATTATTTGTTGAGCCAATCAAATTGGACAATACTGAGACAAATAACAAATTAGCGAAATAGTGAATCTGAGAATATTTAGGTTTCTGGTTTCTTCTGAGATTTTTTTTTTTTTTAAACCTGATGGCAAAATCACTCCATAATCCAGGGAGCAGCAGGTTTTACCATCAGCAAGGAGGGAGGCGGGACTTAGAGAGAAGTCCCATTGTCACCATCACACAAATTTGTGATTAAAGAGCGCTCTCTAAGGCAGGTGGATCTCTGTGAGTTTGGGGGCAGCCTGGTCTACATAACGAGTTCCAGACCAGCCAGCGCTACATAGTACAATCCTGTCTCAAAAAGGAAAATGAAAAGCAAGAGAGAATAGAAAAGAAAAACTGTAGTTGTGTGACTCTAAAACCCCATCTCGGTGTTCTTCTGGACACAATAAAGACCACAGTTCTTACCTGAGGAGGGAGCTGGAAACTTAAATTGGATAACATTTAGGAGTTCCTGCTTTGATGGCTGCATACTTCCGTGGCTCTGCCCAAAATGACACCAGACTTGGGCTTTTCATCACTTCTGTCTGCGGTCCCCAGTTGAACCTGCCTGGTACCACAGTGTCTTCCTTATGTAAACAATATTTTCAGGCAACTTCGCATTTCCATGGTACACATTTTCAACCTGTTGTCATAGGTGCCCGAGGGTGATCCGTCTGTGCTTCCATTTCATACTCCTGAGAGCACAGCAGACATCAGAGACTGACCAGAGCCGTCCTCTGTGAGTGACGACAGAATGTCAGAGTCACTTGGAGCACATTGTACCAGCAAGCAAGCCTTCCCTTAGAGCAGCCCATGGTGGAAAAGATGGGTCAGCCTCCCCTCTACAACACTTTTCCTGTTACTTCTCTCAGATTTGTGAACATGAGACACGCCATCTTGGCAGTTGTCTGTCCACAACGTTCATTCATCTGTGTCATTACACTGAATATTTTGTCATTTCTGAAAATTCTGATGCTGGTCGTCAGCATATCTCTGTCAAAAAGGCAAATACTCAGAGCTGTGGAGGCAGCCCGGTAAATAAGGCATTTGTTCTGCAAGTGTTAGGACTGGAGTTTGGGATTCCTAGCACCCGTGTACCCCATGAACGCAGGAGGCAGAGACATGGGATCCCCTGAAGTAAGCTGGATAGCCCCATTGGCAAGCCCTGAGTTCTTCAAGAGACCATGGCTCAATAAATATGGTGGAGCGTGACCATGGAAGCAGCTTCTGGCCTTTACACACATATATACACCCATGCATATGCGTGCACACACACCAACACACAGACACATATGCACAGATATATACCACACTTTTTTTTTTTAAGATGATAAGCACACAGCCCTTGCCTTGTAGCTAGAACAAGGGTCTGTCATTGTAGACTGTGAACTATAATAAAAGCATATTTTTTTTTCTCTCGTTAATCTTAATGATTTTCGATGATTATATATACCCTTTTAAAACATGAACTTTGATGACCATGGAAGTAGTCCACCGAACTGACAAACCTCTGCTTATCTGTCTCAGGCCTTGATAAATAAAACTGGGAGTTTTGCCTTTCAATGTACGTGCTTGAATCTCCAATCATCTTCTAGAGACAGACTCATAGTATCGGGTGGTAGGAGCAAGCTCCGATCCTTGGCTTGCTCTGCTGTTGTTTTTTTTTTCTTGCCATGTTGAGGTACTTGGTGCTCAGAAATGGCATGTGGGGTGTAGGATTGGCCACATTAGTGCTGGGAGCCCTGCGGCTCTCTGTGCTTGGTGCCTGTTCTTAGAATTACAGGTGCAGAGCCGTGAGCAGGGCTCGCCGTGGTCCTTGTTTTGTAGGTGAGGAAACTGGAGCACAGAGCAGGTAACTAAGTTGTCTAAGTGAAAAGATGACAGTGATGGAGAAAGAAAAAGATAATTACTTAAGTTTCATTGGGGTGCTGTTGCTAAGAGTCTTCATACGCCACCCTGTCGGAGGACGGTGCTTTACCTAAAGAGAAGGTTGACACTCAACAACGGCTAGTAAGCATAAAGGCAGACTCCAAGCCTCAAGAGAGAAGTGCCCATGGCTGGCTCCTTACAGTGTGTGAACTGCAAGCCCAGCCTAGCTCTAGAAGACACCACCCTCATTTGTAAAAAGTCTTCAGTACAGAGCCCTACCCAGGCTCTCATTGCTCTTTTTCCCCAACATGGAGTCTGTTACCTTCTTTAAGAGACTCACCCCTTGTTTTTCTCAGCTGGCTTACTCTCAGTGGGGTCTCAGGAGTCCTTTGTCACCTAGCTGTGGGGCTCACTGACTTTCCTGAAGGCGGGAAGGAGACAAAGAACCCAGAGAACTGGCCACGTGGCCTTCCAGGGAGGGGCTCTGAGTTTTCCTGTCGATTCAGAGCCTTGTTGTCAATCTAGGGATGTCTATGCTTCTGTGGGAAGTGGAGGATGCCCTGGGCGCCTCAAAAATCTTGGCTCTCTTGCTTCCCTCCCGTGCTGACGTCACACAGACATCTCTCCGCAGTGTGGCCTGTGATTGATTTTTTACTCGTTGAAAATCAGTCCCAGGAATGACATTTTCCAGCATCTGACAGTACGTTCCGGGATACTGCACCCAACCCCTCTGTCACTGTCATCCTCCACAGCTTTCTTCAACTGTTCCATGGAAGGAGACAGGTATACTGCCTCTTTGTGTCGGTCACTGTGCTAACTACCTCTAAAGGATGTTGGTCCCTCCATGCTGGGAGATTCTCTGCTTCCTCACGTAGTCTCTGTAGCATTCATTTCTAGTTGCTGTTGAAGTTTTTGTCATTTATGCTTTCAAAGCACCCTGCCTTTTTGTCTGTTTGGAAGTATTTGGATCCAGATTTAATCTCCCAGCTCACCCAAGCATTATTCTTTTTCTATTTTAGTCTTTTTTTTTTTTTCAGGTCAGTGTGTATGGGGAATGGTGTAACTGCTATGTTCAAGCACAGGTTAAGTAGTTGAACCATTTCTCCAACAGAGCTAACAGGTCACTAGGCAGGGAAGATGGGAAGATGGTGGCCCAGACAGAGGTGACAAATGAGTTCAAGCCTCACCTCAGAGCTGGGAGAGTCAGGTTTTAGGAGATAGAAGGACATTCCTTGAGGCGCAGTGGATTCTACAGAGGTGCCTGGGAGTGTCTCTAGGAGTTTCCCAGGATCTGAGCTCTTCCTGATGGCCTTCCAAGAGGCATTATCTGAGACATGCCATGTCAATTAACAGCGTTTCCGGAGGAGGCAGCATATGGAGAACATGTGCGGCCTTCAGAATGCCACAGGTAGAGGGCTTCTTTCCGCACGGTCAGGGTGGGTTTATTGCCACTAAATCTTGCTCTCGATAAGAAGATCAGGGTAGGTAGTAACAATCCCATCTCTGTGATGGTTCACACATGTACAGCTCCTGCGCTGTGGCTGTCATGGCCCTCACGAGGTGGGCGGTGACACCAATGTGAGAGCTATGTTCTTTGCTTAGCATGTGGAAATGGCTTTTCTTTGTCGTTCCTATGGGTTCCATCAGATGAGGCCATTGCACTGCCACAATCTTTCCGAGGACTTTGAAGCAAACTATGGTTTGTTTGTTTGTTTGTTTGTTTGTTTATAGCCTTGGCTGTAAGAACAGGTTGGGCTTGAGCTCATAGTGATCTACCTGGCTCTGCTTCCCAAATTCTAGCATTAAAGACAGTGTGGCCACAGCCAGCCCCAAAGCAAGTTTTTGCTTCTCAAACTAAGAACTCAAGGAAGCCTGCTGCCTTTCTTCTTTTCATTTCTGTCTGGGGACAGATTTGGATCATCACCCTTTGGGCGGCCACTGTGTTTCTTCAGGATCCAGGGCAGCTCCTAGTCTTTGGTCATTTTGTTATTTTATGTATTTTTAAATGAAGCTTTTGAATCTCAGTCTAGCTTTTTGGGGGGTCTGTGGTGAAAGGGTTTTTGTTTGTTTGTTTTTGTTTTTGCTTTTTTTTTTTTTTTTTTTCAGAAAGCGTCCTGAATTGGAAGGTCTGACACACAATTGATAGTACTTTATTATTGTTGTTATAAAGATGACACATAGCCTGGTTACGTTTCTTAAATGGCTTTTTGGTTTTGTTGGTCACGAAATTTAGAGTTTGGACTCAGTGGTCCTCTTTGAGGTCAGTTTTCCACTCCAAGGCCTGGCCAGGATGATTCTCTCAACAGTCTCTTCAATGATATTACATTAGCGTTCTTTTTTGTTTGGACTCAAGCAATGCATTTACAATTAGCCCACTCCGACCCTTCCGCCAACTAACAACCAGCTACCACTGGATAGTCAACTCTTGGAAACCATAGTTCGTTTTCAAGATTTTCATTTTAATAATAGCTGCAAAAACCCTACAAGATCATAATAACAAACATTTATTGAATGCATACTATATACACTGAACATGCAACAGAGCCACACATATGCAATTTGCTTTTGATTAATCTTCCAAATACTCTATTTAGGGGGATTTTTAAAAGGTGTATCCACATCGCATAAATAAGCAGGCCTGAATATGAAGCTGATAGGTAACTTGGCCCAAGTTCAGTTAAAAGCCTGATGGGCCTGGGATTCTGATGCGGGAGGCAGCGAGCCATCAGCAGCATCTGCTGTCTGCAGCACGCATCTCCTCCTGCGCGTGTTTTCGTGCAGGCTCAATTTACTTTAGGCTCTCTTTCAAACGTGTTTTCAAACGGAACACATTTCCCAAATGACAGTGAGGATTTAAGTCGCGTGTGGATCAACACAGCATCAGTTTGTACGTGTACAGAGGCACGGGAAACCAACAATGGGCTGCGAGTTCCCTTGGAAGAAGCTCTGCGGAACCGGCAGCCACTGCTCTGCAAAGCTGAGTTGGGGGGGAATCCTCAGATAGAGCCCCCTCCCGCACACCCCCCCCCCCTTCCTGCCGGCCTTTCCCCTGTGACTCTGGCTATCACTTCCTCTTTCGGGCCTTAAAAAGACGTCGACTATTGCTTGTCTACATAAAGTAAAGTTATGGCCTGGTCAGGCAGGGAAGACCAACTGGTGTTTGTCTTTTAGTACTGACACGAGGATATGGCTCCAGCTGGACTCGCTCTGGTCTGTAAGCAGCTCAAATTGGTTTAGCCCAAACCCAAAGTGTGTCAAAGGGGTTTTCCTCAGGCTTAGGGACATCCCATCTTAAGAAACGTTTGGGGTGCCTAGCCTTGTGCCTGGTACATGTCGTTTGCTACTTCCTGGTAAAATATATAGATTCAGCTGTGATTTTTTTTTTTTTTTTTTTTTTTTTTTTTCACTTTCCAAAAAGAGTCACTGCAGGGTTTCCTGAAGCGGCCTCCTCTGCGCACATTTGAAACGTGCTTTGATTTCTTGGACTTGGAGGTGCAGGGGGGCTCTGTGGGGGCCACATCGGTTCTGAAAAGGGAGGTACTGGGGTCCCCACTGGGTGGGCAGCTCTTGGCGGCTCTCCTTCCACCAGACTGGAAGGCACACAAGCAGACTGCTCTCCCCACTTTATCACAAAGGAGCTCATTTTGTGAATGAACGGCTCAGCCTTGCACCGCAGTGCTTTTCCGCGGTGACCTTTGCCCAGGGATTGGATTCTCTCACAGCAGGGAGATCAGGCCTTAGGAAAAGGTTAGTTCATTGAGGTCCACAGCCTGCTGGGCTGAGGTCTAGGGAGGGGAAAGCTCTGAGAGCTTTTCTTCCCCATTTCCCGACCCCCTCCTCCCTACGTCCAGTGGCCAGCCGCCGCTGCCCGTTCTTCCTGCTGGGGCCGCTCTCTGTGCCTTTGTGGCACTGACTGGACTCTGTAGCAAGGAAGCTGTATAGCACCTGCAATTTTTCCTTTTTTTTTTTTTTGGTAGCTGAAAAATAATCATTCCACTGTTTCCCTGCTGCTTCTCAACAGCAATTCTGGGGTCCTCCTGAGTTTTCACCCCTTCCTCTCCATGCCCCCCCTCACCGTGGCGCTTCAGTTTGATGTTTTTTTGGTATCAAAGCAGGTCTCCAGGAACCCTGCAACTAAAGACTTTAATGAGGACCATGCCCACGAAATTCTGGCTGCCAAAGACATGATGATTTATGCCCCTCACTCACTCCCTAACAGCAAGCGGACTATTTGTTAAAAAAAAAAAAAAAAAAAAAAAAAAAAAAAAAAGCTGCTCATATGGAATTAAACAAGAGCATAGCTGCTTCCTTCCAGACCTCGGGAGCTTAACAAAGGGCACCCACACTGCAGCAGCACATGGCGCAGGACCGGTATTAGTCTTCCTGTCACATAATGCTAAATCCCGTTAGCTCGGGCAGAGGCGGGCGCGCACACACACTTTCTCCCTCTCTAAAACCCTGTTGGCAGAACACAGAGGCCCAGAACCGAGGAAAGTCAAATGCATGGCCAGAAGAAAGAGTTTGGATGCCATGAGCTTAGAACCAGGCTGCAGCAGCGCTCAGCTGATGGGTCACTGCTGTGCCGAGAGGCTGAGAGAGGCACTGAGGTGTTTGGGGTCTTGTGTTTGTTCTTGGTGGAAGACGGTTGAGTGACTTGAATATCAGTTTGGTTTTGGCCAGCTCAGTGGATCAAACACTGTATGAAAGACCTCTCTTTCCTTGCTGGGACTGTTGTTATTACTGGGATAACTGAAGTTCTTAGTCTTGTTAATAAAAAGAGGTTAGAAACAGACTTGAAGGAAGCTCTAGGACCATTTTATTAGCGCCCGAGAGAAAAACAACAGAGCAGCCAAACTATAGGTTTTGGCAGCTGCGAGGAGGGAGAGGAAGAGAGAGAGTCATGCCTTTTGAGTTAGGGGCCAAGGACCCTGCCGTGTTCGGCATTAGAGGTCATTAAGCAGAATCAAAGTGGACAAGTAGACGCTTGGCAGAAGCGGTGGGCAAGCTTCATGGAAGGAGTGGGATAGCCCAGTGTGTCCCTGAAGGATGCTCAGGGTTCCCGCCAGGGTCTGAAAGCAAAACAGATAGAAAGAGCGTGAAGCAAATGTTCTAACCCCGAAGAGTGGGCAGGCTCTAGAGTGCTCACTTGGTGGGAAGTAAGCAAGTGGCTGGGCCTGGGGGGCGGGGCATTCTGGGCGAGAGAAGTAAGTTATCACATTAAGAGGACAGTCATCCCTTCCGTGTTCCTGCAAGTCTTCAGCAGACTCTGCTTTCCAGGGAGTAGCCAGGTGACTGATGGGCTCTGCCACACTAACTCTTAAGGGAGGAGACAATAATATACAATGGTCTAATCTTTGGAGCGGATTTCAGAAATAGTCCATCCTTCTTTCTGAGGGGGAATAGCTTTAGCCTAACGGGCCTCAGCGGAGCCCTGTTATTGCTGCCTTGTTATATATATAGTATTTTAAATCCTCAAAGTGACAAAACAGGCCAGGAGGTAGTGGTGCACAGCTTCAATCCCAGCACTTGGCAAGTAGAGGCAGGCGGATCTCTGAGCTCAAGGCCAGCCTGGTCTACAGATCGAGTTCCAGGACAACCAGGGCTACAAAAGAGTGACAAAGCTGATGTTTACCAGGAGTGTGATACAAGGTCCCAAACCTGTCACGAGACAGGGATCTGTCCTCAGTGGCCTCTGAGGCTAGTAATTTCTGTGTAGCTACCCAGTGCTGTGAGCAAAACTGAGATCAGATACAGGAAATATAATATGACAAACAACGATCATCTCCAGGGCTGTGTCAAAGCTCTGCCATAGGGTCCTTTCTCTGCCGCAAGGAGAAGCTGTGAGTGACCCCAGGTGCTGGGCTGTAAGCCCATTTCCCAGTTCTGTCTGAGCTGGTGCTCAAGGCCATCATTTCTTGAGGGTTGTTGCTCTGAGCAATTGGTGCAGCTGGGCAGACTCAGCCCCCTCTATCAACTATGGCTCTAGCCTCCAACCCCACCTTACTTGCCTGGCCTTGCCCAGAGGCTGGGTTCCCTCTCTCCACTGCCCCGCCCCCTTTCCTGACAGCCCCATCAGTCCTGTACTGGAGATGCTTTTGCGGTCCAGTGGCGCCTGTATTTTCTCTCCCCCATATTTTTCCCTATAAGTCCCTTTTGTGTTTATGTCCTCATCCTGGTGTCTGCTTCTTTGAGGGCCAGCTCTAACACGCATACTAATTAGGGGCTGATGTCAGTGGGGTGTGTAGTTGGTGTGCTGTTGGTGTCTCTGCTGTGGGCATAGCTGTTCCCTTTTTTATCGTTCAGTACTGGGTAATGGTCCTGGATCCTGATGCTGGACCCGCAGATGGTTCTAGGAACCTGGTGTGCATGCAGACACAGGTGCCTGCACAGAGACTCGTAAGATACGGTTAATGTCCACATAAAAAAATGCAAAATCCAGATGTGGGAGTCGATTACTTTGCCAGGAAGAAACAGAATGAAGGCAGGAGATGGACGGGGAAGATTTCATTCAGAAAGGATATTTGGAAGAAGACAAGAGGTGAACACCTCACCTTCTCAGACAATGTCTTCAGCGTGGCCTGGGAGGAAAGGAAGAATAGGCCAGGCTGATGTCGCATCACCTTCCCCGAGTGGGTTTTCTTGGCTCTCTTACCCTTTCCTGCAATGTTGCTGAAGTACAATTGTGCAGTCGATTTGAGAAACTTCATCTTTCCATGCTAAAAGAAACACAAATATCATGAGTTTTCCCATAGCTGTAAGACAAAGTGTAGGCAGGCTGGCAAGCAAGTCTGGGAGGCTGCAAAACAGACAAATTGCATGCACTGGAGCCCTCAGTGCTGCTCATTGGGGCTTAGACAGACCAGGGGCTTGCCCACCTAGTCAAACGGGGCTCTGTTACAGGCCAAATCCTCTGGCTTCCTTACCTCACCATCAAAAACTCCATATGCCTGAGGATGGGACCCTGTTTAGAAACAGTGTTTAAAAAGCCCAAGAAGTTCTAACAAGGTCATTAGGGTGGACCCTAGCCCAGTAAAACTAGTGTCCTCTCATGAGGACACTGCCACAGCACTGACTAAACAGGGTTCGTAGGGGCTCACAGAGACTGAAGTGACCAATCATGGAGTCTGTATGGGCCTGTGTCCTCTGCGAATATGTTATGATTGTGTAGCTTGATGCTCTTGTGGGACTCTTGACAGTGGGAGTGGGGGATGTCTCTGACTCTTCTGCCTGCTCTTGGGACCGTTTTCTTCCTCCTGTGTTGCTTCAGTCAGCCTTGATATAGGTCTTTGTGCCTGACGTCATTGTAATTTGTTATGCCATGACGTCATTGTAATTTATTATGCCATGACCTGACTGTAGTTTGTTATGCCATGCTTTGTTCAGGTGATATATCTTGGAGAACTGCTCTTTTCTGAAGGGAAACAAAGGGACAGTGGACCTGGGGGAGAGGGCAGGTGGGGAGGGGGAGCTGAGGGGATTGGAGGGAAGGGAAACTACAGTCGGGATATAATACATGAGAGAATTAAAACCACAACCACAACAAACTAGTGTCCTCATGAAGAGATGAAGTTCAGACACACAGACCGAGGGAAAACAGTGGGAAGAGGCCCAGAGAGAACGGCCATCAGTTTTAACAAAGCAGGGAGAAAGGTCTAGAACAGGTTCTTCCCACAGCCCTCAGAAGGAACAAACCTTGGGAGACCCTCCCCAGCTCAGATACACAAGCTTCAGCTGTGTGAGAGTAAGACCACTGCCACAGTTTTGAGCCAAGCTTGAAGCAAGCTTGAAATACTGGCCAGGAGGATGGACTCTTGCCAGGCCTATTCCTACGTTCCCAGAAAATGGCGATGATTCACATTTTGCAGAGACTTAAAATGCAAACCCTTAAGACCACCACATTTCCCATCTACATCCAATCAGGGACAAGCATACATCCTGATGTACTTCTAGCCTGTGTACCTCCCATCTACATCCAATCAGGGACAAGCGTATATCCTGATGTACTTCCAGCTGTGTACCTCCCATCTATGTCCAATCAGGGACAAGCATACATCCTGATGTACTTCCAGCTGTGTACCTCCCATCTACATCCAATCAGGGACAAGCATACATCCTGATGTATTTCCTGGCTATGCACCTTCTGTCTACATGGGTCCAAGCATGTCCAGTGCAGTTGGGTCAACCCAACTTGATTAGAGGAATGAAAACCTGTGGTTTGTTATCTCCCATAAACACTAGCCTCCAGCATTTCATGGAGTATCTTATCCGTCCTTGGGCGAGGGGCTTTCAGGTTAGAGGTATTTTTGTTTCATGGCTCTCTTAGGCACAGTAATTAAAACTTAAAACATAATCTTGGTTCTCACAATACCTGTTGCCTAAGCCACTTGAGTTTGTGACCCTTCATTATGGTAGTTCAGGGAAAGACAGACAGTGTCCCTCCTGTTCCCATCAGTTCTTCCACCCTCAACATGAAGCTTAAACAAAGATGGCCTCTGGAGAGTGACAGAGGACTTGGGGACAAATGAACAGGCTTCTGGGTGAGGATTTGGCCGTGCAGATGAATCGACCAAGAACTCAGGTTGCAGAGGACACAAATGTTGTTGCAGAGGGACAGGTTAGATTAGAGCCTGGTTCTCAACCTGTGGGCCATTACCCTCACAGGGGTCACACATTAGATAGTCTGCATATCAGATATTTACATTATAATTTGCAACAGTAGCAAGTTTATATTTATGGAGTAGCAACACAAATAATTTTATGGCTGGGGGTTCACCACACCATGAGGGACTGTAAAGGGTTTGCCGCAGCGTTCAGAAGGTTGAGAACCCCTGGGTTAGAGAGATGAGACTCGGGTTAGAGATAGGACTTCGGATAAAGTTCGTGGTAGCTCAGTTACACTGCAGTCCAAAAGGAAGAAAAATGAGGCGAGAAGAGGGATGTGTTGAGGGATTAGGAACCTAAAGGGCGAGTTGTGTAAAAGGTTCCCTTTGTCCCCGGGAACTCAAAATGGGAGTTCCCAAGACAAGCCTGAGTGATACCACAAACTCACATCTTGACATTGCTGAAAAGGAAGGCCTGGCTGGCCCTGGGTCAGAACCAAGAAACATGAGCAATTTTAACTTGCTAGGTGTGATGTGATGGTCCAGTCACTTTCCTGGGGGCAGATCAAGGCTTCCTGTGACAGCTACTACGTTACAGCAGATCACAACTGTCGAGAGCTAACCAATGCCCCAGGCAGGGGGGTAGGGGGTGGGGGGTGGTGGGGGAGGGGGGAGGGGGGCTGCAGTATCTTATGCCCAAACCAAGTCCCCGAAGTAAAACATTTCACAACATTGTTTTATTCGCTCTGGTGTTCTTTGACATCTGGAGGGGCAGTTTCCTGCTAAGGGATTGCTCTCTTCTCAGCACCCCCCCCCCCCCCCCCCCGCTCCTCAAGTGCTTCCAATACAAATCTGAGGGCGTCAAGCATAAATCTTCTCATCCAAGGGCACAAAGGTAATATGTGCGCTTTCTAAAAATGTCTCTGAGGCGAGATAATGGCGCCCAGTGCATGTAACATGCTTTCAGGACTTTCTTGTTTACTTTCATTTGTGGAGTCTCCCTTCCCTGACCCCCTCCCCCCCCCCCATCCCCACCCCCACATGCCTGGTGCACCTAGGAAAAGAACAGGAAAAGTGAGAGACAAAGGGCATTAATTAGCATAGGAATTAATCATCAAGCATTTCCATTCTCAGCCTAGTTTTATAGAAGCTAGAAGCCTCAGGTAAGGGCAGAGAGTGGCATGCCCTATCGAAGGAATCTCTTGTGTATAGTACGGATGCAACACCTGTCAATCAGAAAACCCACCGGCCTATGGCTGAGGCAGGAAAGAGGTGGGACTTCTGGAACCAGGTGCAAGGGATTCAACCAGCAAGATGTGAGGAAGATGGGTGCATGGTGCCTGAGCTTAGGTACTGAGCCATGGCAGAGTGGAAATTAGTATGAAGAAAGTACACGTATGCAACCTCATGATTATTGCAGCATTATTCCCAGTAATCAGTGTAAGTGTTGATCAGTAGAGGAGCTGATTTACATATGTGTGTGTGTGCACATGTGTGCATATGTGTACTTTCTTCATAGTTAACAGACAAACATACAAACAAAGCCAATCTCTGAGCCTCATTGTCGATACTCTATCAGTGAGCTCCACCCATAGCACTAATTTAAATACATTTACATTTTGAAATAAAATTTATTATATAGATTTATGGTTTAATACATTGTAAAATATGTAAATTATAAGAAAATTACCATAGTAAGAATAACAATATGTTTGACATGGATGATTTTTTTTTTGGTAAGCGGTTAAAAAAACAATTTATTTAACAAAAAATCATGATGACAATATATTTTTAAATTTATTTTTTATCATTTTAAGTGTTGTGTCTCTGTGTGTGTGTGTGTGTGTGTGTGTGTGTGTGTGTGTATAGACATCAATGCACTTCCCACTGAGAAACCTACAAGAAGAACATTATGATGGGCGGATCTGGGCCCAGGTGTTCTGCTCAAACTATGGCACCAGCCAAGGACTATACGTGCAGGAAATATCAAAGCCGGACTCAGATCTAGCCAATGGACAGGACATTCTTCCACAGTTGAGTGGAGAGTGGGGACTGACTTTCACACGAACTCTGGTACTCCATATTTGACCACGTCCCCTGGAAGGGGAGGCCTGGTGGCACTCAGAGGAAGGATAGCAGGCTACCAAGAAGAGACTTGATACCCTATGAACATATACAGGGGGAGGAGGTCCTCCTCAGTCACAGTCATAGGGGAGGGGAGTAAGGGGAAAATGGGAGGGAGGGAGGAATAGGAGGATACAAGGGATGGGATAACCATTGAGATGTAATAAGAATAAATTAATTAAAAAGAAAAAAGAAAAAAGTGTAGGACTCATTGGATCTGAAGTTACAGGTGGTTGTGTGCCACCCAATGTGGGTGCTGGGAGCCAACCTTCGGTCTCCTGAAAGATCAGTACATGCTCTTAACCACGGAGCCACTTTTCCAGCCCTGTGCTTTTGTTATTTGTTAAGACCCATATTAGAGTATTAGAACTCTGAATTTAATTGGGCAAATAGAAGATCCTTTTGTTCCTTAGATCCTGAGTAGGACTTAGAACTCAAATCTTATATACTAGGATGCTTTCTCTGCTCATATTCCACACCTGGATTTTCATCATTTACATAAGAATCTAAATTGCCTGTACACAAGAAGTCTTTGAACAAGGCACTGTTCAAAGCAACACGCCACACAACGCCCAAAAGCCACAGGAAGTACAGAGGAAGGGAAAGCGAGGTACCTGGGAGAGATGCAGAGCCGCTTGCTCTAATAGAAGTAAGAAGGGGCTGCATTGACAGGAGTGATCTGACTTCCCCATGGTGGTGGTGGTGGTGGGGGGGGGGGGGTTGCAGGGGAGAAAGGATGAGGAATCTCCTAACAGAAGGCAGAGTTGAAAAGTAAGTCCTGATAATCAGTAGACTTGGTTGCTATTTCCTCCGAGGCACTGCCAGCCTAAACTCTGGAATTATTCTCGAGGTCGGAGGGGTATCGTTTTTTTCTTAGATGGGATGCACAAGTTAGATGAGAAAAGAGTGGGGGCGGGGTCTCTGAGAACGCACCCCACAGCTGGGGAGAATCCGCTCCTCCTGGTCTCACACTCTAAGGAAGGGTTACTCTACAGCGGTGTCTCCTTGTGGACGCTTTCCCTCTCAGCTTTCGCTTTGTAGAGCAGGGGTTCTCTCAGAGGCACAGGACACTCTCAGTGGGTTGTGATGACTAAAACGCGAGGGCTGGAAGCATTTTCGGAGGTATCCAAGTGCATAAGGTGCGACTATTATGTAACGAGTTGGAATTTTAACAATCCTCAGCACACACACACACCCCCTAACGAGCTCGATCCCCGGGGGAGGAGGTCAGCGCTTGTTGCCACGATGCTGCCATTACTTGAAAACATCCCGAGAATGCGCGCCTTTCTGGAAATTGTCTTCAAACCTCCCGTACGTTCTTTTGAATTGTCTTGATGACGGCAGATCTGAGTCTTTTGAGTCGGAATTCTTGCTCATATGTAACAGGTAATTTTTGAGCCATACCAGCCCAGGGGATATAGTCAACAAATTAAATAATGACATAAATCTATTACTCTACAGTCAGGCCCACCAGCTGCTGTGGTGGGGGTTCAGACTACCTCACTCTGGCTTAACTTGAAACTGAAATCTGCACAGTCCACAGTTTATTATGTGTCTTATAAGGGACCAGAGGAGAAGGCACGAAGCTTATCAACGCAGGTGATGGATGTGTATGGAGAAGGAACTGCTAACGGGCTTGATCTGAGAGTTGAGGATGACACATCCCATGTACCCCAAAAGCCCACACTTTACCTTACATGTGTGCTGTTATTATGTAAAAAAAAAAAAAAAAAAAAAGTGGGGAAAGGGGATCTAAAAAGATGGTGCATTTCATAAAGTAGCCATGCAAGTCCCTCCGGATGTCCCTTTGTTTCTGCTCTGACATCATCTGCTTATAAAACCTTGATCTTCCTAAACATTAGCCCCCCCTTTTTTTTTGCTCTTATTGCAGCCTAATTGAAGATATTGCTATGTACTGTAGTTCCTGTTCTACTGCTGTGAGGAGACACCATGACCAAGGCAACTCTTTTTTTGGGGGGGGGGCATTGCTTACAGTTTTAGAGGGTTCGTCCATTATCATCACGGTGAGAGGTGCATGTCAGGAAGGCAGGCATAGGGCAGGAAAGGCAGCGGAGGGGTGCGTGCTCATCTGTAGGCAGCAGGGAGAGGGAAGGAGGGAAGGAGAGACAGAGAGAGGAGCGGG
The DNA here is from genome assembly GCF_903995435.1 of Acomys russatus. NCBI lineage: Eukaryota > Metazoa > Chordata > Mammalia > Rodentia > Muridae > Acomys > Acomys russatus. Next base: position 29,552,196 of record NC_067164.1, on the reverse strand, counting down.
GACAGAGAGAGCAGAGGGGGAGAGGGAAGGGGGAGAGAAAGAGAAGAGAAGAGGGAGAGAGAGATAGATAGATAGATAGAGAGAGAGAGAGAGAGAGAGAGAGAGAGAGAGAGAGAGTATGAGGATGGTGAATAGTGTGGGGTTTTGAAAACTCAAAGCCCACTCCCAGTGACACACCTGCTCCAAGAGGATCCGTCCTCATCCTTCTCAAACAGTTCCACTAATTAATTGGTGCCTAAGTATTCAGCTATCCGAGCCTATGGGGGTCATTCTTGCTTAAACCACCACACCGTGTTTTCCTCTGCAGCACTCAAAAGCATACACTCCCTTGGTTTTGTTTAGTCAATGCCTTCTCCTATTAAAATGTTGCTCCAAGAGACCTGTAGCTTTTGACTAATCAACACTGTGTCTCTAAACACTGACGGTGCTGGCACAGCAAGTGCAATGTCTTTATTCTGTGATTAAGTTAGCTAGCTGCTCCTATTGGCTGAAGTCAAGGAACCATAGCCACGGAAGCACTTCAAAATATCAACAGCCTACTTGAAGTATAGATTTTTGGGAATGTCATATTTTGTCTCAGAGCATTTAAAGAGTATTAAAGTCTGCACTGCAATGCAATTTTTAGATAGAAAAATCACCTCGGAGAAAACTTAATGTTCCAAAATGACGCATGAAGTCCACTATTCATTCATGAAAGAATGCTTTTTTACTTATTATTCATTCTTAGTGATATTTATTCATTCATGAGAGAAACATTTATTGAGCTCCTGTGAATTACCAATTCTGAGGAGCACTGGAGACCATGTCTTTCTACCATTTTATAACCTTCTTGACCCTATGTGTCTTCAAGGAACATGTGCCCTGAAGTTAGCAAAATAGCTGGGTGGTGGCAGTGGCCCACGCCTTTAATCCCAGCACTTGGGAGGCAGAGGCAGGGGGATCTCTGTGAGTTCGAGGCCAATTTGGTCTACAAAGCAAGTCCAGGACAGACAAGGCTACACAGAGAAACCATGTCTCGAAAAACAACAACAACAACAACAACAACACACACACACGTACAAAAAAAAAGAAAAGCCTCCTCCAAATGGGCCTGTAATGTTTTTGTAATTGATATCCAGGATTGTTTGAAGTATTACAGATTTCTGTTGTTAACTGCCAAACTTAGTAGTACAAGACAGTACATTGTGGATCAGTAATTTGGGTCAAGGTACTGTAGGACTAAATTCATGTTGAAATCTCAGCTGGGTGACTCGAGTGGCTGGAAACAGCTGGGATGGCCTGACTCCAGTTCGGAAGCTGACAGGGCTCCTTGGCTCTCCAACATACAGCTCCTCAAGCTGTGCAGAGTGTTTTGCTCTCCTGGGTCTGGCACCTGGGAAAGAACTGCTGGAAAAGCAGGCACCTCTATGCGTCTTCATGTGAGTCCTCTGAGTCTCCCCTACTGAGGTGGTCTCACGGTAGCTGGCATTCCCCAGGATGTGTGTTGCAGTTGATTGGACAAAAGGTGGGTGGAGTCTTGTGATCTCATCTTGGAGGTCTCAGAATATCAATGTCAACACGTGGGCATATCAAACAAGGCATAAGACCTTTCTGTATCCAAAGGGAGATGAATCAGACTCCACCTCCCCCGCCCCCTGCCCCTGCCCCTCTCTGGTTTTTTGGGACAGGGTTTCTCTGTGTGTCCTGGACTCGTTTTGTAGACCAGGCTGGCTTTGAACTCACAGCGATCTACTTGCCTCTGCCTCCTGAGTGCTGGGATTAAATTGACAGGTCAGCAAAGTGTTTGTCATCCTCTTTAATATTCACACTACTACAGCAGGGTGCTAAGAGCTTTGCCTGGCCTACTTTGTTCTTTTAAATTCACAGAGTAGATGCAGTGATTCTTTCCACTTTGTGGGTCAAGACACTGAGACCTTGAGAGACGGTAACACCCCTCATAGCCCACAGTTATGCTTTATACACTATATATTACCCGTTGTTGGGTAATAAATAATTCAAATTCAGTTTCCTCTGAATTTGTAGAGTGAACAGATAGGAGTCTGCCTTCTTGTAAGAGGCTTCGGGGCAGACAGAGAAAAGTGGAATGCGTGGTGGGGGCGTGGAGAAGAGCATTTACATGCCTGCAAGAAGCAACGTGTCTAAACGCTGGGGACACTGTAAGTCATCCTTGAGCTCTGACAAGAGAGAGGGTTTGAAGCTTTGGAGGGGATGTTCAGAAGCTCTTGGATGAAGAAGCTATGTCCCAGGTGTCTGTGAACCACAGCTGGTAAACTCAGAGTGAGGTATTTCTTCTTTAGAGGTGGGGTGGGGGAGGGGGAGGTAAATGAAAAAGAATACATATACCAAATTACTTTTTCTATTCCTCCTTTAATCTTAAAAACTCACCATCAGGTCTCTGGAATCACCCTAGCAATCCCATTCGTGAACTGGACCGACCAGTGGGACCCATATTTGGAATGGAAAGATTAGAATAGAAGAAAAGGAAAATGGGATTTCTGGGCCCTCCCTCCCTCCCTCCCTTCCTCCTTTCCTTCCCTCCTGTGTGTGAATGTTATGGGAGCTATAAGCACATGCGCAGAAGCATCATATTATAACTTCCTAGCATCCGTCGCCATTTTCCCACTTGTTTGAGACAGGCGCTCTTCACTGCTGTGTGAGGCAGAGTAGCCAATCAAGAGCTTTCTGGAGAGTCTTCAGTTTCTACCTCTCATCTTCCGCAAGGGGAGCGCCAGGATGAAAGACACCATTGAATTCAACCTTGACAGGAATTCCGAGAGTCTAAACTCGGATCCTTTGTGGGGGCTGCAATGACAAACACTTGGCTTTGAGAAACTTGGAGGGAATTCCCACACTCAACCCTTCTCCAGGACTGCGTGCTGCTGCAGAGGCTCAAAGCGCTGTGTAGGCTCTAACCAGACAGTAGATGCTGTCAGCGGGGCTGAGCTCTGGCCCTGTAAGGCAGCTCATCTTGATAGGCTTATCAAGGTCCCACTTTCTGCTTGATTGCCTTATGGATGCTACCTTGACTAATTCACAACCTACTGGAAACGATGTGAAGCAGGGCCCTTGAATAGCACTGGCTTTAGTCAATCCGGTTTAAGCTCCCATATTTGATAAGCAACAGGTTTCAAAAGGGAAATTCTAGTGTGTGTGTGTGTGTATATATATACACACACACATATATATACATACATACATATATAGTGTGTATATGTGTGCATATGTATATTATTATATATATTCATTTTGAAAGACTGAGTAATTTGCCAACTGTTTATCTAACACAGTTCTGCACATGCGGGACACTTTATAAACAGCCCTTCTTTGCTTTTTGGCCACACATGTTCACTTGGATGTTTGTGACAGGCCAGACCCCATACTAAGCCTTAGGGAGGCACTCATGCACAAAATAAACTTAGTTCCTGCTCTCATGAAGATTACAGCCCAAGGAGGAAAAGGGCATTGAACTTGCCCCCTAACTAATACAGACAGGTATTTGTAAGTAGAAGATACAAGGTAGAGGGCCTCAACAGTCAGCAAAGAGACACTGAAAGGGAAGCTGGTTGACAGGTGACAGACAAGCAGAGACCTGGGGTGAGAATGGACTCAGATTGGGCTGGAGGCAGGAAGAAGTGGAACTTGGTGGTGCAGGATCTGACCCCAAGAGCAGCATTTTGAGTTTTAAATTCTCCCTGCAATGAATTTGGTTTAAACCACGCTTTTAACATTGTCAACTTGACTGAAAGCAAAGATCTGGTTATTAAGCTAATCAGAGGCAGGAACATTCTATTCATAGACGAGGTCTGCCTTTGCCCAGGCTGCTGGCTTTCGTCCGCACTGGAGAACTGGAGAATGGGGTTGGATGGAGGTGTGTTTTGGGGAGATTGGGGTGGGGTGGGGAGTAATATCAAAGCACCAGCCCAGTGCAGAGATGAGATTCGATGTGAATGCTTGGTCTCACTTATTATTTTAAATGACACCATCTATTTTTAGTTCCCCATAATCAAATATCACTGAGTACACCCTCTATGAAAAGTGTCTTGAGGAGTCAAAGAAGTCTGAGATGCTTCCGTTCTCTCTCTAGGAGTTTAGTGGCTCAGCAGATGAGCCAGCTTTGCAAGTCACCTTACGAAACCACAGACTCACGCACTGAAAGTGACACTGTCCTATGTCCGACCTGGGACAGGTGCACAGATCTGTTCTCAGGAGTCACAGAGCCTTACCGCCATTTTCTTCTAATCTTGTGATTTCTGTATTGATCATAATGTGATATATATTTTACTGGCTATGCTGAAAAGAAAAAAAAAGCCTTCCCTTGTTTGCAGTAATGATTTCCAACCAAAAAACACTACGCGAGGAGACTACATCCTGAAATGACTGTTCGTTAGATTAAAGACTTGGGAAACTTGAGGTCACACAGATGTATTTTCAGGTGTTTATGTGAATGCTGTTCCCCTTATCTTAGAGTTTAAGGCCATTGTGTGTAGGAGACTGTTCGAAAGTGTTGCCGTCACAACTAAGAAAACCAAGGCCTGGGAAAAGCAAAGACATTTCTGCAGTATTTCGGGATTCCTTTTATTAGCTACAGGTTGTTGTTTTCAAGGTTTTGTTGTGTTATCTCATTATTTTCTTGCAAATGTCCACGAAGAACACAAGACAGTGTATCATACAAATGAGAATATCAGGGCTGCATGTGATCAGGAACTGCACCGGTTGTTTGTTTGTTTTACTTATTTATTTAGAAAGAAGAGTTGATTTGAGATGAAAATATTCTGATTCCCAGGCTAGTGTTTATTGTCCCTCTCTGATCCACTAGAATCTTTGTAACAGTTGTAATTATTGACATCTTTATCTTTTAGCCTCTGAGCATATTTTCTCTTCCTTTCACTAATTACAGTGCACGACAATTACTCGTTTGATCATAGCCGTCATACGATACCGTAATAGTTTTCTCTGCCTAGCTGTCGGAGTATCACGATACCCCAGGAGCTCTGCAAATGACCACAGAAGCTGTCTACCATACACCTCCAGTGGGGGCCATTCAAGGATGTCACAGTCTTTCCAATAAAGGGCTAGGGGATGCAGTGATGGCTCCACAGTTAAGAGTGCTGCTTGGTCTTCCAGAGGACCCAGGTCCTCAGATTCCCAGTACCCACATGGTGGCTCACAACTGTCTGTAACTTCAGTTCCAGGAAAGCCAGCATCTTCTTCTGGCCCCATAGGCAACACACACACACACACACACACACACACACACACACACACACACACACGTACATGCATACATGAAGACAAAATATTTATGCATGCAAAGTAAAATAAAATAAAAATATCTGAAGGACTGGCAGGGATTAGTTGCTGGCAAGCATCTCCTACTTGTTCTTAGCAAGTATCATAGAGGCTTGAAAAAATAATTGAAAGGAGTCTGGTTGGTAAGACAAGATATCCAGGAGAGTACGAAGTGTGACAGAAGGGTAGCACACATCCAGATATTCAAGGAAGTGTCGAAAAGTAAATCAGGATGTGGATGGTTTGGGGCAAAGCATTGTGGGTATGAGACACACCATTTACAGTCTTCAATGGATAAGGCATGTATAAACAGCGGATGGTGGGAATAGACCAAGACAGTTAAACAGGCCTGACTAGCGAATCTTGGGATGGTAACGAGTATGGCTCTAACTCTGTAAGTACATTCTCTGTTAAGGAGGGAGAATATGGCCGGGGCGCAGGGGACCTAATTATAAACATATAGCATGGAGCTCAGGAGCCATGATGCCGGCCAATTGCTGCGTATTTGTTGTTGAGGTTAGAAAGTTGGGAGATGTTTGTACATACCAAAGTCTTTAGTCATGGTAATATGGACCATCTCTCTGAGTTTACTTCCCGGGATCATGGGATTCCAAAATTTAATGGAATCAGGAAAGAAGCGTCCTGTAGGTCAATAAGGGCATGCTGCCTTGTGCACAGCGGTAGTTGATGGTTATGTAGGTGGTCACTGTGAAACTTGAGGGTCTGTTGAGGGTGTCTGATGGTTAACTGAACTTGGCCTAACAACGGAGGTGTAGAGACACCCCTATCTTAGGGTTTGTCTCGCTGTGAAGAAACACCATGACCATGACAACTCTTATAAAGGAAAGCTTTTAATTAGTGCTGGCTTACAGTTCAGAGGTTAGGCCCATTGCTGACATGGCAGGAAGCATGGTGGCATGCAGGCACACTTGGTGCTGAAGAGGGAGCTGAGAGTTATATGTCCGGATCCTCAGGCAGCAGAAAGAGAGTGTCACAGTCGGCCTGGCTTGAGCATCTGAGACCTCAAAGGCCAACATCCCCCAGTGACACACTTTTTCCAACAAACCCACACCTATTCCAACAAGACCATACCTCCCAATAGTGCCAGTCTCTATGAGTTTATGGGACTATTTTCATTCAAACTACTACACGCCCCTCCCTTCACCTACTCCATAACTTTACACTGGACTCATCTAACTCAAGGTTTTCAAATATGTACTTTCGGATAGTGAAAATCATTACAGTGTTTTGGGCTAAATATTTGTCTTCGTTTCAAAAATCCACTCACTGGGGACTTAGTACCCAGTGTGGCTGTAATGGGGATCAGACTTCAAGGAAATAGTTAAGTGGAGTCATGACGGTGGAACCCTATAGTGGCCTGATATAGAGATACAACAAAGAAGCACTTCCTGTCCACCTTTCTCTTTTCTTCTTCCCTTCCATCTCTCTCTCTCTCTCTCTCTCTCTCTCTCTCTCTCTCTCTCTCTCTCTCTCTCTCTCTCTCCACACGACACAAGGAATGGCTGCAAGAAGACACAGCTGTCTGACAGTGAGGAAGAAAATCTTCACCAAGAATCACACCACCCAGCAGTTTGACCTAGATCTTGGCTTCCGAGTTTTGAGAAAACAAGCGGGTTGTTGAAGCCAGCCACTCTACAATCTGCCATGGCAGCCCACGGCAACAGAGGTAGTGGTGGCGTGTAAGATTTACGGAGCTCTTATTATAGGCGCTAAGTGCTTTATGCCTGCCTTTTCCATACACGAAACCCGGGGCCCAGCTGTAGCTTTGCAGAGGAAGTGTGGCTAATGCGTGTGTGAAAGACAGAATTCAGGCTGAGCCCAGGCTCCCAGGATCCTTTCCCTACACTGTTGGCCACAGAGGTATTCACAGGGAACGGTACCGTTCTGGACCAAGGTTCACTGATCATGGACTCGGGACCCTGCCTAGCATCTTGTTCGGGTCGGCATCGGAGGTCTTCTCTCCCCAGCTTGCTAGCTTGATCTTTTCATTAGAAGCATCAGCGCCTCGCAATGTTCAACCTGATGCAGGTGCTGTTGTGAATCCAGAGCCATTCCTGGTTTTCTCCAAAAGGTAATCATTATTCAGACACTCCATCCAGGCTGGATGTTAGGGAACGCAGAGCGAGAATATTAAGGTAACTTTGAAAAAGTACAAATTTATGTTTTCTAATAATTTCGAATCTCTTCACCCATTAATCAGTTGGATAAAACAAAGCAAAACAAAAAGTAGTCTCCTAATATGGTGCTTTGTTATATACTATAAACAATCATTTCTATGGGACAGAAAGGCTTGAGTTGTTGGCTCTCTAGAGACGCATTTTTCTTTCTATTTTCTTCTCTGTGATGTGATATTACATTATGGAACAGTGGAGATGGCGGTGGGGGGGGGGGCAACTCTTACATGCTTATGCATTTTTCCATTGCTTTTCTCATGCTATTTCAGTTGAACATTATTTTCCCAGAAAAAGAATTATTATGAACTATTTGGAATGGTCATGTTTTTACTGGGTGCTAAAGATTTTTCTCTCTAGTTTTGTCACCAGCAATAGGGAATCTGGGGGGGGGGGGGAAGGGTCACTATCCCATAATAACTCAGTGGTGGAACTAAGAATAGTGCTCCAAAGTTCTAGTGTCCCTCCACCAGGGGTGGAGAGGTCCGGCAAAAGCCGCACACCAAGCGGTTCTGTCTCATCACATTGCACTAAGGAACCCTCTGCTTGGTGAAGTCAAGGTGGACTTGGTGCCGAGAGCTTATCGTATGCTTTGGGAGTCACACAAAGTCATCTGGCTGAGCTCTGTACCAGACGTAGGCCTTTCATCTTGAGACTAGTAGCATTTACCTCGGGGGGCCCACTTTATAGAATGGTTGAGTTGATGGGTTCTAAGACCCCAAGTTCCCTGAAACCCACCTTTCACTCCACAAGTTTTTCTAAAGTTTTCTGTAGCTGTTCTTCTGTTATTTCTATCTCTTTTTTTCTCAACACTTTGGAAACTGTTAGAAAGATAGTCGCCTTCACTAGCTCCGTCCCCTGTTGGAACTGGCAGTCTCTTGGCATCCACTCAGTCTTTGCTGCAGTCTGTATAAAGTAGAAGCCATCAATTGGGACCTTTAGTGAACTGCTCAGACTATAAGTCTCCTGAAGAAGTGGCTGACAAAAACCAAGGCAGATTTGCTGACTCCCTTTTAAAGAAAATGATAGTCTTTCAGCACATGCGTAAATTGTGGCATCTTCACATTAAGATGTCATTTTCAGAAGAAATACACCAACCAAAGGACATTGCAGAATATATATTAATAGCAATTCTAATAGGCACCATTCCTTGAGGGCTATTTAAGGGTTTTTGTGAACAGTTCCACTTAATACTCTCTGGTTAATTCGGCTGAAATCCAAAAGGGGGTTGTACACGTAGCACTATTTGCGAGTATAAAGATAGATTAGAACAGCTTCCGAGTTACAGGGGAAGGATAAAGAACTTTGAGTACAAAAAGAGCATCACGAAGCCAAAGATGGAGCCAGATGTGTGGCACATGCCTTTGAGCCCAGCAGTCAGGGAGTAAAGGCAAGTAGGTCACTGTGAGTTCAAGGCTAGTCTGGTCTACAAATCCAGTCCAGGACAATCAAGGCTACATAGAGAAACCCTGTCTCGAAGCAAACAAACAAACAAACAAACAAACAACAACAACAAAATGAAGCCAAAGATGCTGTCGCTCCTTGAATGGTGTGAAACAAATAAAATAGAGGGTTATGAATGGTGGCAGAGCATAGAGACAACACCAGGAACGGTAGATGAGTAAAGCCTAAAAGGGGGTGGGTGACAGCATATGTAGCCAGATCCAGCAACTCTATCTGCCTATCCATCACCATACTGAGTCATCTTCGAAGATTGAAAACAACTGTAAAGAGACAAACATGAGCCGGGTGCAGCGGGGCACCCCGGTAACCCCAGCACTCAGGAGGCAGAGGCAAGTGGATCTCTGTGAGTTTGAGATCAGCCTGGTCTACAGAGTGAGTCCCAAGATAGCCAAGGCTAAAGAGAGAAAAACCTATCTTGAAAAAACAGAGAGAAAGAGTGAGAGTGAGAGAGAGAGAGAGAGAGAGAGAGAGAGAGAGAGAGAGAGAGACAAAGAGACAGAGAGAGAGAGAGAAAGAGAAAGAGAGACAGAGAGAGAGAGAGAGAGAGAGACGGAGAGAGACATTTAAGCATTCATGGGATGGAGGGCATAAGAAACTACCATGCCAAATAAAGCCAGGACTTTCTGGTGAGTGACATGGGAAATTCAGGCTGAACTCTCAGCCCTTCTTTGAGTCCTTGGGCCACTGTTCATCGATTATCCCTTCCCCACTCCCTCCTCCTTCTAATCTTCTGTGCTGACCTGGCTCCTAACTCAGAAAACTGCGTGAGGGATCACAGCTCTCCTGTTCAGCTCCACACTCCACCCCCTCACCTGCCTTCCCACATTCAAGAGGATCTTTGGTGGGGAGATTAGGAGGGACCAGGGAGGACATCCTGCAGAGATTCAATACAGAAAGCAGCCTGGACTCAGAGGGGACACAGGCTACAGAGCTGGTAGGAGAAGCAGAGACATTTCCTTGTCAGCCCATCTTGTAAAAAAGAGCCTCTCACTTTGTACTCATATTAAAACGGGGAAGCAAACATTTTTCATCCCAAAGGAAAAATATAAGGGAATTCTAAAACTGCAGGAGTCAATTTCTATCAATAAAGTTAAGTTTCAGACCTCTGGCAAGTTAACATATGAAAACACAGTTGTATGAATTGTTAACTTTGTTCAGATGCTCCATGTCGGTCAGTGGGATTCGCTGAGCACACTTCAGGTTCTTTGGGGGAGAGGCAGGAAGTTACCCTTCAGAGAATCGGCAGCCTTGATTTGCAAGCAGGATGCTTCCCACAGCAGCGATCCTATGTAATCGACTTCGTGGTGACTGTATGGGGACTCATTTCCTTAACGACATTAGTAAATCCTGAGCAATTCTTGGGAGAAGCCAGTCCCTCGCCAGCGGCAGAGCGTCAGCCTCTGTGAGGAGTTAATTTGAAAAAGGGCTTCCTTAGGTACCCCCCAAACAATAGACTATGAGCAACTTGCTGACAGTCTTCTTTACTTATATAGCCTTTGGGTTTCAATGGGAAAACCAAACAAAATCAGGATGCTTGCTAGACAACCCCGGCACATGCCAGTTTGGGGTGGGAGGAAGGGGAATCTGGGAGAGGAATGTGGGTAGGAGTGGTCAGACCCAGCATTCAGGCCCTCACAGGAAGCCCCCACATCCTAGTCCCCTCCATCCCAGCCCCATGGACTCTGGCAGGACAGTCTCAGGTCACTGGGCTGGAAGGAAGTTGGGTAGTGAGTAGAAGGCTCCGGGTTCTCTCCCTCCATGACCCCAGTTTCGGGTAAACATGTGTATTTAGCTACAACCACAGCCACAAAGGGCCCTGGACAATTTTCTTGGAAGTCAGTTAAAACAAAGTGAGCCACAGTAGGAGATAAAAATAAACAGATACCAGTTGGCTGAGGCTTACCAGTCCCTGGATGGTTTGTTTACACATCAAGAGCAAAATAAAATAACATACAGTCAAATACTCTAGTCTTTCCTCATAATTGTTGTAATTTGACTTGTGCCACCCACAAGACAGGAGGCTGGTCCCACTTCTAAGGGACAATTGCTGTTACCTCACTCTTAGCACTTTGCAAACTTTTTTAGTTTGGATTGGTTGTTGTTGTTGTTGTTGTTGTGTCGTTGCTGTTATCGTCGTTGTCATCATCATCATCGTCATTTTCTGATTGATGCACCGGCCTGTTGAGCTGCCAGGAGAAACTCGTTTTCTCCCTAGCACACATCTTCATTGTCTGCCTCGCTCCGTTTTTTCTGCTATGTAGTGAGCAGGAAGAGCAGGTTTCCTCAGGATCAAGAGGGATTGCCATTTCTGTGAATGGGACAGTACTTAGAAAGCCAGCAGCCTGGATAGCAGTGGCCTGTGATGGCCACATCCTTTATGAGAGACTCCCACTCTCTTGTCTGGATCACGTGCTGAACTGGTCTGGTATGCTCTGTGGGTCACCCTATCCACACCAAGTTGCAGTAGTCTTGTAGCCTTCTCGGCTGATCCTGGAAGTCCTGCCTGAACCCTTTCCCTGTTTAATCGCGCAGGAATGCTGTTCCAAAGACTTAGGGTCATAAGGGTGCAATAAATCAATCCAGATACACCCCTAATGAATGGCAAATTAAACAACATTTGTTTTAAGTTCATAGGTCCTCTTGGAAGATGCTATTTTAATGCAAACAAAATTCCTGCCTGTCAGGTATAAAGGGCTAGAAGGGTACAATGCAAATGCCTTGCAGCCTTCTGTGCCTTTTAAGATAAAGGGTTCGTTTGGTTTTGTTTTGTTTCTTCTTCACCAGAAATATCCACAAAGTTAGTTTGCCCAACTAATTGGTGATGAGGTCTTTCCGTAGCTCTTATTCTGGGACAGAAATTTTGTGTTATTGGGCACTCTGGGGTAACTTAGATCTTTGGTTCAGTTTTTACCTTGGCTTATTCAGCTGCCTCTGGGGTGGGCTGGATAGATGTTTCTGGGAGCTTGCCATTCTCCAGGCTGCAAGGTTTGAGCTAAAACAAGTCTTCCAGTCACACACACACACACACAATTCTGCTATAATCACAGAGACACGGACCTGTGGTACTGAGAAGATTAAATCAGCAAGCCCAGCTGCCGCCCTTTCCCACCCCACCCTCCACCTAGGGGCTGGAATAAACTTGTTAGAACTTCATTAGGGGGGAAAAAAAAAAGACTAGCTTTTAGTCTTCCATGGCCCTTAAGCATTTTGGTAATAAATAATAAAAGGTATTTATTACACGTTACAGTGACATGGTGGAATTCAAATGCTTTTAACCATAACACTTTCTTCCTCAAATGTTAAAAAGAAAAGAGTATTAGAATTTGGGAGGGAGGAGAGCAGGAGCAATGCCTTTAAAACTTAAGGAATGTGGTAAAGAGAGCCCTGTGTGTTTTTTTATAGTCACAGAATGGGGGGAAAGGCAGGGAGAAAACACGGGCAGGAAGTCAGGGGATTAAGGCTCCAAGCCTGGCGGCTTTGCCACTGTCTGGCTGTTACCTTGGGCAGGAATTCTACCTTGCCTTGCTCTCTGCTTCTCATTTCTCTTGTGAACAGTGAACAACCTTGCTGCTTTGTTAGCTATTCAGTCTCCTGGACCACGCTCTGACCACGCTTTCTTTCACCTCAAAGGAGCCAAGCTCAGTACCGCTACTGGACAAGAGGCAGAGACTCAGGCCTTGTGTACCTTTTCCCTCAAGATTACATACAGACTTGGCAGGAAAGCCTCCTCACAGGGATGTAGGCTCCCTCCCCCAGGCATCTGGTTTCAAACACAGGTTCTGCAGTACGGAGTCCAATGATGGGGCTAGCCCTGGCTTCCCTGTAAGCAACTGTGGCCATTAGAGCAAGGTATTTAGTTTCTCTGTGCAATCAAATTCTTATCTGGAAAATGGGGTCAGTAGGGATAGAGAGTACCATAGCTCTTATGTGCAGATATTCCACTCGTGGTAGGCAAGAAGAAATCAGCAACAGTAACAAAATGATTCTACTGGGTGCAGTGGTTCATTCATGCCTTTAGTCCTAGCATACAGGAGGCATAGGCAGGCAAATATCACTAATTTGAGACCAGCCTGGTCTATATAGCAAGTTCCAGGCCAGCCTGGTCTACATAGTGAGATCATTCATTAAAAAAAAAAAAAGAAAGAAAGAAAGAAAAGAAAGAAAGAGCCGGGTGGTGGTGGTGCACTCGCTTAATCCCAACACTTGGGAGGCAAGGCAGGCAGATCTCTGTGCATTTGAAGCCAGCCTGGTCTATAAAGTAAGTTCCAGCTCAGCCAGGGCTACACACAGAGAAACCTTGTCTCATGAAAACAAAACAAACAAGGAAAAAAAAAAAAAAAAAGAAAGAAAGAAAGAAAGGAAACAAGACCCTTAAGTTTAATCTTTTTATTTTAAAGCATGGTGGCAGACACCTGTAGTCCCATCACTCAGGGAGACAGAGGCAGGTGGATCTCTGTGAGTTTGAGACCAGCCTCTCTACAAAGCAAGTCCAGGACAGGCAAAGACTACACAGAGAAACGCTTTTTTCAGAAACAAAAACAATACCAAAACCAAAAAAAACAAAACCCCCTAAACAGACACAGACACAAACAAACAAACAAAAGACCCAACCAAACCACATCTCTTTGTTCTAGTAACTAAGGAGTGTGATGCTGGAAAGATGCAGGAATCCGACATCCACTGGCCGATGTGTGTGTAGGACACAGAGGTACCATGTCTAGATTCTAATCTCCACATCTAGAGTCAAGACAGCTGGAAGACGCAGGAGTAAGAGCCACGTTTCCTCCATTCAGCTCTCAGTGAACTGTGATGGCAGAAGACAAGAAGTCAGAGGAAGATGAGCAGAAGGAGCATGGCAGGCAGGGCGACTGTCCTCCTGCTAGTGTGGAAAAAAAAAATGTCAGGAAGTCGTTGCATCCCAGGAAGGCCTCATGGTTCATGATGCTGGTGGAATGAACCAGGGAAACAGCACTTAACCAAACCAGGGAGGGCCTCTTTCCTTTGCCAATCTTGGAACGGCCTTCTATAGCAGGGAGCAGGGGACGTGTGGGGGAGATTGTGGCAGGCCTTTCATCACAGGGAGCAGAGCCATTGGCCTGCAGTGCAGAACTATCCCCTCTATCCATCTCTCCTCTCTCTTCTGACTCACACTGCTTGAGAGTATAGACCTGCTAAGCCGTGGTACATAATGTACCGATACCCCCACATTAAGTAGGGAAGCAGAAAAAGAATCCCTAAGGCTTCCCAACACCCGCCCCCCCCCCCCCCCCCAGCCCCGTCCCCCAGCTCTCCTCTCCTCAACCAAGACTCTATACCACTGGGCTTTCTACCAGGAGGAACTTGCTTTAGGTACAAGATGAAAGGCCACCCCTTTTTTTCTACACAGTCCAGCCGCCTTCAGATAATCACAGGACTGAGTGACTCGCTGTAGTGATGCAGCCTCTCGGCACTGGCCTGCGGATAGACGCCAGCTGCCGAGATGACTTTTTTTTCCCTCTGTGAAAGAACCTATTTCCCCAGAGAGGCCACAGCCTTTCTCCATGTTCTGGGGGAGCCTGGACTGTTTCCCTTCCCTTATCCCCTAAACGGTAGCTCTGTAGCAATGTTTATCTGTCTTAACTTGTCCTAGCCTTGTGAGGAGCCCATCCTGGAAACGTGAATGATTCTAAACCAGGAGGGCACGTTTTGTAGCTCTTCAGCTGGGATTCACTCTGGGGAAGGTGCTTTCCGGTTTGCTATTGGAGACACACTGGCAAAACCTTCTTCGTTTGTTCTGCAGCTTCTCCCAGGAAAGAAAAGAACAGGCAGCGGGAGGGAGCCTCGCATCGGTTAATAAGGCTCTACCGCCATAGATAATGCCCGTTGCTCAAAAAGAAGCTACACTTTACAACAAGCAGAAAACTCTCAAGCCGTCTTGCCAAGGCTTTATACTAAGTGCCAAATCCTTATTACTTTCTTAGGCATTTATTGTAATAACATGAATCATGATGCATCACTCTGGTATTCACGAGGCTGCTCAGTGTTAGTCCCCAGGACCTCCGTGGAGTTGACTTTATTTGGTTTTCCACTTCCGTCTGGGAGCGAGAGCCGCATGAACTCAGACAGGAAGGCTCACAGGAGCCTGAGTGGGCTGTCCTTTCCGTTGCTGTTTCGGTCTGCCTGTGCTTTCCACTTGTGAAATGTGCAGACCCAAACACTGCAGGAGACACTCAACTGCAACAGGCTCTACCTGCCCCTGTCTCCAGGCAGGAATAGGCCACGGGTGCTGCAGAAATTTGCCCAGACAATAGCAAAACTCTGGAGCACTTGAGAGGACTGTGGTCACAGTCTTGAAACAGTCATGTGTACGTATGTGTTCCTGGAGCTGGGCCAGGCAATTAAACCATGTTGATGAGAGGTTCCTAGGAGAAGTTACTCTCCAGAAAACATCCAAGGGCTCAATGGCAAGCATCTGACGTGATGGAAAGAGTGGCATCTACGCAAGACGAATCCTAGAACTTGTTTCAGAAACTTGCATGGAAGGCTGTGTTCTCCTACATTGTGAATGCTCATTTGGCATGGCCGGTCTACTTGCCTCGAGAGTCTGAAGTACTCTGACAGGCCCTCACAGGTGACAAAGCGATCTTGAAAATATTTAGTGTGGTCAAGGATGGAAAACGAACGGAAGCGGCAATCGAGGAATGGTGGCTGTGAGCAGCTGAGTGTCAGCCCTAAGAGCACCAACTACCCCAATGCTGAGGCACAAACACTGAAGCTGATGGTTCATTCATAGCTTGTCCAGTGAAAATTATGACACACGTGCAATCTCTCCATTTTCTATTCAGTGGGGGATACAATGTCCATTCCTAGCCTCCTTAGTGCTAATAGTTTGGCCTGAGAGACAGATATTAGTCAGATAATATAAAGTCACTCAAAATATCAATGTAGGCAAGGGTCACTCTAGCTGGGGATGGTTTGACTCAGTCAATACCTGAAAGAAGAGAAGGGGTTTGTTAAGTACTGTGGGAAAGGGGAATGCTTTGGGCAGGGACTTATGAGGCAGAATAGTAAGCCTCGCTACTCAGTCAGGAGTCACATCAGACCTGCACAGAGATCCCAGCTCGGGGGGAGGGCGGTCTATATTATCCTCATGACACAGAACTTTCTAGAATGGTGGAAATGTCCTATTGATGTGCTATTGAATGTAATAGCTATTACAAGGCACCAGTGTGGCTTAGTATGAGGAACTGAGGTTTAATCCCATCAATGTAAATAAATATATATGTATGTATCTATGAATATACGTATGTAAAGACAAATTTAACTATATGTTAGAAAGCACAGGTCTATAGAGGCATATCAGAATGCTATCTAGGTTACATGGGATAAAGGACTTGTGAGAAGTGGAGGAGAAGGGGCTGGAGAGACAGCTCAGAGGTTAAGAGCACTGGCTGCTCTTCCAGAGGTCCTGAGTTGAACTCCCTGCAACCACATGGCGGCTCACAACCATCTCTAATGAGATCCGTTGCCCTCTTCTGGCCTGCATGCCTACACCTGGACAAAGTACTCATCCATTAAAAAGAATACATAAGTAAATAAATTAAAATAAAGAAGAAGTGGAGATGTTTTCCTGAGATGGTGAGAGGGACACTGACCTCTAGGAGTTTTCGTTAACTTTTACTCAAAACCAAAAGCTGATTGGGAAACCACTATGTGCCAGGCATAAGCCTGAATCTGGAGATTCTCTGATTTAAAAAGAGCAGATTCCTTCTCTTGAGACACCTACATCTGGCAGAGGGACAATGCAACATGGCAGAGTTGACAAAGGCAGCTCGGGACAGGAAGCTGGTTGTAGCCATTCCCTGGGTCTCCCTGTGTGTGTCCAATCTGTGACAAAGGTCATGGTTTCTTTCCACAGCTCCATAGCTTAGGTCTTTAGATAAAGGGAGAGCACTCTATAAAGTGCTACACGTTTGAGAAAGAGTCCCTACAAGGTCAGTATATCAGTATTTCCAAAGACTGCGGTTCTTCAATGTAGGTGTCGCTGCTGTGCTTGCAGGAGGGAGGCAGCGCTGTTTGTAGTCTTCCCATACAGGTCAGAGGATGCTACCGAAGGAGCCGGTGAGCAGCTCTGGGTTTTAGTTAAGCCAAGCTGTGCTGGACATTCAGACAGTGACTTCTCTTTCTCACCCAGGCTAAGGAGGGGCCTAATAACTTTTACATGTTTTTACAGAGCACTTTTCTCTCAAACAGTACTGCTCAAACACTTCAGCACTTAAGCCTTCCTGCTATTACATGGAGAACGGCAATGGTTATTACATCATTGAAGAAAAAAAAAGTAAGAAGAAAAACACTTCCTGATACTCAATTAAACTTATTAGCCTAAATATTCAATTCCTGCCAATACCCTATTTAAATCATCACTTCAAAATAATTCATTTCCGATGATCAGGATCTACTAAATTACCTCCTCAAACCAGTCACCTGGATAAACACTACATGCCAGGGAGAATATGGAGGATTTTCTTATTTGAGTCCCAAGATGCTTGGGACTAGGAATCATCTCCTTTTGGCACACTGGTTTTCCAATGTGTCCTGGCTCACAGCTTCTCTCTCCATCCTAGGGGTCCAAAAGAAAGAAGGCAGAAAACAAGTCCCAGTGATCCTAGTATCCACGATGACTGCTCTGAAAAATTAGCTCAGAGGATGCAGGTTGCGTTAAATCACATAGAAATAGAGACCCTTCCGGACATTCTGAGCAGGAACTACTAAGAAACGTCTGGAAATAGGTATTAAAAAAAATTTTCCCCAAGGGAATTCAGTTTACAGCCAAGAAAAATCTTCCTCAATTAACATAGTTTATACTGTTAAATTTATGACATCATTGTCAAAGTCTGAAGCTTATCCGTGTGTCCATGTCTGCTAAGGTAGATAAATGTCTCTAGACTCATGAATTCCAAAGCAACCCGCTTCTACTGTGGCGTTGCTGACGTGGCATCCTATGTCCACAGTTGATGCCGATGGAGCTTTTCCAACATGATTTGCTTATTTGTATTTCCCAGTGTGTTTTCGTGCCTCGCTCCTCCCTTCTGAGTTTAGTTTCGTTCTGGAATTTGGTACATCCTTTGGTATTTCTCTGAAGGTCTTCGTATGAAGCAGTTTTAGTGGCTCAAAGTCAGGGAGGACCTTTATTTTAATCTCATTTAAAAGTGAAATTTTAGCAAGTTGTAGAAAGCTCAAATAAGTTGTGGCCCTTTAGCAAAAAAAAAAAAAAAAAAAAAAAAAAAAAAGATTTTCTTCCGCTGTTTTCTGGAGTCCACCATTTCTGTGAAGTCAGTTGTGACTAGTGAGCGCTACCCGCCCCCCCCCGTTGCCATAGCACTCTCTGTAAATAATGCCCATCTCCATTAGCCTTTCCCGTCTGTTGGACTTGGTCATTCTCTTTGTGACTCCTCGTATCGACCTCTGATTTACTCATTTTTTTTTTTCTTTAGGTCTACTTGCAGTTTGATTTGTACATTAAAGCTTGGCAGGATTAATGGTGATCTTTCTTACACTAGAACATATATTGCTGCTTTAAGACAAATCTTTCCAGCCTGTCGTAGTGGCGCAGGCCTTTACTCGCAGCACTCTGGAGGCAGAGGCGGGTGGATCGCTCTGAGCCTGGTCTACAAAACGAGTCCAGGACAGCCAAGCCTTCACAGTGAAGGACTGTCTCAAAAACAAAAACAACAACGACAACAACAACAAAGAACCAAAAACCCCCAAATCTTTCCTTTTAGTCCAGTTTTTTCTTTTCTTTTCTCTCTTAAATAGTATTTTAAAAGCTCCTAAAGAACCTCTTTAGATTGCTCTGTGGTCTCTGTGATGCATTTGCTAACTCTCTTTCATGGAGCTATTTATTTACTTATTTATTTATGTTCTGAGCCACCTCCTCCTGCTCCTCCTCTTCCTCCTCCTCTTCCTTCCTCCTCCTCTTCCTTCCTCCTCCTCCTCTCCCTCCTCCTCCTCTTCCTCTCCCTCCTCCTCCTTCTTCTTCCTCTTCCTCCTCTTCTTTCCTCCTCCTCTTCCTTCCTCCACCTCTTCCTCCTCCTCCTCTTCTTCCTCCTCCTCTTCCTCCTCCTCTTCCTTCCTCCTCCTCTTCTTCCTCCTCCTCTTCCTTCCTCCTCCTCTCCCTCCTCCTCCTTCTTTTTCCTCCTCCTCTCCCTCCTCCTCCTTCTTCTTCCTCCTCCTCCTCTTCTTTCCTCCTCCTCCTCTTCCTCCTCCTCCTCTTCCTCCTCCTCTTCCTTCCTCCTTCTCCTCTTCCTCCTCTTCTTCTTCATAGACGCATCTTTATTCAGAGGTTCAGCACTCACTTCTGGATGATTTTTTCCTGTTCATTTCTCATTCTTTATCACATAGGTAGTATGAATTTGGAATCTACTTCTGGCAGAATGATCTTGGGATTTCTGGGTTTCTGTTTTTGTTTTTGAGACAGGGTTTTCCCTGTGTAGCCCTGTCTGTCCTGAAACTCACTGCATAGACAAGGCTGGTCTTGAACGCAGAGATCTGTCTACCTCTCTGACTCTTGAGTAGTGGGACTAAAGGCATGCATCACCACTACCTTGTGGGGTTTCTAGTTTTTGCACGCAAATTTTCCCTCATTTTCAATACCACATGCCCGAACTGGTGGGCAGTTCATTGAGACAGAATTTTCCAGACTCTGTCTTAGGCAGAATCTCAGGTCTGGTTTGATATGCATAGGGTGGGAGATTTCGACTCTCTTCCTGCACAGCTGCCCTGCCTCACTCCCAGGTGTTCTATCTAACATGGCAATGAGGAATTTCATTTTCTTCTGCTACAGTGAGCGCTCTCACTGTAAATAAAAGTACAGAGCCCAGATTCTGAGAATATCATCTCTGTCATTTGGTGTATGGATAACTTTGGGGGAAGTTACTTTGTCTATGCCTTGGTTTCCTTAACTACAAGACATGAATAGTAACTGTGTCTCCCAGGAATTATGAAGCAAGTTAATGCACGTGAGGTACTAAGAATGGTGCCTAGGGCATGGGAGCAAGCAATAAATGTATTTATCAGCATTATTCCCTGCTTTCAAGTCTGCCTAAGTATTTAAACATAGTACATTTAACTATATAGTTGTTACATACACATATTTTAATATAGCAGTTTTGTTAAATATATTATTTGTTATGCACATTTTTGTTTCATGTTTTCTTTTATGATTGAGTATGCACACACACACACACACACACACACACACACACACACACACACACTGCACAGATCTTCACTGCTTGCAGGAGTTGGGCCTTTCTAAGATGGAAACACAGTAGCAGGGAGCAGTATATGGGCTCTTGCGTCACATTCACTTGCTGGAAATAGTTCCGGGGCCCCTGATTTCCCCAGGGTTGAAATCCTTGTTCCTCATTAAAAGCCACACTAGTTTCTGCTATCCTCCTCTGCTTCACATGGCTGTCACTGCTAATCTTCACAAATTCATCTTCATCCTGAAGGTCTCAGAACTCCCGAGATGTTTAGATATATTTGAGCTGGCAAGAGAATTATTTTACTTCATTCATTCCTACTTACAAAAGGTTTTTCATTTTGAGTTTTACCATTTTATTTGACCACACCGGCTAGTCTGTTTAACTGAATGTGGTATTTTCACAAGGAGTAATGATCTGAGGAAAGGGGGCTTGTTCCCGAAAGTGGGATTGTGGATGCTAGTCTTGGCTCCGTTTCTGGGGTTTATTAAAAGAGTGTTTATAAAACCATGCTATTTGTATTTACCAAGAATATTAGTGGGAGGAAGGGGTAAAAAAAAAAATGGTCTGGGTCTCAAAATTCCCGAAGGACAAATCAATCACAAATAACTGAGACTGGCTGCAATGTGTTACCTTCCCAGCTGCCAGCCATGGGTCAGCAAGGATTTAAATGCACAGCCAGCCTTCTCTCACTCCTCAGAAGGGAATGAAATGTTGTCTGCTCACCAGCATTCTGCTCCCTGGACTCTTAAGATGGAAAGTCTGAGAGAATTATTTCGCAAACCTTGCGTTACTCTACACCTTCCCAAGACAATTAGAAGCCCCAGGGGGCTGACTTGCCTGCCCCACCTCGAGATATAAGAAGCACATGCCTGTGTGTCTCTGTCTTTTCTTCCTTCCTTTCCTCCTCCTGTAGTCTGTAGTAGTAGCTTTGCACATTGTGGCGGTACTCCAATTGTTAGGGGCCTTTACTAGGCACTAAATATCTCAATTGAAAGAGAAGCCTCCCTGATATAATCCTGAATGTGTTAGGAGTTTGACTGCATGAACTATGAAGGGGTATGCAGAACCGTGTGTGCACATGCACATATGCTTTAGAGGCTTAGACTACGGGATAAGGCACGGGGCAGCGGAGGTCATAGAGCCGCTTGCCCCATGAAACAGTCTCTGAGTGTGTGATCGTTCACTTCAATGCTAAGGGAGCAATCGCTCACACAGAGCATGGCATGGACACGTCACAAGACAATGTTTCAGATCTGCAGGACTGATGTGAGGAAGGGTCTTTATTTGTTCTGACTTCTACAGCTAAACTTCTTACCGGAGGGAATCCAGGCATGGTGGGTAGTGAGGTCAACATTTTAATCCCAGCTCTTCAATATGCATAGCATTAATTCACTCCACAATTAATCCACCAGCTATTGACCAAGTATCTACGATGTGTGAGGCTCATAGTATGCTCTGGGCAACAGTGAAGAACCATCTGGATTTTTCCAAATTGTGAGCTCACAACCAAATAACCTTTTCACTCTGAGATACGTTTATTCCACTTGATAAAATGGAAAGGTCTTGGTCAGGACTAAATGAGAAAGCATGTTTGAGAGAGCTTTGTGTATGTTGGAAACCACACCCTCGCATGCACATGCACCCACACACATACACGGGGACAATCATCCTCTAGTCTTCTCAAAGCACAGTGAAGGTCATTGAAATTTAAATGAAAGAGAGTAAGTCATAAAGACCAGAGGTTGGGTGGAGACTTTCCCAGGATACACTGGAACCCTGAAAATAACAGAATGAACCTTGTAGCGCTCACCCTTGCTTCCAGTCTGAATGTTCTGGAAAAACACATTGAGGATAACCTGTGAGACTTCGAGGCTGAGCGTGGGAATGAGACAACACAACAGACAGAATAATGAAAGGAGCCGAGCTGCAGTGAGAGCTAGTGCAGGCTTGTCATGTTGGCATCTGCTGCAGAAGTAAGAACACGCGCTCAGAGGCAAGCACAAGTGGGCCTGGGAAGAAGCTATCACGTCTGTGGTCAAGAGGGCACTGTAGAAGGGCCAAGTAGAGAGTGGGGCCGACAAAGAAGAGCAGAAAAATCACTGGGAGTCTCTTGCCAGGAGAGGCCATTGAGCTGAGGTCTTACGTCAATTGTCTGTAGTTCCTGCTGTCCCAAACCATGGGGGCACACGAAGAACTTGCTACAGTGGCCGGGGAGGGACAAATTATGTACTGCACTCCAAAGTACTCACACCATGACAGGAGGGGGCACAGAGAGAGACAAGACAGAGAGATAGAAAAACAGAGAAAGAGACACACACACACACACACACACACACACACACACACACACAGAGTCAGAGAGATCTATATAGAGAGACAAAGACCGAAACACACAGAGAAACAGAGAAAGACACACAAACACACACAGAGAGAGACAGAGACAGAGAGAGACAGAGACAGAGTCAGAGAGATCTATATAGAGACAGACAGAGACAGAGAGAGACACAGATAGAGACACACAGAAACAGAGAGACATATAGACACAAAGACAGAGACACAGAGAGAGGCAGACAAAGAGAGAGAGAGAGAGAGAGAGAGAGAGATACAGAGACAGACAGACAGAAGCAGAGAGTCAGACAGACAGACAGATATTGGTAGTATTCATCTATTTCCATATCCTCTATACTGCCACGATGGAGCCATCACTAGCTCTTTCTTTCCATGGGTTCCGCAAAGCCTCCCTTGTTGAATGGTTACTGGCAACTTTCCTTAATGTCTCCTTTGTTCGTTATTAACTCAGTTTTATTTTATTTCCAGCTAACTTCTGTTTATACATTTATTCATCTTAAAATTATTCACTGTGGTCAAACCCTAATCTGACCCTTAAGACTGTCAAAGGGACTGGGCATGGTGGTACACGCCTTTAATCCCAGCAGTCGGGAGGTAGAGGCAGGTAGATTGCTGTGAGTTCAAGGCCAGCCTGGTCTACAAAGAGAGTCCAGGACAGCCAAGGCTACACAGAGAAACCCTGTCTCAAAAAAACAAAACAAAACAACAACAAAACCAAAACCAAACTGTTTCTTACAGGATATTTTCCATAGTTATGTGGAGAGCGGGGACTGACTCGGACATGGACTCTGGTGCCTCATGTTTGACCACCTCCTCTTGGTGGGGAGGCCTGGTGGCACTCAAAGAAAGAATAAACAGGCTGCCATGATGAGACTTTATAGCCTATGACCATATAGTGGCAGAGGAGGTCCCCCTCCATCGTAGACCTAGGGGAGGGGAATAGAGTAAAAGTGGGAGGGAGGGAGGAATGGGAGGATACAAGTGATGGGATAACAACTGAGTTGTAGGGCTGGAGAGATGGCTCAGTGGTTAAGAGCACTGCCTGCTCTTCCAAAGGACCCAAAGTCTGTAACTCTAAGATCTGACACTCCCACACACACATAAATTAAAAAAAAAAAAAAAAAAAAAAAAAAAAAAAAAAAGGCAGGGCGTGCACGCCTTTAATCCCAGCACTCAGGAGGTAGAGGCAGGCGGATCTCTGAGTTCGAGGCCAGCCTAGTCTACAGAGTGAGTCCAGGACAGCCAAGGCCACACAGAGAAACCCTGTCTCAACCCCCCTAAAAAAAATTGAGTTGTAATTTGAATAAATTAATTAAATAAAATTTTTAAAAGAGAGGAAAAAAAACTGTCTAAGGTTCTTCTCCACATTGCTTTTGCTTTTTTTGTTTGTTTTTTAAAATCTTGTTTTTATTTTGTTTGCTTGTCTGGAGTAAACTTCCCGAGCTTCCTCTGGCCTCAAAACTCACCCAGTCAGTCCATCTCCTGCTCTGCCTGGACAAGCCCCTCCTCAGTTGCAAGAGCCCTCCATTACATCGCGTCTGAGGAGAAGCTTTTTCCTCTACATAAAAACCTCCTTACCTCACTCAGAGCACCTGCCCTGCTTTGTCATTTCTGCACGGACCTGCTGCTTGCTGTCCGTCTGTCTCCCTGGGTAAACTTGAAGCTCTAGGGAGCTCAGATCCCTTCAGGTTTATTCCCAAAGCATCAATGCTTGATATGCAAGATGGCATCCAATAAGTATTTATCAAGGGAGTTCATATAATCGTGCATCTCCTTCCTCTTACAGAAACAGAGCAATTTTGTGGGGGTGAGAGTGAGGGCTCACGATGCCTCTGGGCCTCTCTGTATGACATCGCTTGTCTGGACTGCTTTTCTCACTAATTGTACCTCAGGAACCATGCCACTCTTCCTGTGGTTGTCTCTTTTGCTATCTTCTCCCGTACTGGTGTATCCACGCTGTCTCATAGACCTCTATTAACTTTTACGATACCATGCGCTAATGGCTAATGGTGTGTTTCTACTTCCGGCCTCTCCCCTTTCTGTTTCCAAACTCTCTAGGGAACAGAAAGTACGTCACATAAGCGCCAGTGTCGTGCTGCAGTACGGCTACCTAACCCTTACAGATTGGTGTCCATATTACAGAAAGATACAGGGGTCACTCGTGAAGATTCTGCCCAGAGACAGGATGCGTGGCCAGTGTCTGTCCTCGGTTCTTCCTGCCTATGAGCAAGGAAGTGGGATGCTTGCTCTCCTCCTCCCACCGCCTGTTCAGAGGTAAAAGCAACTTGTGCCCTTGCCTAGATAGGCCTTTCGCTTCCTTCGCGAGGACAGTCTTCTTCAGGCCGATTTTCCGAGCTGAATTCATCCAGAGCAAAAGCTGCTTGCCAGCTGTGGCCAAGCAGCCCAGTGCCCCTCCCCCACAGGCCTGGCCCTGTGACTGCCTAATGGGAGAGGAGTGTGAAGGCTTCCTGCTAGAAACATCTGGTCAGGACCACTGTCATCTGGGGGGAGAGGGAGAGCTCCCCTGTCTGATTGTGTGGGACTTCTGGAGACGCCCAGGCAGTAGAGGAGAAAGTGAGAAGAGGGGAGCGTCCAGGCCTCCTCTTTTGCTTAACATTAGGCTTACATTTGGGCCTATGCCTGGCAACTCCAGTCCTTAGCAATGGAGCCTCAATTTCTACTAAGTACACAAGGGCTGGGCAGTAAGCTCTGGGTACCACGAACACAAAACCAAGCACGTACGCACTCACTCACGGGGGTCCACTCTTCTGCCAGATCTCCTGACATCTTTTAACAGTTTCCTCGAGCTCTTTACCAAAGAGCTCCATGTTCTCCCGTCAGCTTCACCCCTCTCCTCAGCAAACAGGGCTATGGACTGACTGGTGGTCCTTCATCTCTCTCCTCTCCTAACAAAACATTTCTGAGCTATTATGGAAACGGTTCTTAATGCCTATCTAAGTTCAGAGCTGAGTGAGTTGTTTGCTGTTGTTGTTTTCAACGTCTTTAGAAGATAAAATTAAAGTAAGTGGCAATTTCAAATTCTGGTGGGACAGGAGGCTTCCTGGCAAGCCATACGTGCTAGTTCCCTAAGCCACAGACGCCCAGATCCCTTGGATGATTTCTTTTTCCCATACACCCTTGGCTCTTGAGGCTTGCACTCAGATGAACGTGAGTCTGGGTTATTTGAGGGGCTAGGCTGGCTGGTGGGTTATCCATAAACCTAGCGGCCTCCTCACAGAGTGGACATTATCTTAATGGTACTGATAGGTCAGGCATGTCACACATCATTAAAATGGCTGATTGATTAGGGAAAAATAATTAGCTTGCCCTGCCTTGCTGAGCAGCCTTTTGACATCCCAAGGAGGAGATAGGGAAGGGGCAGAGGCCGTTTCATCTCTTGATCATTTGTTTTCCCTTCAAGGTGATGAAAAAGGCTGCGATAACCCTCGGGGAGGGGAAAGGATATAAACAAGTCTTACTTGTTTGCCATTTCCTCAGAGGGAAGCTCTCTGTAGGCTTTCTGGAGCGTAGTCTGTTTATTCCAGCTACATAGATACACTCTTTTAAATCAAACACTCCGTTAGTGCCGCGGAGTTGTAAATCAGTGGTTCTTTTCAAGTGACTCGATAGAATGTGATATTCTGCTTCCCTGTGACAGGATATAAACAGGGAAGCCTAAGTAGTATAATCCAGGCCACCACTGGCAAGCTGCGAGGCATGTAGATTCCAATTGCTCCTCTGGGCCTTTCTCCCCTCCCCTGGCACTTTATGGTGGCTGGTCAGCATTCACTCTTTGTGTGGGAAGAGAGGCTGAAGCTTGCTGTTAATGTCCTGGTGTGCTGTGGGAATTTCATGCTCAGAAACAGTCACAGCTGCGACACTTTGAGAACTTCATGTAAAAGGGTGCCTCCAGAGGGGTGCTGGGCTGGCGTTGGCCACTCTTCTCCTTACCGTCTGAGTGACCATAGGCACAACACTTACCAACCAAACAAGATTGTTGTCTGACTGTGCATAAGGTAATTAGTGTAAGAGAAAAATGCTTAGCCACCGGATAGAAGATCCCCTACCTTTAAAAATGTAACGCAGGTTTCATCTGGGTAAGATTTGCTGACTGTAAACTGGGGGACTCTTTCAAACATGACTGAACTAGTTGTTTTACTTGTTGCTGAGACAAAAATACACCTGGAAAGTAGGGGAAGGGCTTATGCTGGCTCACAGTTTGTAGGGCACAGTCCACCATGGCCGTGGGAAGCAAGCAGACTGCAGAGCTAAGAGCACAAGGTGGTTGGTTCCACTATGGGGGCTCCGTGAGCTTGAGCCTGATATCCACACTGTACTCCCCAAAGATGTTCATCCGGGGGGACTTGCCTCAGCTAGCCATGCCTCCTGCTCCAAAGACTCCACAACCTCCCCCAAACAGTATTGCACACCTGAGGAGCAAGCGTACGAACATACGAGCCTATGGTGGGACGTTTTACACCTAAACCAAGGCAATGAGTTTTATTCATTCTTAGCTGAGTGAACAAATATTATGGTGGAAGTTTGAGGAACAAAAAACATAACAGGAAAAATATCTGCAGGTTCTATTTAGGACGAATAGCTTACCTAAACACAACAGTTTTGTTTTGCCAGGGTGTTTTCTGCCTGTGTGCCCTTCTCCCCTCTACCCGGCTTACCATGTTGGCCTTCATGCCATACGTTCTATGTCGTGATTTTATTTTCTAATGTATTTTCATTTTATGTGCATGAGGTTTTTTGTTTGTTTGTTTGTTTTTGTTTTGTTTTCTTGCCTGGGCCCATGGATGTCAGAAGGGCTTATTGGATGCCCATGGGACTGGATTTAAGGATGCCTGTGAGGCACCATGTAGGTTCTGGGAACTGAACCCAGGTCCTTTGAGAAAGCAACGAGTGCTCTTAACCAGCAAGCCATCTCTCCAGCCCCCACTTTCTTTTCTGTTTCAGTATGTCTGAATGGTTTCCCACACCGTTGAAACACGTAGTGTCTGAAAGCATGTGTGCATTCACACACACTTGACAACTGCTATTATCTCTGGGGACGTCCATTAGGAAATGAGTTCTAAGAGCTGGGAAGATGGCTCAGTGAGTAATTGCACTTTACCACTAAGTCTGATGATCTGAGTCCCCAGGACTCCACGGTGGAAGCAGAGAACCCACTCTACAAGTTATCCTCCGACCAACCTCCACACATGGTTGTAGTATACAAACTTCTGTCCCACGTTAAATGAATGTAAAAAAATTATTTAAATGAAAATGACATGAGAGATAACATTCAAGTTTCTCTAAAGGACACATGTCAACCGTGAAATGGCTGTCTTCAGGGCAGGGTCGGGGACATGCTGCTTTTCAACCCTGGTCCTTGTTGGTAGGTCTTTAGTTTCTGTGTGGGCTTTTCCCTCTGGTATAGCTTTGTGTAGGAAAAGAGGTGGAAAGTGGTGGTAGATTTCCACCTACTTCACTTCCTACGAGTGAGATGTCTTTTCTGTGTTTGGTGACAAAAAGCCAAATTCCAAATGCTGTTTTGGAAAATTATTTTTCAGTCTCCACAACTGGGCCCTGGGCATTTTACATCTGGGATGTGAAGGTTTGGAGTAAGTAAGTGTGGTAGGCAGAGGGCTTCCACTCGCTCAGAAATAACAACTCTGTGTGGGTTAATGCTGTTCTCAGCGTGAAGTTGAGTCATTTTTAGCTATGGCTTTCCTTACTTCCTCACCTGCAAAATGAAGATGAAAGCACCCCTCTCTTGAATTGTTGGGGTGAACACACATGAAGCACTCTCAGCGCTGCTTGGCAAAGAGCAAGTGCTTTTAAGCTACCGTTGTGTTCATCATCGTCACAATGTATTCCAAAATTTCTACAGTGAGACCAGTCCCACCCCCAACAGTCAGGACATTAAAAAAAAAAATTTTTTTTTTAAAGAGGCAACACATAGTCATAAGAACATAAAAGGGAAGAGAAGGGAAAACAAAACAGAGGGAGCTAATTGCAGAACGAGCAGGCTTCAGGCATGAGAATGCCAAGCATGTGTACTTAAAAAGAAACTTGTTCTTCTCTTTGTGTATGGGGTGTGTGCACATGTGAGTGTAGGTGGCCATGAAATCCAGAAGAGGGCACTAGAGTCCCTGGAGCTGGAGTTCCAGGCAGGTATGAACTGCCAGAAATGTGTGCTGGGTACCAAACTCACATCATGTGCTCAAGAAATACTGTATGCTTAATGGTCGAGCCACCTCTGAGCCCAGGAACGCACATCTTTAAAAAGCGCCATGGAAATTGATGTGCAGTGAGGACTGAGACCCGCTACTGGAGTACTGTGAGGAAAGGGCTCCCAGCCCTTCTGTTTTGCACCCCTTTACCCAGCCTGGAAATGGCAGGGTGGAGAGCCTAGGAAGTAAGGTGCTAACAGGAAGGTGGGAAAGCTGAAGCTGGGAAAGTAAATCAGCTAGGGTGCCTTTGTGCCTTTGGCTAAAATGCAAATATTTATGAGCATGAATTAATGACTGGCTTTCAGGATATCCACCCAATACTGCCCACCTCAATTTCCTTCTACATTTGAGACCTAATGGTAAACACTGACCCTAGAGTTAGAAATGTGAATGTGGGCATACTGGCTCACACCTGTACTCCTAGTGCCTAAGAGACTGAGGCAGGTGGATTGCTATGGGTTCAAGGTCAGCCTGAGTTTCTTAATGAGTTCCAGACCAGCCTAGGATATCACAAATGACATTAGTATAAACAAATAAGCAAGGGAAAAAATAAAAGCAAACAAACAAATTGGAATCTGTGCCTTGGCCATTATGGCGGCCCTATTTTGGAGATAGGACAAAGAAGGTAGGCAGAGGTATGACAAAGGCTGGAAGACTGGAAAATATCCACATGCTTTCCCAAACCTTCTCGACCTCTGTCAACTTGAAATGTTCGTATCAGGTCCTAAGCCAACTGTTTCATGAGCTAATGACTCACCATATTAACTCATATAAAATATAAGAAAAAGAATCAAAAAAAAAAAAAAAAAAGAAAAGAAAAAAGAAAAAAGAATCAACAGGCTATGTTAGTATCACAGTAGTCACTCTATAAGAGTGTATAAAGCGACTTGACCAAACAAGGCTGAGACCCCCTTCTCTTCCAGGCTGGTGGTCTTTGCTTATGTAAGCGACAAAGCTTGCTAGAGGGTTCGTCAAAATGTAATTCCATCTCGGTCTTTTGGCATGTATAATATGTGCTTATTATTACAATGTGCAAATGTTGACCATGTTAATTAAGCATCTCTCAGCATGCGAGGGCATCTGCATTGTTTTTCTGTCACTCATTTTACAGATCGGTCCAATGTGGGCTTGGAACAAACCCAGAGAGGGATCTGGTTGCCACTCCTGAGTGTCTTTCCAGGCTGTTGACACCATGACAACTGAGCCAGACCCTTTTTGTTTTTTGTTTTTTAATTGAATGTGATAGAAAACAATATGATATTTAGAACATAGAAAACACACACTTGATTTTCAGAAAGACAGTTTAGTAACATTTTCTTTGGAAAAGATGTAGGCTGCAGTTTTCTGTTCTCTATTGCCTTGGGCATCAGAGAAATACTCAAGATATATCTGCCCATGCTGTGAACAGAGCCCAGGGAAGGTGGAGCAGCTAAGGCTGGTGCAGACCCTGAGATATGATTCTCTGAGGAGATCTTACACTCCTTACAAAGAATGTGATGTGAAAATCAGACCAGTCTGGACCAGATCCGTTTATGTTTCTAGAAGTAGTATTTTCTTCCTGTATCAAGACCTTGCAGCACCGGAGAAAGTAGAAGTCTCTTTGTGGTTATGGGTTTGTGGCAGTTTTGAGATACATGCCTAAATGTGTTAGTTTCCGTCTTTTTTTTTTTCCTCATCCCTGTTAAGATAGTTAACTTGTTAATGGCTAGAGACTTATTTGTGAGCTCGCCCAGGCCCGGGAGTTGAAGCAGGGTGCCCACTGAAGCTTCCTGGAGCTGGAGGGACTGTTCCCTTTGCCACTCTGTGGCCTCTGACATCACTTCAGAGCTATATAACTTGAAACCAGCAGGTGGCGTCTGGCATCAAGCTGGTAGAATGCACAGACACTGGACGGGAAGCCAACTTTTCTCAACCACAGGACTCCTGTGTGATGGTTTGCTGCATCTTATTTTCTTGTGTGTTTGTGTGTGGTGTTTACTTGTGTGCGCGTTTGTGTGTGTATGTTCATACAAGCTCACATGCAGGCCAGAGGCTGGCATCAACATGGTCTCTTCTTTCCTTTAAAAAAAAAAAGATTCCTTGTCACTTTTCTATACCTGCTTAGCTCCCTGCTATGTTTCTTGTCTTCCCCCTCACTCCCACCCACCACCACAAAGTTCCCATTCCACTTTCACTTCTAGTTTTTTTTTTTTTTTTTTTTTTTTTTTTTAACCCAGTAGGTTTAACCAGGGTCCCTTGTATAGGTGTGGATGTAAAGCTATCCACCAGAACATGGGCAACACAGGCCGCTGAAGTCAAGGACCTTTTGTCCACCCAGAAACCTGCAGTTTTAACTGTTGTATATTGTGCTTGACAGCCAGGCTCTTGATGTCTGTGTTGTCCAGCTTACCTGTGACACACAAGCCCACTTTATTTATTTCCTAAATTGGAAAATGGGTACGGCTCACCCTTCTCCTCGGCTTGTCCAGGGCACCTCAAAAAACCTTGTATGCTGCCATGAAATGGAACCATAGGACAGGGCAAGGATAGGGCCCCGGGGAAAGAAAAGAAGAGCACCCGTCTCTTCTCAGATCCTCTCCTGGAGCTCACAAGTAGACTGTCTGGAACCAGGGCGGAGCTCCCTAAACTATAGTTAGACGTACTAAAAGATGTTTTTAGAGCTTCGGAAATGCATTATCTCAACATGTAACCAAGCAGAATCTTACTTCATAACCTTGCTGTGAGCCCAGTCTCATGGCCATGACTGTCTTGAGAACTAGTGTCTGCGGGCCCTGACCTTCTTGATAGAGTTATGTGGTTCTAGACAGCTTGAGGAGAGAAAGGAGGGGTTGGGAAGAGTTAAGATTGAGTATGTGGAGGAAGAGAAGGGGAGGGGGAGGGGGAGGGGGAGGGGAGGGAGAAAGGGAGGGGGAAGGACTCAAGATATTTAGCTGCCCTGCTTTCAGCCAGCCCATGTTCTTGCCCTTACAGGTCACAGGTTTTGATAACTTTAAGGGCTTCTGGTTTCTTTTTTTAAGGGTCTAGAGGGAAAAGCCTTCAATATAAAAGATGCTCATCCTCTTTAGCAGACTCTGCCATTCTGGAAAATGACTGCACTGTGTTTTCTTTGCTTGCCACAGTGAGCTTTACTTTCCTCTTGCAGAACTCTCCAGCAGCCCTTCCTTACAGCAGGGAAGCAAACACATCTACAAGATGCTTGTATTTGGAGGTCAGCCAGAACAGGGGACGGGGTGGGCTCTGTGAAGCCATTTTACAGGTGACGGGACTAGCGAAGAGCAGCGGAGGCCACATCCTCAGGCTGCTCTGCCTGTGATCTGGGCTGGCTTCCTAAACCCCACCCTCAACCTCCCTCTTCTCCAGGCCCTTCCAATAAGGTGGTGAGTCTCTGGGAAGTCTTGATAACCTCATTTTTCCTTAAATCACACAAATTCTATGGTTTGCAACAAGAACAACACAGACACACATGCGCTCATTCACACGCACACATGCACACAGACGCATGTACACAAGGCATGCACACACGCGCATGCGCGCGCGCACACACACCAGGGGTGGGGTGGGCAGGGATACAGTGAGACTAAAATCTACCGGAATCTACAGTGTGGAATTGAACTTACGAATGCTGTCTGTCACAGAGCAAAGGCTACATTCAGGCACCACAGGCCATCATTGCTTCCCTAGGGGAGCCTCTTCCGGTGTGCCCATATCCAAGAGAAAAGGCCCATTATGGGCAGCTGTGAAAAGCTGGTAAAGCCAGATCCTTCTCTGTCTCCCTCTCTGTAATCCCTTAGAAATCATGACTTTAAAACAGCAGTGTTAGCTTCAAAGATATAGGTCTCTCATTGATGAATGTCACTCTCTGAGTGCTTGGTTTGGCCCCTCGGACAGGTTCAGATTGTGTCTCCCTATGAGATGTTATGATTTCAAGTTGCCTCCAGCAAGTAGACACTGGGGGACCGGGCAGAGACAGATAGACCCTGATCACAGGATCTCTGCTCATTTCTTCATGTACCTGACACGAAACAGGCAGAAGAGAAGTAGTACTGGCTATGCCTCCTGTTCCTGGCTGCAGCCTATGACTTACAAACAAACGTCAGCCCCCCCCCAACCCCCCCCCCCCCCGAGATCTGCAGTAGCATGAGGCCTGCAATGCTTTCAAGAGGCATCCATGGATGACGCCATCAAAGAGATCACCACAAAGGGCAGCGTCTAGACTCATCAGCCAAGTAACGCTGGCGCCACTGGGACCCACTATTATCCTGATTCAGCAGGGTTTTCTCTGGGCTACTGATTGTGATTGGTGAATGCCAAGCAGATCTCTTTCTTCCAGCTTTTACATAAGAAGCTTGGAGATTGGACTAAAGGATGCTCCACCGCCCAGTTTCTTGTAGCTGTGGTATTGCAAATGGGATCATAGACAACATACTTTGGCGGCTCTGGGCTTTCAGTAAGGAAGGGTGGTGGTTGTTTGTTTGCTTGTTTTAGTGTTGGCTGTTGTTGATTGTTTTTACTCAGTTGCTGAAGTTTGGATCTGACAGGTCCTCTAGGCTCTGTGTGAAAAGCTTGGCTCTCAGACTTTGGTGGTATGGTGGGACTTTAAATATAAGGACTGCAAGGGGGTGAGGGTGGGTATGCGCCACCCTGCCCCACCTTCCTGCTTGCTGGAAGTTGGGAGGGGAGTTGCTCTGTACCACATGCCTCCTGTGGTGATGTGTTGTCTTTCACAGCTGTAGGGGGAATCCTGAAACAGACCTTTCTTCTATATAAATGACCTCAGGGACTTTGTCCCGGTGATAGGAACACTCCAGTTGGAACAGTCAGAAAGTGAGAAGAGATGGCTTAAGAGCGTAAGACATGACCCAGGTGTCTTGGAAGGATCAAAACCTGCAAGGAACTTCATATACCAACAGTCCTACCTGGGCCAGATGAAGGGACTAAAAGGACTCTGTCTTCTTCCCTCCAACCAAAACACCGTGTGTGGCTTAGGCAGCCATCAGTGCATGTACAGGCAAAAGTGGCTCAGAGCGCTTCGCAGGCTTTCTTAACTAGCTGACTCAGAGGACACACCCCTGTTGGCCACTTCCCACCCACAGTCCTGACTCATTCCTAGAACCCTTCACTTCTATTCAACCTCATGAGATAAATAAGCTAATAAATAATACTGTGAAGGAAGAAGTACAGGCCAGCAAGACCTGTGTGGAGATAGTAGACCTCTGAGGAGAATCCAGGACTGGTGTCCATGTTACTTAAACTGCCTTCAAACCTCAGCGTTCTCTAATGAAAGATTTTTGGCTACTTCAGACAATTCAGAGTCTAATATTTCCTCTCTAACTCTGACCCACCGCCTCCTGGCTTCTTTTTCCCTTTACTTCCTGCTTAAGCAGGACACGCTCGCGTAGGCAAAGCCCTTCCTCTTCTTCCAGTTTCC
The DNA here is from genome assembly GCF_903995435.1 of Acomys russatus. Lineage (NCBI taxonomy): Eukaryota > Metazoa > Chordata > Mammalia > Rodentia > Muridae > Acomys > Acomys russatus. Next base: position 29,518,007 of record NC_067164.1, on the reverse strand, counting down.
ATTTGCAGCACCCATCAGTCTAGTAAGAAACCCGCAGAGAGATTGCCCGCCTCAAAAGAGTTTTGATACAGTTAACCTATCGGTGACATCAACTGCTTTGTTCATTCAGTTTGCTTTTTATGTATGGTTAGAATAGGTCTCATTTTCACAAAAAGGTACACACATACAGACAGACGGACACAGACAGACAGACAGACACACAGACAGACAGACACACACACACACACACAACACAAACACACACACACTGACTAAATTTGAGAGAAATCTAGATCCTGCGTGAGAGCCAAGGAGGCATTTGTCAGCATCCAGGGCTGCCCCCATCTCCATGCATGCTGCACTGTTTGGCAGGTTTTTTGTTGTTGTTGTTGTTTTCTCTTTTTTGTTTTTGTGAGTTTTTTTGTAGTTTGTGCTTTGGGATTAGAGTTCTTTTCTTTGTTCATGGTATTGAGAGGAGTTTTCCCTCCCTTCTATTTTTGTTTGTGTGGTGGGGGTTGGCATCCGTGTTTTTTACTCTTCTGCTTTCAACAAGAAGACTTACTTCTCAAAGTCATTATATGTCTGCTTTTAATTTTCTAACCCCCCCCCCCCCCCCCGCAAAGTTAAGGGAATCATGCCTACAATTCTAGTTCATTCTGAGCTGGTGAGATCCCTGATAAAGACGACCTTCTTAAACTGCGGGTTTTGTCTCTTCGGATGACGCTTTTCCCAGAGCCCTGGCACTCGGTGCTTGAATTTTTCACAGGAAAGATGGCCCAGCTCCCTGGGAGCTATCAGCGCAGATTGCCCATGCTGAGAGAACAGACTGCAAATTACCCCAGCTGCTGACACTTACACAGCACGTGGAGAAAGAGTAGAGGCCAAGGCCCAAAGATGGCGGGGAGTTCCAGGGGGAGAGCCTGCAAATGGTGTACCTGTCCGGCTGCCTCCATGAGCAACCATGAACTTCTCGGTTACCCAAAGAGCATTTTGGGAGGAAGAAGAGATGGGGAGCGATGCTGAGGAGACAGGATCTGCTTTGCTAGGGAGTTGCAAAATTGAGTTTAGTCAAGTAACTCCCTACCCTTTGTGTCCAGAAGAGACCGTTACTTCCCAAGTTTTAGATATCTCTGCCATCTGCCAAAAAAAGGGATTTTTAGCAAGATTAAATCAGTTGTATAAAGTAAATAAGCTTCTGTTTTTCTACATCTGATGTGTAAGGTGTAAATCTTGACCTTGCAACTTCTGCGATTTTAGCTGCCTCTTTGAGCCAGAGGGGAGGGGAGCTCAGCCTTTTCTGAGCTGTGCTGCCACTGACTTGGTGTGTGGTGTGGGTCAAGGCACTTAGTATTTTAGTGTTAAATTTCATTGACTCTGAAAATAAGAGGGTGGGCCGGATCAGATCTTTTCAAATGTTCTTTTTATTTTGCCTTTGTTTCCATTGGCTACAAAGTTCGTTTGCTTAAAAATCTTACTTAGATAGGCATTGTATAATAATAGATAGTTAGATTTTCACTGGCAAAGTGGGGGAGGGGGGACCCAAGACCACTTTTGTTGGGGCAAGGAGCTCTGTCTGGGGTTCCCTTGTGAGCCAAGTCACCTTCACAGAGCTGTTCCCGCTCACTTTGGAGATGACTGAAAGCTATGGTTTCTCTAGTCATCTGTATTCTATTACACCTGTCTGTCTGTCTGTCTGTCTGTCTATCTATCTATCTATCTATCTATCTATCTATCTATCTATCCGGGGGAATAAATGCCATGGCACATGTGTGGAGGTAAGAAGAAAGTACTCATCCATGAAAACACCACCCCCACCCCCAAATTAACCTTGAACTCAAAAATAGAAGCACTCACTGTAGTCTAATCTGTACGGTGCGATCTTATCCTGGGCCAAGCAACAGCCACGTGCACCAGGAGCTCCATAACACATCCACCCCTTAGCCCCAACAACACCCCCAGGAGGTGGCTGTGATCCTCATGTGACAGAGGACACTGTAGCCCCCTAACTTGCACCAATAAGATACTATTACAAAGAGAACTGAATGTTTAAAAAGCCATTTACTATCACGAAGGGGGAAAAAGGCCCAGCTCTGTAATCAGTGAACTAAAGCAACGGGAGCATCTCACCCCCAGAGAACCTGCCATCTACTAATTCTCTGGGTGCTTCTGCATGTAAGACGGGCAAGGGAAATGTTAGAGACAGACACTCAGAATTTTAGAATTTTAAGTGTACTCAAACTCCCCGCAGCAGGGAGAAAGCCTGTGGGTATTCTGGGGAGGTTTACAAAAAAGCAGGCTGAGTTTTCCCCCCACCCCTCCACTCTGTGGACTTACATTTTAAGAAGTTCAGCCATTCCAGTCCATGCAGAAAAATACTCTCAAAGGAGTATTTACAATGTGGATCTTATATTAAACATTTGGTTTTATATACTTAAATATTTATAAAGACATATGTGGAATACATTTCAACCTACAAACTGAAGTGAGCAAAACATATCAATTTCCCTATTTCTTTAAATCAATGTAATTTTTGTGCCTCTTGGTCTTCATCCCTTTTCAAAGATGGCAAAAATATTTACCTCCCGCTTGTGGACCCCCACTTTCCCAGAATGTAGAATGTTTAATTATAATGAAGACAGACAGCTGGGGAGGGGGGCTTTAGCCTCCAGTCTCTGAGAACACTGGTATCCCACTGGGAAGCCCCTCGCTGTACCCTGAATATTGGTGGCATCGCCTGGGGTAGAGAACCTTTCAGGGAGTCTCTGCTAGGCACATCAAGAATCCATCTCTTCTGGGCAGGGCCAGCTGCCTGAACACAGTCCCTGTGGCATCCATATCACTACCTTCCTGCTTAATGCTCTCTTGTGGGATTCCAACAAAAGGCCCCCTTTTGCCTGGGCCCTTGTAAACTGATTCTGCCTGCAGTCTCCACCTGTCTCTGTTGCTCACCTCCTCAAGGGCCTTTAGTTTTTTGTTCCCATCACCCATCAGAGAGAACATCCTCTCTCCCAATGCCTGACCTTTAATGCCTTCACTTGTCTTCCTTGGAGTCTGGGGTATTTATCTCTTGAATGGCGGTAGGTTTTGTTTTGTTTTGTTTTGTTTTAATAAGTCAAGAAGAGCAACAGGTGACTTGTGGGGTGGGGAGGTTGCTGTCTTCTATCTTGCAAAGGTCTGTCTTTGGTAGCTAACTTTGTTAAATCTGTGATCAGTTTTTGATGATCTTGTCACCTGAAAATGAGATGCTGGGATTAGAATTCCAGTACCTATTGCCACACCCATAAAAAGCAAGGTGAGAGCCCAGCTGTTGTGGTTCACACCTTTAAACCCAGTCTCGGGAGGCAGAGGCAGGCAGATCTCTGTGAGTTTGAGGTCATCCTGGTCTACAGAGTGAGTGCCAGGACAGCCAAAACAACAAAGAGAAATGCTGTCTCAAACCAAAACCAGGCTGGAGGGATGCCTTAGTGCTCAAGAGCACTCTCTGCTCTTACAGAAGTCTTGAGTTCAATTCCCAACAACGACATGGTAGCTAACAACCATCTATAATTTGGTCTGATGCCCTTTTCTGGCATCTGGTGTACATGCAGATAGAACACTCATATACATAAAAATAAATAAATCTTTGAAAAAAAACAATCAAACACAATAAAAAAAATAATATGGGCTGGAGAGATGGCTCAGCGGTTAAGAGTATTGCCTGCTTTTCCAGAGGTCCTGAGTTCAATTCCCAGCAATCACATGGTGGCTCACAACCATCTATACTGTGATCTGGTGTCCTCTTCTGGCCTGTAGATGTACACACAGGCAGAGCACTGTATATATAATAATGAATAAATAAATCTTTAAAAAATAAAAATAATAAAAAATTAAAAATCCGAAACACACACACCCAAATAAAACGATAGAGACCTCCGCTGGATATGTCAGTAGACAATCTTATATGTATCTCAGCTCAACCTGGACGCTCTAAAATGAGAAGAGAGGAGATTCTGTTTATAGCACATCAGAGCAGTAAACATGAGTTGGGGCCACTACAAGGTCACAGCTGTAATGTTGGAGAAAGGATTTGAACTCTGGCCTATGTAACTCCCACTGTTTTCATATTCACTGGGAGAGCCTCTGGACCAGGAGCTATTGCTGTGACTTTGTTGAGTCAGTTGGAGAAAGAACGGCGATGCTCACGTGGAGAGAAGTGCATTCATAGGAAGGCCTGAAACTGCGTTCATGGGAAGGCCCGAAACCGCATTCCTCAGTTGCAATTGGCCAGTGCTCCAGGCATGAAGGAGGGAAGTTTCATCCTCAATATTTACTGAAAACAGACGCTGAAGTTTGAGAAGCAAATGTAAAGCGCTCATTCCAAAAGCCTCTTTATATACATGTTAAATCAGTTTGTGGGAAAGAGACCACAGAGATTGTTTAAACACTCGCACTGATGACACTACGGTTCTAAAATATGCAGTTCCTTGTAGTTCTATGTGGAATCAATCACATATGGAGGAAGTCGTCTTTTGAAACCAGATTAAAAGGAAATAGTTTATAACTCAGTGATATCAACATGCGCACCCGGGACTCTCTCTGCCTCCTTATCTCTCGCCGTCTGAAGACGTCGTTTCCTCACTTGGAGTGTCACGATTCAGCTATGTGGCTCTGCAGAGAGAGATTATCTAGGCGTGACTGGAGACTGGAGCAATTAGGAGGTCTCCTCCTGACCCTAGATGCCGGAGCTGAGCTGTGCTCTCTGGTTCCACTGTTAACGGAGAACGTAGGAAGATGGTTGCTCTCTAGCCTTGAACTTCACTGGAAGAAGGCCGCAAGTCATTTCGTGCAGAAATCTGTCCCCAACCACCAGCATCCTGGTGTCCATCTTCAACTAAGTTACCCTCAATGCTTGACAAGGCGTCTTATTAACCACAGGGAGTTAGCCAGCTAGGGAAAGAACCCTTGGTCTATTGTACTCTTTGGGAGAAATCTGCATCAGTTACCTAGACACAGTCTAAGTACTGGTCCAAGTCTCTCACTGCCCCAAGACATCATCTGCACCAAAGCTACATAAAGTGCTGGTAGGTGACCCCCTCTCCCGCCCCCCCCCCATGTGTCCCACTCATGGCTTCTAAGGCAGCTGTTGTTTTGTTTGTTTTTGTTTCTTTTCAAGACAGGCTTTCTGTGTGCAGCCCTGGCTGTCCTGTCACGTTGTAGACCCGGTTGGCATCAAACTCACAGAGATCCGCCTGTCTCTGCCTCCCGAGTGCTGGGATTACAGGTGGGTGCAACTGCACCTGGCTTAGCTGTTGTTTTGAAATAACAAGTCGGGCTAATTCCTTCATTCCTCCTCCTCCTCTTCCTGCTCCTCCTCCTTCTGCTTCTCCTCCTGTTCCTCCTCCTCCTGCTCTTCCTCCTCCTTCTTTCTCTTCCTCCTCCCCTTCCTCCTCCTCCTTCCTCTTCACGATAACAATGAGTTGAGAGTGTGCACGTTCTCTTTGAAGTGCCTCCCGTAAATGTGAGATTGGGTGTGCGTGTGGAGATTGAGACATGAGGCAATCCTGAAAATATGAATGAAAGAGTATAAATATTTCCCCAACCTCTGTAGTCTTCATTAAAACACAAGAAGAAGCTGGGCAGCTCGTCTATATTTAATCTGGACTCTAACCTCTTTGAGCAGCATGATTAATTCTAGCTTATCATATGGAATGTCTGCCTACCTATAAATAAGTCTATTCATCTTTAGGAGAGCATAAATATGCCTCCTGTTTTACAGCCATTAAAAAAAAAAAATCCCTTTCATATAATTGTAATGAGATCTCTGTCCAGGACAATAGCTCAGTCAGCCACATTTCCCTCCTGCTTTTCTTAATTTCATGGTTGGAAAACTTAAGTGAAAATATGTTTCCTTGGGTGGTTGCGAACACAGTGCTAAATGGAGTGAAATGAATAATCAAAGAGAAATGAGAATCTGAGCAGATCTGAAAAGAATAAGTAAAGAGAAAAGGAGAGGAAGAATGTGAAGGGAGAGGCGGAGAAGGGAGGGGGGAAAGGAAGTAGAAGGGGCGTGGTGGGAGGGGGCTGTGAGAAAGAAAAGGGAAACAAGAGCATGGGTAGTGTAAACTTAAGGTAGGAATATAGACATCCCCTATTATTAAGTTGTTTTCTCTGCAGTCCCCTAAAATGCTGGGAATGCCTCCCCCACGTTAATTAACAACTGTCTCACTCCGTATGTTTTCTTCCTTCCTTCCCTCCTTCCTTCCTTCCTTTTTTTTTTTTTTTTCCCCGAGACAGGGTTTCTCTGTGTAGCTTTGACTATCCTGAACTCACTTTGTAGACCAGGCTAGCCTAAAACTCACAGTGATCCGCCTGCCTCTGCCTCCCGAGTGCTGGGATTAAAGGTGTACGCCACCACCTTTTTTCTGTTTTGTTTGTTTGTTTTTGTTTTTGTTTTTGTTTTTTTCGAGACAAGGTTTCTCTATGTGGCTTTGGCTGTCCTGGACTCTCTTTGTAGACCAGGCTGGCCTTGAACTCACATCTATCTGCCTCCCTCGTGCTGGGATTACAGGTGTGTGTCTGCATCTTCTTCTTCTTCTCCTTCTTGTTCTTGTTGTTCTTCTACGTAAGATTTAAAAATTATTTATTTATTATAATTTCTTCACATTACATCTCGATTATAACCCCTTCGCTCTTATCTTCCCTTTCCCATCCTCCCTCCCCTCCCCCCTTCTCATCCTCCCTCCCCTCCCCTCTTCCCTCCCTTCCCATCCTCCCTCCCCTCCCCCCCTTCCCATCCTCCCTCCCCTCTCCCCAACCCCACTTCCCATCCTCCCTCCCCTCTTCCGCCCCGGTCCCTTCCATTTGCATGTTCTTATATCCTGGAGTTCTCTAGATTCATGCCCACACAGAAATGTATTTTGCCTACACGAAAAAGCAAAGAAGATTGGGTTGTCAGTTGCCTTGAGGCTCATATTAAAAGATATTTTCAGGGGACTTATAAGTGTGGCTCAGTGGCAGAGGACTTGCCTGAATTATTCATCGCAGTTTTAACAACAAATGCCTCAGGCAGGTGATACATGCAAACGGTTAGGTGCGAGGTGACGTATGGGCTTCTTGAAGATCATTTTGTTGTAGAGAAGCATACCTAGTGTTTCTAGGACTACAATTCACTTCTTGAACTCAGACCCTTAAATGAAAGCTCACACATAAAACTCACACATAGGAAACACATCACCAGATTTCCTTTCCTTCCTAGGTCATCCTCCTGTGCCCCACCCCACTTCTTAAAAAAAAAAAATCTTTACTTCTAGAAGATAAGGGACTTGCCTTTTTCCTGAGAAATCTCTCCCCATTGATAAATAGTGAGTAAATACAGTGTTCCAGAGGCCTGCGGAACTATCTCACGGGAGCCTGGTGGAGCTTATCTGTCTGTCCTACCCGCAAAGAAAATGGAAGCTCAGGGAGCGCCTGAGCGCTATGCGACAGGAGGCTTCGCCTTGCAGGGCGTATCTGACCAGTTCCAGGTCCTTACACAGAAGCCTGCTCAGGCCTGCCTTGCAAAACCCTGGAAGCACCAGCAAAACAAACAGGTCACTGCTGCTTCCCCAGCCTGGTTGCTCTCTGGGAGACATGTTAACACGTATTCACAGAACAAGCGGGACGCATGAAAGACATTCAGGCAGTGAGCAACCCGCAGTCTTTTCTACCACAAGTCGAATGAACACAGCCATCTCAGCGGTTAAATGTAGGAAGACACGGCTACAGAGTGAGGAGCCAGCAACTGGCTGCTCCCATCCACCCAGGTGCTTCTAAGTGCAGAATCTAGACTCCAGACATTCGCCCAGAAGTGGTGGCAACGATGAACATTGCCTTTGTCTAAGCCAGGAACCCCGGTAGTAGGAGGAGAGGGGCTTTCTGGGTAATTTGATCCAATGAAATAATGTTCCGGAGTCATCAGCGATCTCGCAAAGCAGGCCTTAGCACCAAGTTACAGGGGAGACCGTGTTTGCACAGTGTCCTTCAAAGAATCCAGTCCTGGATGGGAGCCAAGACAAGCCTTTTTAATGCCAGATTCCACTACAGTGGGTCATGTCATGTTATTGGATGGCTCCAGTGAACTTGGGACAGGGAAAAGGGCCCGTTTCCTTTTAAACTTTTTTTTTTTTTTTGACTGAATTATCCGGATAATCGTTTCACTTTTCAACCAAGCTTGCAAGAGCAGAGAAAACAATCTACTGACTCGGTTTTGTCTTTTGGATTACCTGTAACTCTTAGAAGTAAATGCTGTTAAACGTATAACTTTTACGTGATTCATTCAGAAAAAATTTACTGAACCAAACTAAAGGTATGTGCCATGCCATTTGTTTGGAGTGCTCCAATGAGCTGCAAAATCTTGCAAGTTTAGGAAACACAGGGAAAGGGGACAAAAAAAAAAAAAAAAAATTGAAAAATTGAAAAATTCTCCTGAAATGCTATTTCCTTAAAGGCAAGTCAACATTTTAAAACAAGTGCCTTTAAAACCCATGTGGGAAAGTCACAAGGACCTTTTATGCCTTTGAAGACTGACAATGTGGAAACTTTCATTTTGTCTTATTATTAGTATTAGTATTAGTATTAGTATTAGTATTAAACTGTCTACCTGTCTCTTACCTGTTCCACTCATTAAAACTGTCTGGAAAGTCCTAAACAAATAAGGGTCCATGGAAAAGTGGTGTTTTTATCCACAACCTTTCATGACTGCTTGTTCAATATTCATTTCTAAATCTCATGAGTGTGTGTGTGAGAGCGCATCTGTGTGTTTGTTTTGAGACAGGGTTTCTCTGTGTAACAGCCCTGGCTGTCCTGGAACTCATTCAGTAAACCAGGCTGGCCTCAAACTCAGAGATCCCCTGCCTCTGCCTCCTGAGTGCTGGGACTAAAGGTGTGCGCCACCATGCCAGACTCATTCCCAAATCTTAGCAGTTGCCTTGAAAAGAAAGTGATTCTCATATGGACCTGGCCCATGTGTTTGTGGGTTTCTTTTCCTGGTATGATATTGACTATTGCTCTCTGTGTCTTGTAAGCATAACAACAAACGGCGAATGGATGGCCCTTTGTTAAGTACAAATTATATTACCCAATAGTCAGGGACAGAGAAGTTATAGTCTGGGGTGTTAAGTTTCCGTGATAGACTTGCTGATAACCTTTGCGTTCATAAAACAAAAGCTTGTAATTAAAATATAATCACACCATTCTCTCCCCTCTGATCTCTACAATATATCACCATATGTCTCCATTCTCTTTGTTTTTTTCTCATATTCATGGTCTATAGCCTCTCTTTAAAATGCTTTAAGATATATATATCTTAAATATATATATATATTCTTAGAAATATAAAAAACAATCTGCTCTGTACATATAATCTTACTTGTATGTACATTATTTCAAGACTGACCGCTTGGATTTGGATTACTAATTGGGGGACACTTCCTTGGGGAAGACTTTTCTCCCATTCTCAGCTTTTCTTAATCACCTAGGGATTTTCTTAATTGCTTAGGGACGGGGCTCCACATTAGCCTATCTGTTGGTATCCCCTTTGCTCAGGTGTTGTTTATAGACAGCCATGCTGGTTAGACTCTGTGGGCATCAGATCCTCTGGAATGGGAATTCCAGGTGTTTGTGAGTCTCCATGTAGGTACCGGGAGCTGAAGCTGAGTCCTCTGGAAGACCAGCTAGTGCTCTTTACTGGTGAGCAAAATGAACCAATTTCCATTTATGACCCAGTGAACGGGGGCCACATTAACTTCCATGCTTCCAAACAACTGCCAAGGCAGCTAGTTTCCAGGGCAGAATGCTCTGGACTGACGACTCTGAGGTTTACAGAGAGCTCCTCATGAGGACTCAGCTGGACATTGACCAGTGCAGAAGAATACAGAACCATCTAGAACTAGAGGAAGCATTGAAGGAAATAGCTGAGCATCTAGAAGGGTCAGGGCTCAATGTCTGTTCCCAACACCAAGGCTGGAAAAACCCCTTGTATCCACGGGACCATTGAGAAGCATCTTGCTTCAGAATTAAGGAATAAATAACCAAGACCAAATGCTGCTCTGGCTCAGGCTAACACATTTTAAAAAGTTCCAAGGAACGTAACTGCATTGAAGAACAAAGCTCCGGATTATTTATGGGTATACAAAAATATCCAGGACTCAACAAGGTAAAATTCACAATGTCTGGCATCTAATAAAAGAGTGCCAGACATTCTAAGAAGCAGAAAAATATGACTCATTATGAGGAAAGTAATTGATCAATTGAAGTCCGTCCCAGAACTAACACAACATTAAAATGATCAGCTATCAATGTTGAGTTACTGCCACAGTAATCTAAAAGCTTAAAAATAGATATATATAATGCATAAAAATAAATGAACAGTTAAATATTAGAACATAAAACTAGAATGTCTGAGGTGAAAAACTCACTAGATAAGACTAAAAGCAAATAAAGCAGTATAGAAGAAATCGTGACGAGAGCTGTGGAGATGGCTCCGTGGTTAGGCACTTGGCTAGCAAGCATGAAGACTAGAGTTGGGTCCCTAGAGTGGATGCTGAGTGGAGGTTGGGAAAATACAGACGAGATTCTCAAATCAGGTTGGCTTGTGAGATTGGCTATGGTAGTGTAAGCTCCGTGTTTGGTTGAGAGGCCTAGCCTCATTGAATCAGGAGGAAAAGTGATCAAGGGTGACTTTTGACATCGGCATCTAGACCTCCACATGCACGTGCATGCAAGTGTGCATACATGCGCATGCACTCTCATACAATATGTCTACACATGCACATGCAAACACAGTTACACACTGTAGCAATGTACACATAGGAAAAGAGAGAAAGGAAGAGGAGGAGGAGAAGAAAGAGAAGAAGAAGAAGAAGAAGAAGAAGAAGAAGAAGAAGAAGAAGAAGAAGAAGAAGAAGAAGAAGAAACAGTGAACTTTTGAGCAGTAATAGAATCTAATTAACACAGACAGAAAATGTCTTTTAAAATCATAAAAGCTTCAGTTGTCTTGGCAACAGCTCTTGGGAGGTGAATGGCGGGTCCTTCCAGCTGCTCAGATGCCCAGGGCTTCCTTGCCTCTTCTGTCTGGGTTCAGTGACATGCGTCTTCCATGCGCACAGCTTCTCTGTCTTTTCATTACATTCGTTTCCCTTTTAGCCAGAATCTCTTTCTGTTGATTGTGACCCAACAAACCCGAAGTTATTTGTCTGGTAAATAATTTTCCTAATGAGAGCAAAACGCACCTCTCTAGAGTCCAGGTGAATGAGGGCGACTAAACCTGAATAGAACTATATTACTTTCATCTTGTAGAATGCGAACTCTATGAGTTTGGGGGTTTTTCCTGAAGTTCCTACCTCTACATCAGTGGTTCTCAGCCTTCCTAATGCTGACGCAACTTCATAAGTATACTTTTGCTGCTGTTACGGGTCATAATGTAAATAGCTGCGTTTTCTGCTGGTCCTAGGTGACCCCTGTGAAAGGGTCAATTGAACCTCAAAAGGGTCGCGACCCACATAGAGGTTGAGAACCTCTGCTCTCCACTGTTTGACTGGGAATCATTTTATGGTCTACAAGGTCATCAGGTTTTCTGTGCACGCCACCAGTGTGCTAGGCCACCAACCACGTTCTAGAGAGAGTCTGAGGGCGCTTGCATCTTTCCCACAGCATCCTGGCTTTGATGCTGCTGTGCCCTGAGACCCTGTTCCTTCAGACATGTCTGACCTTTTGACCCTGTGACTCGATGTCATCTTCCTGGCTCTTACTTAAACGCTGAGAGTCTCAATTCAGATCCCCGTGCCTGTGTAGCAAGTGCTCTAACTGCACCATCTCCCAGCCCCTCGTAGATGGCATTTTGTTAGAGTTGCCCCCACAACTTGCCATGCAGGAAGCCCGTCAGTCACAGCATTAAGATGGTAGGGTCCAAGGTTTCTATCACGCAACACAAATAGCGAGCTTCAAACCAAGCTGCTTTTCCTGTGAAGTTTGTTGTTTTGAACGATGAATATTTTTAGGCAGTAAATTGCTAAGAATCCCACAGGCTTATCAAGGAGTGTGTGTGTGTGTGTGTGTGTGTGTGTGTGTGTGTGTGTGTGTGTGGTCTGTGTATGTGGTATGTGTGTATATGTGCGCACACACACGTGTTTCCAGAGGTCCATTTTGGATGTCTTTCTCAATTGTTCTCTGCATTACTTTCTGATACAGGATCTCTCATTGAGCCTGGAGATTATTGATTTAACTAGATGGGCTGGCCAAGGAGCTTCAGGGATCCATCAATCTCTGCCCTGCCAGCACTGGGCTACAGGTACATCGCTGTAATCTACTTTTTTTTTTTTTTTTTAACTTGGGTGCTGGGGTCAGAACTCAAGTCTGTATGTGTAGAGAGCAGACAGACACTTGGCCAACTGAGCTCTCACCAGCTCCTCATCACACGCTCTACTTTTATATGAACAAGTATTTCTTGTTGTGGAGACTGTTTGAGTCTCATAGATGGTCTGCAACAAAGTGCACATTCTCCCTTAACCCTCAAAGAGCTCATTAAAATATACACAACCTTAAGGTTTGATCTGGAGTCCTTGCCTTCCCAGGCTGGGTTGTCAAAGTAACAATAAGTAAGTGTTAAGTAGACTACTCATTCATGAGAAAGGATCTATAGTGTTGTCTTTTAACTGTGTTTGGTTCATTAAGATGACGTTTTTGCATCCTGAAAGATAGGCAGTATGCAAGCCTCATAGAGAGATGGCTTCAAAACAACCCTGGCTCCCTTTATATGTCTTCATATGATTTCACTAGATTCTGCAAAGCCGGGGAGGCTACCCCACAAATCCCCCCCCTCTTCCTACCATTCCCTCCTTGTAGCCACTGTACTTGCTACATATGTCACAGGAAGGGCTCTTTATTTGCCTAGTCTATTTTAACAACCAACAAATGGGTGCCCGCCGCCAAGTCTCCCAGTGCAGCAATCCAGCAAAACTTTAAAAAGGCCATCTGTCGCCTCAACTGTCTGTGGAGCTGAAGTGAAAGCGTAACTTCGTGCTCTTGAGCAGAGCCATAGGAAAGCATCCATCACTCAGTGACACGTTGGTACGGCTGTCCCAACGGACGGATGTCTGCAGTCCCATACACTCAGGAAGCAAAATGGATCGCCCTGCGCATACAATAGACTCTCAGAACTTTTGAGAAATGAAGAACTATTGCAGAGGGGGCCCGGATGCTTCCAGAACACAAAGCTATTTCCTATCTGTGTATCTGCTGCAGTCCACATGCAAACTGAACTCTCAGGCCTTGGTGTAGCCAGTGGACGATGTTATTGCCTTGAGGGTACTGGATATGCTCAGCTTTGACTTTCCAATTCTTGGAGTAGAATTAGCAAAGCGACTGTGCGAGCTCGCCCTGTGTGCAGGAAGCTGGCTCTGTAAGTCCAGGAATGCAGTGAGAACAGCCCTCACGATGTGCGCTGGCAACTGAGGAATTTTTATGCAGCAGCTAAGTTTGCCACTCTTCTCTCTGACAACTAAACTCACACTTGATTGCATCTTCTAACTTGCCCAGAAGATACAGATTCATCTTTGATCTCTTTTTATTCTCTCACCACTGAACCTAAAAGCCTGCTTTATTTATTTATTTATTTATCTATTTATTTATTTATTTATTTTTACTTACGTCTGGTTCTAAAATTAACCACTGTCAAAATTTTTGAGTATTTGTTATAATATATCCTACACATTTCACAAACACACACACACACACACACACAGATAATAGATAAACATCACAATAAGATAGTAGATATGATAGATATAGATTATCTATATAGATACAGATATAGATATAGAAATGGACTTAATTGCTTCACAAACACTTGCCTGGGTCCAGGTACACTATTATCTGGATTTTATTGACCTGAACAACCAGGATGCAAGCAATGCATGTGCCACGCAGCCTGGGAAGTCATGGACTCAGGATTCAAACACAGGTCATCTAACTGCAGAACTAACGTCACTGCAGATGAAGAGGCCTACCCAACACTGGTGATGCCTCCCCCATGATCCCATGTTAACATTTGATTTTTTTTTTTTTTTTTTTTTTTTGAGAATTCACTCTGGACTGGGCACTGGGCTACATTATAGGGCTACGGAAGTATGTGAAAGTAGATTTTACACAAGTTACTTTCAGGAACCACAGGCTCTACCTTCAGCGTCTCCTGCATTAACAGAATTGTGTGTGTGTGTGTGTGTGTGTGTGTGTGTGTGTGTGTGTGTGTGTGTGTGTGTATGTCAGGATTTTAGAAGCCCAGATCCTCCTAACAAGCCAAGTGCCATGTTTTCATGTTGGAACGCATGCCACCCCCATGCCTGCTAGTCACTGCCCAGCCCGCACCAGGCTTAGCTCCTTCTGTGTTAGTGATTAGCACAGCTGAAGCTGGTTGAGAAAGGGATGGATTGCCGTTCTGCTTGATAAAAACCAGGTACTCTGTATCAATAAGGAGAGAGAGCAAAGCAAAAGCAGCTCAGGGTGGAGAGGGAGGGTGGTCCAGCAAGCACAGAAAGTAGTTCGGCAGCAGAGGGCCTAGGCCTCCTTCATGTGCCATGTTGAGTTGTGTGGCTGGATAGTGCATTGGTCAGCTCTCCATCCCCTTCTTCAGTACCCGGCAGTCAGCTTTCTCAGAGATTGTTTTGACTCATGGTTGACATTCTAGACCATGATTGGAAGAACTCCACTGGGTTTTAGCTGGCAGCGGGGAGGGTAGGTCTAGAAATGCTGATGAGCAGATAGCAGAGCAGAACTGTACACTTTGAGCCAGAGAAAAAGGAAAGTTTTAGCTCTCGTTACCCCTTCAAAGAATTCTCCAGTCACCCAGAATCCCCATGAAAGCCTGCCAATCACCCAGAATCCCTCATGAAAGCCTGCCCCCTAAGATGCTGTCACCTACTCACAGCACTTTCCATGGAACCAGGCTTTTAACACACAGACTGTTGGGGGAACATTTAAAACTCAAACTACACTAGACAAGCATATGCACACAAGCACACATGCATGTTCTCATGTTTCTATATCTATGCGCTTGCATGCATAGGTAAAGACAGCCATGCATTGCTGAGCAGTGGAGTTGCATTCTGAGAAATGCATCATTATGTGATTCTGTTGCTCAGATATGGATAATGGAATAGATGGTATGACCCATTATACACTCGGACAATAGGTAAATGGCATCAAATCATTGATTAGAATGTTACCATGTGCTTTATGACTATGTGTACCCATGCCTTTTACGTACCCTTTTAGAGACTGAACTATACTAACTTCATTTTATACTTTAAGATGATTTTCTGGCTGAGGGTGGTGGCACACGCCCTTAACCCCAGCATTCAGGAGGTAGAGGCAGGCTGACCTCTGTGAGTTCGAGGCCAGCCTGGTCTACAAAGCAAGTCCAGGATAGTCAGGGTTACACAGAGAAACCCTGTCTCAAAAAGCCAAAAACAAACAAAAAGAGATGATTTCCTGTAATTTTAAAAAATGAAGAGCAGAGGCAACGACTCAATGGGTGAGAGCACTGGTTGTGCAAGCGTGAAGACCTGAGTTGAAATGCCCACCACCCGTATGAAATCCAGGCCACGGCTGCATGTAACCTAGGTGTGATTGGGCGGGCTGTTGGATACAGCAGCATCCCTGGGGCTTTCTGGCTGCAGGTTCAGTAAGAGACTTTGGCCCAAATGAATAAGGTGGAGAGGGATACAGCAAGACAACATACACACACAACACACGTGCACACACACACGTTTTACACACATACACACACACAATGCACATGTGCGTGCACACCACCCCGCTCACATGCAATGCACATGGCATAAATTTTAAAATTTAAAAAGTTGGAGCTTCTAACTTTGATCTAGTCCAAATAATTTCTACCATTTAAGTCAACACTTAAATGGTTGTAAACAGGAGACCGAAAGCTACTCTATCAGGGGGGAAAAAAAAAAAAAAAAATATATATATATATATATATATATATATATATATATATATATATATATATTTGGTGGCTTTTGGTGAAATGAGCTTCTGATGAGCAGAGTGGCTGGCTGTGCCCCTGGACTCTGCCGGTGTTAGCCTTGCGCACCGGCTGCTGCCTCTGCTGCTGCTTCGCCTCTGGGCACTGCTTTTCACTACCCCATCACTAGCACCACCTCTAGTCTCTGTTTTCCCAAGCTCCTTGCCTGATCGTTTCCGGATTGAGACTCTGCAATGGGTGCATATATTATGGAGATGCCTGCGTCACCTGCTTGGGCCCCAGCTCTTAAAATAAAAAAGGTGGAGCAATAAAGATGTGGCATCTTTAGCCCCTGTGCCAGTTGACATCATGACCCTAAGTGGAGACATCTCCAAACACAGGGAGGAAGTTCAGATGCCAGCCCACACAGAGTAGTGCGGGCCAATGCAGACAGGTATCTGACTCCAGTTGCATTCTCCAAGACAGCTCTTCAGAAAGGAAGTCTACACGTTGTTTTCTTGGTCTCAGAAATAGCCATACGATCTTCCTAGAATCCCCTGATAGACCATAGTGGTGAGAACATGAGAGCAGTCAAGCCATTCCCATGGAGGAGTGCACACAGAAGCATACGCCATTGTTATAAACCAGCCAAAACACACTCCCACTTCTCTGCCACTGTGACCCATCTACAGTCTCCATTCTATTGTTAGACTTGATGAAGCATGTATGTCTGATAGGGCTGAGGAACTTTCTAGATCCATTGCTTTACAATAGGAACAAGTCCATTGGGTGAGTTGTAGAATCTTTTAGTCCATGCCCAATGTTCATTGCATCTTCAAGTGCCAGGTCTTTGAGCACCGTAGTAGAGCCTATGTGAAAGGGCAGCTGTCTCCTCCTGAGTCGCCTCATCTAGAGTGGGGCGTTGCCGAGTTGGGTGAGGCGGTCCTAGTTTCAGCAACACCCTGCACAAGCCTGGCTTGTGCCAACGTCTTCCCAGAGCAGATATCGGGAAGACTTGAGTTTCTGAGTGTGGAAGCATGGGTGAGACCCAAAACACCTTCTCTAAGAGGCCCAGACACATTCGGGTGCATGGTCAGATGCTGCCCTTCCTTTGGTCTCTCCTCACCCTTTGCAGGAACTACTTTAATATTGATTTTAATATTCCACAGTTTCAGAGCCTAACCTGTCACCCCTTGCCATAGATCAATAATCCCCGTGGCCCAGAGACTCTGACAGAAGGGCCTACCAGCTAAGGAAGCAATTCAGTGAGCCTTTGGAAGGCAGCCGAGCAGCAGCGGGAGGCCTATTAAATCCACGAGTTCAGACTCTCGGGGTGGGCATTTTCTCCCGGCGTATTAAGTAACACACCTACTCGAGTTTCCAAGAGGACTAAGTAGACAGTTGTCCTTTCAGTGAGAACTGTACGCTGGCCTACATTCTGTCCCTCACCCTCGCCCCTCCCAAGCTCAACCCTTTCGAGAAGCTAGGCTCGGGGTGGGGCGCAGCAGAAATGAAACACAACCCGAGTGAAGACCCCTGTGGCATCTCCCAGAGAACTTCAAATGCTTGGGAGTTTGCCCGAAATCACAGGCAGACAAACACTGAATTTGTCTCAAGAAGAATGCACTACAGAGACAGAAATGTGTCTTTCTGTGTTCACTTTTGGAGAAACCTGGGGTGAGGTGGGACATGCTGGTACAGAGAACAAACTCTGAAATCCAGAAGGACGTGGGCTCCGATAACTCAGAATTGGCCTGAACTGAGGCAGGTCTTGCTTAAGCTCTGTAAGCTTCATTTTTGTTTTTCTCTTCTGGGATAAGATTAATATAATGCCACCTCATCCTAGGTTCATTGTGTGAAATGCGCGAGCTATTATTAAACGGAGAGCAAGTGATGCTATAAAGCACATGCTCTGGTACCAGTTATCTTGGCGTCTTCTGGATAACGGTGGACCAGATTGCTTGATGGCTCCCTCAAGCCCCTATGTACCTTTGCTAAGGTAGAGTCATGTGCTGTCCACAGTTAACATGTTGCTTCACATGGAACCCTTAAAAGACAGCCACCTTCATAGACCCCATCTTCATAGACCCTTCTCTCTGGGATGGCTTTTGATAGACTTAAACTGGGAATTCTACACAAGAGGGAAAGTGTAGCAGCACCCCAGAAGGGGGCCTCAAAAGGAAGATGAGGACAGTGTGTAAACAAATTACACCTAGGAAGACTCTTGTCCAGACTGGGTTGCATATGGCAGCGTTTGACAGAGAGGGGGCTAATACTTAGCAAGGGCTGGGTGACTCGGGTGGAATTTACCTCTGCTTTTGCGCTCCCTACTTGGTGCTCAGCACGGAGGCCAGCTCTCTTCAGTGAGGATGGCGCATGGAATACTGATGGCCAGGCTCTGGAGGCCTCTGAGGAATGGGAGGCCCTCAATAAGGATGAAACTCATCGTGACCTATTATGCTGCCCTGTCCTGTCTCAGACTCTCTGGAGTCATGAAGCAAGCATGACAACAAGGAGAAAGGAATAGGCCTGAAGGATGGGGTGGGCAGTCTGTCCCTTGGAGACTTTGGGGACAAGTTTAGCGGTTACCCAGGAGTGGGATAATGAGCCCACCTGAGTGAGTCATTGGCTTCTTTATTCTAATCTCTTCCAAAAACCCTTTTGCCCCCTTGGCCAGGGGAGGGCAGAGTGAAGCTTTCTTTGTTTTACCTCAGAAGGAAAATATGCTAAGGGAGTTGAGAGAAGATCCCACCATGAAGACACAGGAAATAAAGTTGGAGGGAGGTAGTCAAAGAACAGGGAGGTCCTAGCAGGTGTGCAATTCCCCTGAAGTATATTGTAGCTCCGAACTTCACCATATTTAACAAGAGGAGCTGTGAATAACCAATAGAAAGAAGAAAAATAAAAACCCAATAACCCCCTCCCCGCAAACAAACAAACAAACAACAAAAAAAAACAAACCCTTTGTGCTCCAAATTTAAGAAAGGCTTGACACTTAATATTTCCTGCTTCAAAAATGGAAGTCCCTTTCTTCACAGGGACCATCAAATAGTGAGGTCTAATCAGTACATTTCATTAGAGGAAATACTATTCAGGGGCACAGTTGGACTTGTGAGGCATGGCCGTAGGGCCTGATTTTTGGAGTTTTAAGCAACTTAGGCTGGTGGACATCTAAACACAGAACCACTCAGCTCGCCTCGTTGGAGGCCCACCCACTGTGGGAATCCCTGTTATCTGTGTGTGTCAGCCTGCTTCACATCACTGCAACAAATACCCAAGATATTCTGCTTTGTGAAAGGAAAGGTTTATTTTGACATGTAGTTCTAGTGGGTTCCAGCCACGGTCCATGGAGCCTGTGGTGTCAGTGCTTCAGTAAGGGAGTTCATCACCATCAGAGGGTGTGTCAGATTAAAAACTACAGGAGAAGAAAGGAATTGGGCTTCCAAAATCCCCTTCAGGGATGAACCCTTAGTTATCTAAGGGCATTATATCAGGCTGAGCACTTTAAAAAATTTGAACACCTGGGGCTGGAGAGATGGCTGAGTGGTTAAAAACACTGACTGCTCTTCCAGAGGTCCTAAGTTCAATTCCCAGCAACCACGTGTTGGCTCACAACCATCTATAACATGATCTGATGTGCACTGTATACATAATAAATAAACACATCTTTAAATAGCTCTACCCTGGACACTACTACACCTGTTGCATGTGAGCTTTTTGGGGGACACTTAAGATCCAAACCGTAGCACTCTAGGACCCCCTGACTGGAGGTGGACGGTGCCTCTGAGTGACCTTCAGGCTCAGAGCACTCAATTATTTCCAGCCTAGGCCATTCGTATGTGGTGAGGCCGTCATGCAGACCGGTCTTTATGGAGACAAGCCTACCCCTTCCCTGCAGTGTTTACCCACTGGCCCTAGTTCTGTTCTTGCTCCCTTCACATCATAACTCAGCAATTAACAACTCTCCTGCGTAATTGCCCTTAAAACATGTGAAAACGGTCCTTATTGCCTTCCCTGGCATCCTCTCTTCTAGGATGAGCTAGCGCATGTTTCTCTTTCATCCCCATCCCTCACTTGACATCATTTCCAGACTATTTCCCATCCCCCAAGACTCTATAGAAGTTTCTTTTCTTCCCTTTCTCCCCCCCCCCCCCCTGTCCCCCACTTGCCTGTCTCTTTTAAAGGGCTGACTTTCCTCGGAAAAAGAGCAAGCACGAGCTCTTCTTTTCCAAGATTTGATTGAACTTAACCATTCCATGTGCGCATCGTGGTATGTGATAGCATACCATAAAACGTTTTACTGCTTTGCATTTGAATAGAAGATGGCTGCATTTGTTAAGCAAGCTCTTTCCAAACAAGTCACAGTAAAATGTTTATAACATCCCTTAAAGCATCCCACTTCATCACATAACTTTTTAATGCAGCTCCTTTGGTTTGGTTTCGGTTCTAGTTTGGGGGCCTTCTTCACTGCCCTCCCCCCCCCCCCCCCCCCCCGCCACCACCAATGTATCAGACTTATTCTGGAAATTCCCACGAAGCCTTTCCATTTGGAAAATTGGTCCTAAAACATCCTTTCTCAGAGACCCTTTCCTGGGTTTAGACTGTGAATCAGTCCGTGTGGAAATAATGATGCCATCTGTGTGGTAGGGCCCAGTGTGGCGCATATGTACAGTATAAAGTCCGTTTATACGTGGTTTGAAATTGTATCCCAGGGTTTGGAAAAATGAAGACGTTTACGTGATGGATATCATGACCACACATGAGGTGTTGTGGAAATACGCACGCATTCTAAAATATACATATCTATAAGAATATACATATCTGTGAATGAGTCTAAATTAGAAGCACTGAACTATCAAAGCCTCCAGGCAAGTCTCTCATAGCGATCTAATTGCGTCCTAAGTCAAGGCTTGGCGTTGTTACTGTGGAGTAAATACCAGTTACTATTAGTGTAAGGGCTGCATGGTGCTGGGATCACATGATTGAGATGGTCTTACTTTAAACATTCGTTCAACTATGTGGAGCAAGTTTCCGAAGGAAGACCCTGAGGTGCCTTCCTTCACGTTTCTGATGTAAAGCATTTACGGCTGTGTTTAACGGAAAAGGTCTCTTCCTATGAAAAGAAGCCGGAAGGAAGTCTCTGCCTCCATGCCCCATGCATCCCGTCCCTGAAATGGTATTGATATATAGTTGTGTGTCTGCAGAGAACCAGGTGCTGGGCAGTGTTGGTTGAAGAAAACATTCTAACTGCTTGAAGGTATCAAATCGGGAACAGTTGGGGAAAGCCAGCTTGATTAAAGACAGCCGACATCATCTCAGGAAGGGGGGCAGTGCTTAACTAATCTGTTGGAATTCTTTGAGGCAATCATTGCTCCAGTGAGCTGGCTGGGGTTGGGGGGGGGGGGGGGGGGGGAGAGGGGTTGGGGGTGTTGGGCGGAGGAAGGGAGGAGATTATAGCTGGAGCTCTTCAGGAAGTGCTCTACCAAATTCTCCACTGTGGGTTAAAATGTTTGAGGTCTGAAGTCATAGGAGTACAGGACAATTGACATATTGGGCTAAAACGTTGGCGAAAGGGGAAGGAAAGGGAGGGTAACCGCAGACACAAACGTGTCAGCCTTAAAGACAGGACTGCGAGGGCAGTCAGCAAAGAAGCCGCACCTGGTATGGGAGCCTGGGCTTGCAAGTGGCTAACAAGGTCTACGGGGAAGTGATGAGGCAGGGCTGGGGGACTCAGGAGTGGTGGACCACAGGCAGACAGATCCTTCTCAGCTTCGCAGCGATGCAGCCCGGTTTTCTCTTGTTTCAATGCCTCACAAACAAATCCTCTAAAAAATTGTATCTACTTCCTGCTGTGACACAGAACTTCAAGGACATGCTCTGAAGGTGTAGAAAGAGAGAATTCAAAAAGGAACTCTTGAGCTGGCATGAGGCCTCATACCCATAAACCTCAGCACCCAAGAGGCTGAGGCAGGAGGATCTCTGAGAATTTAAGGGCAGCTGTGATTAGAGAGTGAGAGCTGGTCACAGACAAAGCAAGCCACAATGTTGGTCCTTACTCTCGGTGTCTTAACACATTACTACCCAGGATTGGCAGCCAATGGATGATGTGGCCCTGTCCAAACCCACTTCCACCTTCACCCTGATTTGGCTACTGTGTGGCATTTGTCCCCTTAGGGTCCATTGAAACAAAAGGGAAGGTTAGAACTACTTATTTGTTTATAGCATTGCTCACGATCTGCAGGACAAGATGAAGGAATTACTCATATTTTTCTGAATGTGTTCCTCCTACAGGAAATTTTTTCCTCTCACATCAACCTCCTCCAAGTCGCTCTCACAGCTTTTGCACATTATGTGTGTTTTCTCTGAAAAGACAATTAATTAAACTTTGGCTTTGAATTGCATTAGCACGTTTGGCAAGTGGTACATCAAGAAAGTGTGTTTGATGAGGAATTTCAGGGTAGATTTTCAAAGAATCCAGTGCTAACCAGAAAAGGAGCTAGTGCAGACCACGAGGGCACCCGGGGTGCAAGCCTGCATTCCCAGGGAAGGCCACTGAGAGCTCTGGGATGGAGAAGGTAACCATTCTGCAGGTTGGACTTTGCCCTTGATCTGACCCGCACTACAGCAAGGGCTTCTAAGACCCCAAGACTGAGGACCATTTCCAACATGAAAAGTGGAGTTTCCGATGGAAGTTATTTCAGATTTATTAGTTAAGAAGGCTCCTCCAAAACTAAGGTCAGTTTGGTGCTGGGGGCTAAGGCCCAAGCTTTATGCACTCTAGATGAACAGTCTGTGGCTGAGTTATACCATCAGCCTCCAACATAAGACTTTTTAATGCATTGATGTCTTGTGAAACTGAATTCCATAACATTCACTGAGTCTGGTGTCACAACTCTGAAACTGAACTTGGCGCAGCCATTCTTCTAATCTAGTGGGTGAGGTGACCAAAGGAGGAGGTTATTACCACAAAGTATACTTCATGATATCAATATCAATATCTATATATACATCTGTCATCTATCTATCTATCTATCTATCTATCTATCTATCTATCTATCTATCTTTGTGAGCACGTGTTGCTGGAAGTCACCCGAGGAAAGGCTTCTCACCTGATTCTGCAGATTTCTGGAATGACATCCCACAAACATGACAGCTCAACACGTCTGTGTAACTACAGTGCTTGGAAGTGTCAGTTAGCCAGATGTTGAACTATGTGAGGGCTTTGTAAGGGAGAGAGGACCACGTGTGCCGAAGTCCTATGGCAAGAAGACAGGTTTTTCTCTGAGACCGAAGTAGATCCGCACAGCTAGAATAGAGTAAGGAATACCTAAGGAGAACTAAACAGACAGCAAGGGCAGGAAATTAGCAACCTGGGTGTTCTAGTCAAATGGTGAATTTAGGAAGTTCCCAGGTGCAGTGGCACACACGCATAACCCCAGTGCTGGGGAGGCACAGACAGGAGGATCTGGGTCTGCTGGCTGTGATCCAGGCCAATGAGACACCCTGTCTCAATGAAGGTGGATGGCATTCTGCAGGATGGCACTTGAGGCTGTCCTTTAACACACACACACACACACACACACACACACACACACACACACACACATACACACACACACACACAAATGCATATGCACCTACACATATGTGCACTTCCCTAAAAATACACAAACATCACATGAAATAAAAAACAAACAGATGGCTTAATTACTTCAGTAATTTTTTCCCCTATGGTCCTGGGGATTGGATCTAAGGTCTCACACATACAAGGCAAGCTACCACACTGAGCTACATCCCCAAGTCTGAATCACTTTTAATTTTTGAGATAGTTTTACTAGGTTGGCCCTAATAACCTCAAACTTGTGAACTCTCTGCCTCCAGAAGACCTGGATTATATGGGTACCACCAGGCCTGCCTATATGGCTTTAAGTTAAGGACATGATAATGAAAGAAAGCAAGGATGTCAAAGCTCCCTCATGAGTAGCTCTGAGATTTATAGTCTTGGGGTCTGCCCTAACAGTGTATCACTGGGGAACGGCTTCCATGTGGAGTTGCACTACCGAAAGTCAGAGTGTGTAGGGTTGATTTCCGCTGTGATTTGTGAGGGAAAGCTCTGCCCGAGGATCGTCTTCTCAACTTGTTCATGCCCAGCTCTTGTTCACTTGACATTCTGAGCTCTACTATGTGTCCTTTTAGTAGGGCTACTTGTCATATCTGATCAGAGCCTATCCTAATGGCTTTATTTAAACCTAGTTACCTTGACCGTGACACTATCTCTAAAACACAGTGGTAGTTTGAGGTCCTGGAGTTAGGAATTTAGTGTGAGCTTTTGGAGAGAAAGTCCACGTCTAGTCCCCAGGCCAAATTGATCGAAGTATTGCAGCACCGCAGAGCATTTGATTTACAAGAGGTTGACGCACATACCTAAAGAACAGAGGCAAGAAGAGAAAACACAGCAAGAGAAGAGGCAGGGAGGGAGGAGCCTGGGAAGTCTAGACTTGGTCTTTTTTCTGCTCTGGCCTCAATTTGGCCCCACTCCATGATTCTTGACAGGCTGGCTGTACCGAAACACAGGGAGGAACGGTTGCCTTCACAGATAAGAGGTTGAA